>NW_012133970.1:5858309-5882513 GCF_000956105.1 Propithecus coquereli
AATATGCTGAAAAAAATAGGGGAAAAAATAAATAAATCTCATAATTCACATTTTAAAATTAAATAAAAACATATGGTCATTTCAATAGATATCTAAAAATCATTCGAAAATATTCAACATCCTTTCATGGCAATATCTAGAACAAAGTAGGTATAGAAGAAATGTACCTCAACACAAGAGAGGCCATATAACAAAAACCTACAGCTAACATTGTACTCAAGAGTGAAATGTTGAAGGCTTTTCCTCTAAGATCAGTAACAAGACAAGGATACCCACTCTCACCACTTCTATTCAACATAGTACTGGAAGTTCTAGTTAGAGCAAGTAGGCTAAAAATCAAATAAAAGCATCCATATGAAAAAGGAATAAGTGAAATTTTCTGTTTGCAAATGACATTATCTTACGTATAGAAAACCCTAAAGATTACACAAAATGCTGTTAGAACTAATAAACAAATCCAGTAATGTTGCACGATACAAAATCAAAACAAAAATCAATAGCATTGATTTTTAACTAACAATGAACTATTCAAAAAGAAATTGAGAAAAGAATACCACTTACAATAGCTACATAAAATAAAATATTTAGGAATAAATTTAACCAAGGTGGTGAAAGATCTATACTCTGATACTATGTTGATTAAAACCATTATAAAAGACAAAACTAAAAGATCTCATGTTCACGGATTGGAAAAATCAATAATGTCAAAATGTCCATACAACCTAAAGCAATCTACAGATTCAATGCAATCCCCATCAAAATTCCAATGACAATTTTTGCAGAAATATAAAAAATCCTAAAATTTGTATGGAACTCAAAAAAAGTCAAATACTCAAAGTAATCTTAATCAAATAGAACAAAGCCGGAGGCATTACACTACTTAATTTCAAAATATACTACAAAGATATAGCAATTAAAACAGCATGGTACTAGCAGAAAAAGACACATATACCAATGAAACAGAACAAAAAGCCCAGAAATAAATCCATGCATTTATGGTTAAGTGATTTTTGACAAAGATTCCAGGAACACACAATAGATAAAGGACAGTCTCTTCAATAAACAATGTGGGAAAAACTGGATATCAACATGCAGAAGAATAAAATTAGACCTTTATCTCACACCATATACAAAATCAAATAAAAATTTAAATGTAAGACCTTAATCTGTAAAACTACTAGGAGTCGGTGAAAAGCTCTGTAACATTGGTCTGGGCAATGATGTTTTTGGATATGACCCCAAAAGCACAAACAACAAAAGCAAAAATAGACAACTGCAATTACATCAAGCTAAAAACTTCTATACAACAAGGAAATGATCAACAGAGTGAAGATACCAACCTACAGAATGGGAGAAAATATCTGCAAACTGTACATCTAATAAGAGGTGAATATCCAAAATATATAAAGAAGGAAATCCCATAATTCAGTAGCAAGAAACAACTTGATTAAAAAATGAGGAAAAAACCAGAAAACTCACTTCTCCAAAGAAGACATATAAAAGGCCAATAGGTATCTGAAAAAATGTTCAACTTCACTAATCATCAAGGAAATGCAAATCAATGTCACGGTGAGGTATCACTTCATACCTGTTAGGATGGCTATTACCAAGAAGTAAATTAGCATAGCCATTATGTAAAACAGTATGGAGGTTACTTAAAAAATTAAAAATAGAACTACTGTACGATCTGATAATCCTACTACTAGGTATGTATACAAAGGAAATAAAATAAGTATATTGAAAAGATATCTGTATTCCCATGTTCATTGCAGCATTGTTCACAATAGCCAAGATAAAAAAATCAACTAAGTGTCCATCAACAGAAGAATGGATAAAGAAAATGTGATGTATATATACACACTGGAATACTATTCTGCCTTTAAAAAAGTAGGAAATCCTGTTATTTGCAACAACATGGATGAACCTGGAGGACATTATATTAACATTATGTGAAATAACCCAGGCACAGGAAAACAAATACTGCCTGATCTCACTTACAGATGGAATCTAAAAAAGTCAAACTCATAAAAGCTAAAAGTTGAATTGTGGTTACCATTGTATATCATGGTGAATATAGTTAATATCAACATAGGTACACTTGAAAATTGCTACAAGAGTAGCTTTTAAGCATTCTCATCACAAGAAAAAGATGAGTATGTGAGGTAATGTTTATGTTAATTACCTTGATTTAGCCATTCCACAATGTATACATATATCAAAATATCATGTTGCATACCATAAATATATACATTTTAATTTTTCAATTGAAATAAATAGATTAAATTCAATTAAAAATGAAACTACTACAACATATCTACCAAAATCATAAAAATCTACAACGCTGAAAACATCAAATGCTGGTAAAGATGTGTGGCAAAAGGAGTTTTTCACCCATTGTTGGTAGGAATTCAAAATTCTACAGCCATCTTGGAAGACAGTTTGGCAGTTTCTTACAATGTCAAACATAGGCTTACCATATGATCCAGAAATTGTGCTCCTTGGTATTTATCCAAATAGATTAAAAACTTATGTTCACACAAGAATCTATAGACAAATGTTTCCAATAGCTTTGTTCATAACTACCAAAAACTAGGAAGGAACTAAAATATCCATCAATAGGTGAATAGATAAACAAATGTGGTACATCCATACTGTGCAACATTATTTGGCAATAAAAAGAAATGAACTATCAAGTCACAAAAAGACATGAATGAGCCTTAAATGCACATTGTTAAGTGAAAGAACCCAATCTGAAAAGGCTATATGCTATATACTTACAACTATATGACATTCTGGAAAAAGCAAAACTATGGAAAGAGTAAAAAGATCAACAGCTGCCAGGGGCTCTATGGGAGAGAGGGAGAGTGGGATTAATTGGTGAATCACAGGACATTTTTATGTTAGTGAAGGGGTCCCAGGGTAGTGAATCTATTTTTTATCCTGTAATTGCAGAAACATGTCATTACACACTTGTCAAAACCCACAGAATGTACAACACAAGAGAACCCTAGTGCAATCTATGGATTTTAGTTAATAATAACATACTGGTTCATCAGTTTTAACAAATGTACCACACTACTGCAAGATGTTAATAATAGGGGAAACTGTGTGGGGGCAGACAGAAGGGGGAATATGGATAGTCATTGTACCAAAAAAAAAAAAAAACAATTAAAAGGTAAGAAAAACAGAGTAGGCGTTCAAGATGAGAAGCATGGCATGAGCAAGGACACAATGTTTATTCTAGGTACCGTAGAGTTCATGTAGAACAAAATAATAATGAAAGAGCAGATTAGAGGGGAAGTTTGGGGCCAGATTGTGGAAGACCTTTAATACCGGAAAAGGGGAATTTGAGTTTTATTTAGTAGGTGTTAAGGACTTATAAACAATAATTTATCATTATAACTTTCTTCTGTGAGGATCTCTTTCCTTTGAAGTCTCATACTCTTTAATTTAGGCTATTTTCTACAAACAATATCAAATAGATTGGTAATAGGCAAAAATATAACTTTAAATTTTTTCAATATGTAAGATAAGGTTACTAGGAAACTATCTGATATTTTCCCAAGCCTAAAAATAAAGCTCATCTCAGATCATCTGTGAGCTCAAAATTTCCCAGTGAAATGGCTGTGAACAATTTCTATTTATAAAAGTAACAAATACCATCGTGCATTTTTGCTGCTGTTTGTAAAAATCTTATTTAACTCTTCCATAAGCTGTGGAATGGTAAAAGTTAATGTAATGGAGATTCTCATTTTACAACATACTCTACTTCATCCTCAAAATAACACATGATGGTCTTCACTCCATTTTAGCCTCACTTTATTTCCCCAAACAATTCATGACATTTTGGGTCAAGCAGCAGTTTTTAAACAGTGTTTCCTTAAAGCCCAGGCTTATTTGCTCATTCTTTAATATTCTCTGTTCCCAGCCCATGCTTCTGCTTGGCCCATCCTAGGTTGCATGCCCATTACTAAACCAATTACTATGGCCAAGGGAATGGAGCATTCTGATAGGACATTTGGATCAAATATCTACTCTTTGTGCAGAGGGGAAAGTGAGGTTAGCTCCACCAAAACCTCATGAAAAATATCATGAGGATAGGAGATGATACTGGTTGGGCAACCAAAACCACAGGCTCATATGTAAAATAAAGAATTAAATGTCGTTATGATGGATAAGATTAATTTAATTTAGATATTTAGAGCATAATGCTTACTAAGGAAGGAAAGATTATGTGGTCAATCATAAGAGCAGTGCAAGTGGTCAACACAAAGTATTGCACTATAGTATTCCCTCTTTATCAAGGAGGGATATGTTCCAAGATCACCAGTGGATGCTTGAAACTATGGATAGCACAAAACCCTATATATACTTTGTTAAGTGGGGTCATCTGTAACCCAGGGACTGCCTGTATATGTGAACTGATAGAATAGAGTTTGTGGGGGAAGAAGAATAAGTAAAAGTTGGTCAGGGAACAAGAAAGGGAACTAACATATACCACTGTGTCTCCCATACCAACCATCCTATTGTAGAGGGAGCTCACTGAAATGTACTAAGAATAGAGTTTTCAGAGTCAGAAGCAAATATCTGCCTTCCAGAGAGTTCTGTCCTCTTCTTTCTTCTTTCAATATACCCTCTAAATGATCCTATCTTTGCCCATACTTTCAGGTACCAAATATAGGCCAATGAATCTCAAATCTCAAATCTCCCCAACTTGACCCAGAGTACACTGAAAATATCTGAAGATATTTTTGACGGTCACAATTGGTGAAGGGTGTTACTGGCATCTAGTGAGTAGAGGCCAAGTATGCTGCTAAACATTTTACAATGCACATGACAGTTCCACACAACAAAGAATTAATTACTCAGCCAAAAAAATCAATAATGCTGATTTTGAGGAATCCTGAGGTATACCAACCTGGAAGTCCCACAAACACAGCAAATGCAACATGCCCCAAGTTTACCTCCTCTTTTCTCAGAAAACCTGTTATTTCCCCAGGAATTGTTTACTTAATTTCATTTTTGGAATATTCACTGTTGCTGTCACTTTCATATCCATAATAATTCTTAAACTCTTCCCTCTATTGCTAATATCTCTTCCTTGGCCAAACTTTCTCTTCTGGACCTATTGTCTACTAGTGGGAATGGAAGCACAGGAACTTTATAATCTGGCCTCTGACTATCTTTGTAGCATCATCTCCTGTGACCCTACCCCTACTCTGTGCTTCAGGCATGCCAAACTACATACAACTCTCCCAAAGTGTCATTATATTTCTTGAATCCTTATTTTTGCATAACCTCCTTTCTTCCAGAAATGTCCATTTCCTTCTCACTCTCCTCCTCCCGCTTTATCAACTCATTCTTTAAAAACTAACCTCAAATGTTACCTCTTCTGGAAAAAGGGTACTTACCTAAGTCTGGGTAGATTTAAATGCTTTCTCCTCTGGTTCCCCATGACACCTCTACTGTATCACTTAATACTCTGCTATTGCTTGTTTATGTATCTGTCTTCTTCATTATATTATGAGTTCATTATGGTAGGGATCTTATATATAGTCAATATATGTTATATTATAATAAATACATATTATAATAAATATATATTTATGTATTATACACAAGGCATAGAACAAAGTTGGTACTTATTAAATAGGTTGAACTAATTTGAGGATGTTCTCACTAACCTTTTCCATTTTTTTATTGTGGTAAAAAACACATAATGAGATCTACCATGTTAAATTTTTAAGTGTACAGTACGGTATTGTTAACTATAAGCACAACGTTGTACAGCAGATCTCTAGAACTTTTCATCTTGCATGACTGAAGCCTTATACCCATTGAACAATAACACCCCATTTCCCTCCCCCCTTAGCCCCTGGCAACCCATTGTACTGTTTACTTTGATGAATTTGACTACTTTAGATACCTTATATAACTAGAATCATACATTTGTCCTATGAGTGGCTGTATTACTTAGCATAATGTCCTCAAGTTTCAACCATGTTATAGCATATGACAAGATTGAATATTTTATGAATAATATTCCATTATATGCATATATCATGTTTTCTTTATCCATTTATCTACTGATGGACATTAGTGTTGTGTCTACCTTTTGGCTATTGTGAACAATGCTGCAATGAAAATGGGAGTGCAGATATATCATCGAGATTCTAATTGCTATTCTTTGGATAAACACCCAGAAGTGGAACAGCTGCATCATGTGGTATTTCTATTTTTAATTTTTTGAGGAACCTTCATACAGTTTTCCATAGCAGCTTCACCATTTTACATTTCCAGCAACAATGAACAAGGGTTCCCTTTTCTCCACATCCTCACTAACACTTGTTATTTTCTATTTTTTTTTTATAATGGCCATCCTAATAGGTTTGATGTAATATATCACTAAAGTTTTGATTTGCATCCTCCTGATGATTAGCGATGTTGAGCATATTTTCATATGCTTTTTGACCATTATTCTGTCTTCTTTTGCAAAGTTTCTGTTCATGTCCTTTTCCCACTTTACATTCCCACTAGCAGTGCACAAAAGTTCCAATTATTCACATCCTTGCCAACACTTGTTATTTCTATTTTTTTTTTTTATAATGGCCATCCTAATAGGTTTGATGTAATATATCACTAAAGTTTTGATTTGCATCCTCCTGATGATTAGCGACGTTGAGCATATTTTTATATACCTTTTGGCCATCTGTATGTCTTCTTTGGAGAAATGTGTATTCAAGTCCTTTGCCAATTTTTAATCGGATTATTTACTTTCTTTCTATTGACCTGTAGAATTTCCTTATACATTCTGGATATTAGCTCTGTATCAGATACATAGGTTTGCAAATATTTCTCCCACTCCAAGTTGCCTTTCACCTGTTGATTGCTTCTTTTGCTGTGCAGAATCTTTTCAGTTTGATGTAATCCCATTTGTCTCCTTTGGCTTTTGTTGCCTGTGCTTTTGGTATCATACCCAAAAAATCATTGCCCAGATCAAAGTTCCCTCTCTGTTTTCTTCTAAGAGTTTTACAGTTTGAGGTTTTCTGTTTAAGTTTTTAATGTGCTTTGGATTGGTTTTTGTGTGTGGTATAAGAGTCCAATTTCATTCTTTTGCATATGGATATCCAGTTTTCTCAACATCATTTGTTCAAGAGACTATCTTTTTCCCATTGTGTGATCTTGGCATCTTTGTCGAAAATCAAATGATTGCAAATTCATGTATTTATTTCTGTGCTCTCTATTCTGTTTCAATGGTTTATGTATCTTTTTATGCCAGTACCATGCTGTTTTGATTATTACAGTTTTGAAGTAGATTTTGAAATCAGATAATGTGATGTGTCTGGCTTTGTCCTTTTTGCACAAGATTGCTTTAGCTATTCAGAGTCTTTTGTGATTCTACATGAATTTTAGGATTTTTTTTCTATTTCTGTGAAAGCTGTCACAGGAATTTAGATCTTAATAGATGCAGAAAAGAAGCATTTGACAAAATTCAACATCCTTTCATGATAAAAACTCTCTCAACAAATTCGGTATAGAAGAAATGTATCTCAACACAATAGATGATAGGTATCAAAAGCCCACAGCTAACATTATATTCAATGGTAAAAAGTTGAACATTTTTCCTCTAAGATCAGCAACAAGATTGGGGAGATGTTGGCCAGATGACACAAAATTTTAATTAGGGAAGAGAAATATTAGTAAGTTCAAGAGATCTATTGTACAGCATGGTGACTATAGTTAATAATAATGTATTCTATACTTGAAAATTGATAAGAGAGATTTTAAGTGTTCTCACTATAAAAATGATGAATATGTGAGAAAATGAATATGCTAATTAACTTGATGTAGCCATTCCACAATGTATATATATATCAAAACATCATGTTGTACACCATAAATATATACAATTTGTATTTTTAATTTAAAAAAGAAAAGGGAACAAAGAAATAACAATACCTTTCTATTGCTGAGATAAAATTGATGACATAAAATTAATCATTTTAATATATACAGTTCAGTGGCAGTTAGTACATTCCCAATGTTATCTAAACATCATTTCCATCTAGTGACAAACATTTTCATCACTCCAAAAAGAAAGTGTGAACAAACCAAGCAGACAATTCCAATTTCTTTCTCCCCCACTGCTTATCAACCACGAATCTACTTTCTCTTTTTATGTACTTCCCTACTATGGATATTACATATTAATGGAACAATACAATATGTGAAATTTTGTATCTGGGTTCTTTCATTTAGCATGACATTTTCAATAATCCTTAACATTATAGCATGTATTAATACTTCATCCTTTTTATTGTTGAATAAGATTCCATTGCATGTATATAACACATTTATCCATTTGTCAATTGATGGATGGGTATTTCCATCTGATGGGTATTGTAAATGGTGATGCTGTGAACATCTGTGTACAAATTTTTGTTTGAATACCTGTTTTCAATTCTTTTTGAAGATTCCACACCAAGAGTTGAATTGCTGGGTCACATGGTAACTTGGACTTTCTTAGAAACAGCCAAACTGTTTTCCAGAAGAGCTGCACTATTTTACATCTCCATCAGCAAATGTATGAATGATCCAATTTCTTCACATCCTCACCAATGTATTATTTTATGGTTTTTAAAATTATTATTATAGCCATGTTAGTGGGTGTGAAGTGGCATCTCATTGTGGGTTTCATTTGCATTTCCCTACTGATTAGTAATGTTGAACATCTTTTCAAGTGCTTTTTGGTGATTCATATATCTTCTTTGGACAAAGATCTATTCACGTCCTTTATCCATTTTTTAACTCAGTTGTTTGTGTTTTTCTTTCTGAGCAAGAGTTCTTATATTCTGGTGTATTGCATTGATTGGTTTTTGTATGTTGAACCACCCTGGTGTTCCTGAGATAAAGTATACACTGCTTGGTGGACTTTAACAATGAAGCCATATGGTCCTGGTCCTTAATTTGTAGGGAAGTTTTTTATTACTGATTCAGTATTTTTAGTTGTTATAGATCTGTTTCTATTTCTTCTTGAGTCAGTTTTGCTAGTTTGTATTTCTAGGAATTTGTTCATGTCATCTAAGTTATCAAATCCATTGATACATACAATCCTATTATAACCCTTTTTATATCTGTAAGCTTTGTAATAATATCTACACTTTCATTTTGGATTTCAATTACATGCATTTTATCTCTTTTTTACCTGTCAGCCGGCTAAAGGCTTGTTAATTTTGCTGATCTTTTCAAAGAACCAAATTTTAGTTTCCTTGACTCTCTTTTGTTTTTCATTTTTCAATTTCATTTATTTCTGTTCTGATCTTTATTATTTACTTCCTTCTCCAAGTTTTGGGTATAGTCTACATTTCCATTTCTAGTTCTGTAATGTTTAAAGTTAGGCTATTGATTTCAGATTGTTTTTTGAGTTAAACATTTATAGCTAAAACTTTCCTGCTGAGCACTACTTTCACTGACAATCCCTAAGTTTTATGTTGTGTTTTCATTTTTATTCATCTGAAAGTATTTTATTATTTCCCTGCATTTTCTTCTTTCATCCATTTGTTACTTAAGAGTGTGTTGTTTAATTTCTACATATTTGTGAATTTTTCAGTTTTTCTTCGCTATTGATTTTAATTAGAAATTCCTCAATTACTTCCTTATTTATAATTAATTGATTTTTTCCCTAGTTCATCATTTTGAATCCCGGCTTGATTTTTTCTGTATTTTAAGTTTTTTTTTCAATTTTGGTTACCCTGAAGATTACAATTAACATCTTAACTTTATAACAATCAAGTTTGAATTAACACAAATTAATTTCAATAGTATAGAAATACTCTACTTCTTTATAGCTCTGATCTCCTTTATGTTGATTCTGACACAAATCGCATCTTTACATATTGTGTACCAATAAACAGAGATTTATAATTATTGTTTTATGCATTTGTCTTTTTAATCATATAGGGATTAAAAAGGAGTTGCAAACCCAAAATACAACAATATTGGCTTTTATATTTACCTATGCAGCTATGCTTATTGCTGCTCTTCAGTTCTTCATATGGCTTAAAGTTACTGCTAATCCTTTGATTTCAGCCTAAAGAAATCCCTTTACCAGTTTCTTGTAGGGCAGGCCTATGAGCGACAATCTTCTGCATTTTTTGTTTATCTGGGAATGTCTTAATTCCTCCTTCATTTTTGAAGTTTAGTTTTGCCTGATATAAAATTCTTGGCTGATGAGTTTTTTCTTTTAGCTCTTTAAATGTCATCCCACTGCCTTCTGGCCTCCATTGTTTTTGAAGAGAGATGAACTGTCAATCATATTAAGGATCCCTTGTATTTAACAAATCGCTTCTCTTTCTACTCCCAAGGTTCTCTGAAAATTTGACTCTGTTGTTTCTTACAGTAGGATCTCTTTGAGTTTATCCTGCTTGGAATTCCTTGAGCATCTCAGATATACAGATTCAAGCCTTTAATTAAATTTTAGACATTCTGGGCCATTTATTCATTTATTTGTTCCTTTCTCCCTAGCCTCTCCATCTGAGAGTATAATACTTGTATATTGGTACACTTGATGTCCTACAGGTATCTTCGGCCTGTTTATTTTATTTCATTCTTTTCTCTTTCTGCTCTGCAGACTGGATTATCTCAATTGACCTAACTTCTTTTTGTTTTTAATTTTTTCTTATTTCAGCATATTACGGGGGTACAAATGTTTAGGTTACGTATATTGCCTCTGCCCGCCCCAAGTCACAGCTTCAAGCATGTCCATTCCCCAGATGGTGCACACCATACCCATTAGGTGTGAATATATCCATCCCCTCCTCCCCCCTCCCATCTGCCCGACACTTGATGAAGATACTACTACATGGGCACTTAAGTGTTGACCAGTTAATACCAATTTGATGGTGAGTACATATGGTGCTTGTTTTTCCATTGTTGGGATACTTCACTTAGTAGAATGGGTTCCAGCTCTATCCAGGATAATATAAGAGATGCTATATCACCATTGTTTTTTTTATGGCTGAGTAGAACTCCATAGTATACATATACCACATATTATTAATCCACTCAGGTATTGATGGGAACCTGGGTTGTTTCCACAGCTTTGTAATTGTGAATTGTGATGCTATAAATATTCGAGTGCAGATGTCTTTTTTATAGAAAGTCTTTTGTTCTTTTGGGTAGATGCCCAGTAATGGGATTGCTGGATCAAATGGTAGTTCTACTTGTAGCTCTTTGAGGTATCTCCATATTGCTTTCCACAGAGGTTGTACTAGTTTACTAACTTCTAATTAATTTGATTCTCTTTGAGTCCTGCTCAATTCTTCTGTTGAACTATGTTGCTCCATAAATTAATATAACCATTGGAGACAGAAATGTCTCAGGAGTTTTGCAGAGCTTTGCCCTGAAGGAATATGTGAATGTGTTAGTTTGCATATCGAAAGCTGTTCCACCTCAGGAGGGCATCTCTGAAATATCAGTAGCAGCTGTATCCCACAATGGCCCCATGATTCTCAGACCTGAGATTTGGACTTGCTTTGAAAAGAAAGCAGGTCTTCTAAGAGCCACAGGATGAGAGCTGATCAAAGAGTGTCTGCCCAACAGACAGCCACCTGTGGCTAAAAGCAATTAGCCCAAGGGACAGTTCCTGCTTAAACTCCTGACTACCTGTCTCAGTACACTATAACTTGATAAAGAAAGTATGGAGCCACAAATCTCTGTTTAACCCTTCTGTTAAGTGATAAATTTACCTTAGAACTTAGAAGTAGTCTTTGAAAGATTTTGTAACCATTTGTTCACGTAGATAGAATTAGTTAAGGGAGCTGAAGAAGCCTTTTGAAAAACTTTTAACCTAAGAGGAACTACCTGTTGTTATGTAAGTCTGTTACCCCTGGCAACCGATCACTGTACCTATAAATGCCCATGTAAAACTTCACTCTTTGCCCTTTTGTGATTGACGGAGAGATTCAAGGCCCCCTGAGTACCCACTTTGCCTATAATCTTTATAAATCTATAAAACTATACCTTTGTCTCTGTGTATTCTTTTATTTCCATTATTTCCCATTTTCTATTATTTTCTTATCCTTTGCAATGACCCCTACCAAAGGGACCCGATTTTTTGCTGGGAGTGTGGCCATCTCCCTGCAGAACTACTCGAATGATGTTTTCCTTTCAGTTATTTTTCTTCTCGGTTTCATAATTTATATTTGGTTCCTTTTTATAATTTCTACATCATCATTAATGCTCTCATTTTGTTCATATAACATTTACTTGACTTCCTTTCATTCTTTGTCCATGGCTTCCTTTACCTGTTTGAGTATATTTAAAACAGCTGATTTAAAATCTTCACCTGAATAGGGTGGGAAGCTGGTTGACCAGAGACATTGACTGCCACATTGTCTAAGAAAAAAACAAGAAGTTTTGGATGAAAAAATAAAAATAGAGATAGAGTGCAATTCTGAGGGAAAAGTGCCAGAACCTACCAGAGATTCCACAGGAAGAAGCTGCAAAACAGAAGAAGAAGAAGGAAGATATCAGCAGAGATCAATCCCCAAGAGGTTTAGAGCATGGGAAGAGGGGTAGGTGGCGATTTTGTTTCTGTCTCCGTCACATCTCTAGAAGTCAGTGGGCTTCTAAACTGATGAAGAGCCTTTCTACACTCATGAGCCCAGAGTCTGATGCTGCCAGTGAACTGGGAGTTTCTTGAGGACAAAGCACCAGGCTGTCAGCCCCCTTGGGGTTGCTTCCCATCGCCCCAGACCCGAGCTGAGATAGCAGGCACCATATTTCTTCTCTACCCACTGTGTACCTTTGACCTTCCCATAGAGCTTCAGCCCCTCAGTTTTTGTCTCATTCATTCCCACACAAACATTTCCCAACTCTGGACCAGACTGTGGGAGCCACAGGGTGCAGTAGTTTCTGGGGGATCTGTGTGACCCCAGAGCTTAGACATTATAGGTAGACTGCCTTCCAGAGATAGGGACAGAGACAACCAGAGTGCTCGCTGTGCTCCATTCAGACTCTTTTTCTCCCTTTCCCCTCCCAGTACATTGCTGCCTAGAGGTATGATTGAGCCGAGAATCTCAGAAGTGGCTGTTTCCCCTCTGTTGGTGTGCCTACCACACCAAGGCTTCCACAGAGAGTGGGGCTCACACTTTTCCTCTTAAACACCAGCAGTAGACCAAAGGGTATTCAGTCTGTGAGCTCCTGGTGCTGCTCACCTGCCTGCTCCAGCAGAGCAGGGCAAACCCTGAAGTGGAAGGACATCAAATCCACTCGAGCACTCCAAAGGCAACTCTGGACTAGCATGTTTCTTCCTGGCATGATTAAGGATTGAATTTGGAGGACAAAGGGACAGGTACACAGGCCAGATCACATACCCCGAGAACTGGATCATGTTGCTCAAGGGCACAGAAGGGAGATTGGTGAACTCATCTTGGGAGGCAAGGGAAACGGTGTGGGCAGAATTGAGAGAAGTGTGCAGTGTGGGTCCCAGCCATAGCACACTCATGGAGTACAACTCCCCCATAGGAAAGTCATGCTTTCAGTCTGGGGCAAGATCCTGGACCAGGATGCTCCCAGCCCACAGCACCATTGCTGATGAGCTCAGCTTGTTTGAGCTCCTGCTTGTGGTCAGATGCCAAAAGGAGACCACAGGGCAGAGGAGGGGGGAGAAGAGCAAGCCCCAGTCCTGACAGACAGGTTGTGAATCTCAGACAGCCCTTCCGCCACAGGCACACTTTCTGGCTTGTTGGGGCCACTTTCAGCCCCTCTCTGGTTGCTTTCCCCAATGGTCTGGGAGTAGACCCTCAATCCCTAACAAGACGACTCCCTTACTGGCCTTTGTGGAGCCTGAAGGCAAGCTCACCTGACCCAGCCCTACCCAGCCTAACTCCTACACCAACTTCTGCTGTGTGGAGCACAAGGACTAACCTGGAAGCTCCAGGGTTCCACCTACTACCTGGAGTATTCAAGTGCCTTTCCTGAGGGGCTAGAGCTGGTTATAAGTTCAAAAAAAACAACACTGCAGCTGGTTCTTTCTGGCAAGTGCCACCTACTGACAGGGAGGAAAACTTCTACAGCCCTTTATAACATTTACTGATACAATCATAAAGGACATGGCTGATTCTTAGCCACAAGCACCACCTAGTGCCTCAGAGATTAAACTGGGCATTCAAGTGTAATTCATGCTGTTAAGAAGAAGACAGGGCTGGGGAAATTGAAAGGATTTCAAAGACCTCCATCTTCCCTCATCAATGACAGGGAATCTGCCCATACACATGGCTCACCACTATTACAGCCTACAAAAAAAACCTAGCAACTGAGAAAACCACCACACTAAGGATATTTCTAACCAAGGAATTCATTAAAATCCTAGACCCCAGCAAAGTACCTACAAGCAAAGCTGAAAGTTCTTACCCAACAGATGCTTCAGACATACCCATGAGAGTGAGGGGAAAAATAAATCTCCATCTAAATGAAAGAATATCCAAAAACAAGAAGCAACAGCTTCTCCAGATCAGAAGGAATCAATGCAAGAACTCTAGAAGCTTGAAAAATCAGAGCAAAAGAACACGACCAAAGGGCCACATTAGCTCTCTACCAATGGATCCCAACTAAAATGAAAATATTAAAATGACAGATAAAGAATTCAAAATATGGATTGTAAGGAAGCTCAATGAAATCCAAGAAAAAAAAAATGGAAAACCAACTCAAAGAGACCAGAAAAACTATTCAGAAAATAAATGAAAAACTTTCTAAAGAGACAGACATATTAAGAAAAAGCCAAACAGAATTTCTGGAAATGAAAAATTCATTTAAGGAAATACAAAACACAGTGGAAAGCTTTAAGAATAGACTAGACCAGGCAGAAAAAAAAGAATTTCAGAGCTTGAAGACAACTCTTTCGAATTAACCCAGTCAGTCACAAATAAAAAAAAAAGAATCAAGAGAAATGAACAAAGCCTATGAGAAATATGGAATTATGTGTAGCGGTCAAATATAAGAATCATAGGTATCCTTGAGGGTGAAGAAGAAAAAGCACAAGGGATAGAAAACCCATTTGAGGGAATAATTGAGGAAAACTTCCCTGTTTAGACATCCAGATACAAAAGGCTCAAAGAACACCTGGGAGATTCATTGCAAAGAGGTAATGACCAAAACATATAGTTATCAGACTGGCCAAAGTCAACACAGAGGAGAAACTCCTGCTAGCCATGATGTAAAAACATCAAGAAACTTACAAATGAAAACCCATCAAGCTAACTGTAGACTTCTGAGCAGAGACCTTACAAGCAAGAAGGGATTGTGGACCCATGTTCAGTGTTCATAAACAGAACAAATGACAGCCTAGAATTTTGTATCCTGCAAAATAAAGTTTTACATATGAACAACAAATAAAGACTTTTCCAGACAAGCAAACACTGAAGGAATTTGCCATGACCAGACATGCCCTACAAGAAATATTCAGAACTGCATGGATCAGCACGTTAGGCACCCACCAGTGTAAAATCACCCAAAAACTAAAGCTCTCAGCTCATATAAAAAAATAGCACAGAAAGGAAAAGAAAACAATAAGTTACTACACAATATGACTAACACAACAGAATCCCACATATCAATTCTATCACTCAACATGAACAGCATTGATGCCCCCCTCAAGAGACACAAGCTGGCTGAATGGATGAAAAAATACAAGCCAACTCTGCTGTCTCCAGGAAATACATCTAACCCACTAGGATTCATATAGACTCAAGGTGAAGGGCTGGAAAAAAATATTCCAGGCAAAAGAAACCAAAAGAGAGCAGGTATAGCCATTCTCATAGCAGATAAAATCGACTTTAAATCCACAATTGTAAAGAAAGACAAAGATGCTCACTACATAATGGTAAAAGGAGTAATGCAACAAGACATAACAATTCTAAGTATATATGCACCTAAACACAGGAGCTCCCAGATTCATAAAGCAAATTCTGCTAGATTTAAGCAAAAAGAGAAACAGCAGCATTATAATTGCCAGGGATGTCAACAGCTCATTGACAAAGCTGGAAAGATCATCGAAGTAGCAAATAAATAAATAAACACTGAACTTAAATGGTACTCTGGAACAAATGGACCTAACACACATTTACAGAAAACTCTACCCCCAAACTGCTGAAAATACATTCTTCTCATCAGCACATTCTCCATGATTGATCATACATTAGGCCACAAAACATGTCTCAACAAATTAAACAAAATTGAAATCATACCATGTGTCTTCTCAGACCACAGTCAAATAAAACTAGATATCCAATTCCAAGTGAAACACTCAAATCTATACACAATCATGGAAATTATATAACCTGCTGCTGAACGATTATTGAGTCAATAATGAAATTAAGATGGAAGTCAAAAAAAATCCTTGAACTGCATGAGAAAGGGGACACTAGCTATCAAAATATATGGCATTTGGGAAAAAATGGTGGACTAGAAGCAGTCTGCCAGCATTCCTTTGCCAAGGAAAGAAGTGAAAAATGCAGGCAGCTGCCTACATACTGATCACTCTTCTCTGAACCAACATTGTGAAATCACAGAAAAGCAATGCAGGACACATGGAAAAATAAAAGGTGACAGAGTGATATATATATAACAAGATTAGAGAACGCACAGGGAAGAATAGGAGAATCAAGCGCTGGGGTAACATGCTCACCCTGTTGGCACTGTGTGAGTTGCAAGACAGCTCCCTCCACCATCACGCCACAGACCTCTACCTGGTCAGACTGGGGACCTGCCTGGATTCTCTGCAGAGTCACTGTACCAGACAACAGGAACAGTGGGGATCTATCAGCAGCTAAAGCCATCCTGAGCTCTTGGGTGCACAGGGCCAGGTCCACACTGGGCTTGGGAAGGAGTGGACAGACAGCTTCCCTGAGCCATACCCAGTGAATGGAAACCAAGCACTTCTCCCCTACAATGCAATGGGATCTGAGCACAGGAATTGACTGGAGTGCAGCAGGCTCTGATCTGAGAGGCTTTGGGTGACTACTTCAGTAGGTCCTGAGTGGGTGAGGAAAACTCTGCAGTCCCTGGGGCTCTGGAACTGACCTCTGCCCACTTCACTTGGCATCTGTGTGATCCCTAAGGCTGTGGAAGAACAACCCATTCACTCATCCTAACTCTGCCCTCCAGGCCCTAGCTGCCTCCTGCCTGCTTGGCCCTGACCCCGCACTCCACTTCAGGTCAGCCCTGCTGCCACATTGCCCTGCTTCTGGTTCAGAGACTCTGCTTCAAAACCCTGCTTCGGGCTCCTCCCAAGTTCCAGCTCTAAGGCTCTTACATCAGAGCCTGAGGCTCTGCCTCTGTGCCTCCAGAGCTCCCATCAGGCCAGAGACACAATCCCGAAGACTCCAGCGCTGCACCTAGACCCCAAGATACCACCCCAGAGCTTCCACCACCATCGCAGGGTGGGAGGAAATGCTACAAAGTCAAATCCCTAACCAGGGATCCTCCAGCCTCAAGCCACCAGTACACTGCGACCTACTTCGAGAAAATGCCCACAGCCCAGGAACCCATGACAACTGCCTAGATAGCCTCACCTAGCTGCTGCTGTCACCTCTGTGGGAGATCCTGAGTAGAGCAATCTCCAAAATACCAGCCTCAGTGAAGAGGGTCTCGCTCAGCTCCCAACTCGAACATCCTACAACTGTATGGTGAATAACCCAACACCCAACACACAATGCCCAACACAAACAGCTTTGCACAGGCTTGAGCAGAAGCAATCACAAGCAAATAGAACAAATCACAACAGCTGCATTACAGGCATCTAGTACACATGCCCCTCTGCTGTGTCAACATTCCAGAGTAAAGGGGTAAAAGTGCCATCTTGGGACCTCTCTTTACTCTAATAAAGCAGGAAAGTTCCCGGGAAGGAACAGGTGCCCTACAAACCTGTTAGCCCTGAGTTGAGAAAATAGGCTTTCGATGAGAAGAAACCAGCAAAAGAACCCTGGCAACATGAAAAATCAAAACAGATCAACAGCCCCAAGGGATCACAATGGAGCTACAGCAGAGAACTCCAACCACAAGGAAATTGTCAAAATGACAGAAAAGGAAATCAGAATGTGGATGACAAATAAGATGAATGGAATTAAAGAGAAAGTTGAAAACCAACAAAAAAGAAGTCAAAAAATTCAGAAAATTAATGAAAAAGTCACCAAAGAACTAGATAACATAAGGAAGGATATAATCGAAATTAAAGAAAAAAAGAGTGATTTAGGACATTTCAAAAACACAACAGAAAGTTTCAGCAACAGATTCAACCAAGGAGAAGAAGGAATCTCAGAGATTGAAGACAAGACTCTTGAGCTAACCCAATCATTTAAAGAAGCAGAGAACAGAAAAGGCAGAGCAATCACTTAGAGAGATATGGGACTATAAAAAGCAAACTAACATAAAAATTGTAGTTATCCCTGAGGGAGAAGAAGAAAGTGCTAAAAGCATAGAAAATCTATTCAAGGTACTTATTGAGGAAAACTTCCCTGGTATTGCCAGAGATCCAGACATCCCGATACAAGATAGTCATCGAACACCAGGAAGATTCATAGGAAATAGGACATCTCAAAGACACACAGTAATCAACATGGCCAAAGTCAAAATAAAATAGTAAATTCTACAAGCAGCTAAACATAAGCAACAACTGACCAACAAGGGAAAACCCATCAGGCTAACAGCTGACTTCTCAGCAGAAAACTTACAAGCCAGAAGGGAATGGGCCCCATCTTCAATCTTCTTAAACAGAACAACTGCCAGCCTAGGATTTTGTATCCTTTCAAAACTAAATTTCACAATTGATGGAGAAATTAGGTGTTTTCTAGAGAAGCAAACATTGAAGGAATTTGTCATGACCAAACCTGACCTTCAGGAAATACTCAGAACTGCATTACATACAAATCAGTACAATAGATACTCACCAGTGTAAAAATCACCCAAAATAGCCAAAGCTCACAACTCCTATAAAACAAAAGCACAAGAAGAAAAACAAAGCAAAAAGGTACTACCCAATATGATGAACAGAACAGCATCAAACATATCCATTCTATCTATTAATGTGAATGGCTTGAATGCACCAATTAAAAGACATAGGCTGCCTGAAAGGAAGAAAAAACAAAACTCAAGTATCTGCTTCCTCCAGGGGACACATTTAAATCACAAGGATAAAAACAGGCTAAAAGTGAAAGGATGGAAAAATATATCTCATGCAAATGAAAACCAAAATAGAGCAAGTATAGCCATTCTCAAATCAGACAAAATTGACTTTAAATCAACAATGGTAAAGAAAGAAAAAGATGGTCATTATTTAATGGTAAAGGTGGCAATTAAACAAGAAGACGTAACAATCCTAAATATATATGCCTAACACAAGAGCTCCGAGATACATAAAATAAATTCTACAAGAGCTAAGCAAGGAAATAAATAATAGCATCATAATTGCCAGGGACTTCAACACCCCACTATCAGAACCAGACAGATCATCAAAGCAAAAAGTAAAGAAAGAAACAATGGACTTAAATTGGACCCTATAACAAATGGATCTAATAGATATTTACAGAACATTCTACCTCAAAACTACTGAATATACATTATTCTAATCAGCACCGGGGACATTCTCCAAGATTGATCATATCTTAGGCCACAAAACATGTTTCGGCAAACTTTAAAAAATAGAAATCATACCATGTATCTTCTCAGACCATAGTGGATTAAAATTAGAAATTGGTTCCAAGAATAACACTCAATTCTATATAAAGTCATGGAAATTAAACAACCTGCTACTTAAGGATTATTGGGTCAATAATGAAATTAAGATAGAAATAAAAAGATTCCTTGAAGTGAATGACAAAGGGGACACAAGCTATCAAAATCTATGGGATTCAGCAAAGGCATTCCAAAAAGGAAAAATTATAGTCTTACATGCCCATATCCAAAAGTCAGAAAGATCACAAAGTAACACCATAATATCACATCTCAACAAACTAGAAAAGGTTCAGCAAACCAAACCCAAAGCCAGCAGAAGAAAACAAATAACAAAGGTCAGAGAAGAACTACATGAAATAGAAAATAAAAAAAAAAAATACAAAAGTTCAGTGAAAGAAAAAGTTGGTTCTTTGACAAGATAAATAAGATTTATAGAGTTCTTTAAGATTAACCAAGAATAGAAGAGAAAGGACTGAAATAAGCTCAATTAGAAATGAAAAAGGGTATATCAAAACTGATAGAACAGAAATAAAAAACATCATCGGTGGTCTGGGCACGGTGGCTCACGCCTGTAATCCTAGCACTCTGGGAGGCCAAGGTGGGTGGATTGTTTGAGCTCAGGAGTTTGAAACCAGCCTGAGCAAGAGCGAGACCCCGTCTCTACTAAAAAAATAGAAAGAAATTAATCGGCCAACTAAAAATATATAGAAAAAATTAGCCGGGCATGGTGGCACATGCCTGTAGTCACAGCTACTCGGGAGGCTGAGGCAGAAGGATTGCTTGAGCCCAGGAGTGTGAGGTTGCTGTGAGCTAGGCTGACATCACGGCACTCACTGTAGCCCAGGCAAAAGAGTGAGACTCTGTCTCAAAAAAAAAAAAAAAAAAAAAATCATCTGTGAATACTGTGAAAATCTCTATGCACATAAATTAGAAAATGTAGAGAAAATGGAAAAATTCCTGGAAACCCACAACCTCCCAGGACTCAATTAGGAAGAAATAGAAATCCCAAACAGACCAATAATAAGCAGTGAGATTAAAGCAGTAAGAAATATCTTATAACAATAAAAAAAAGCCCCACACAAATGGATTTACAGTCGATTTCTACAAGAACTATGAAGAACTGGTATCCATACTGCAGAAATTATTCCATAACCTTGAGAAGGATAGAATCCTCCCCAACTCAATCTATGAAGCCAGTAACACCTTGATACCAAAGCTAGGTAAGGACACAACAACAACAAAAAAGAAAACTACAGACTGATATCCCTTACGAAAGTAGAGGCAAAAGCCTTCAAATACTAGCAAACCAAATTCAACAGTACATCATAAAAATAATCCACCAGGACCAACTGGGCTTCATCCCAGTGATGCAAAAATGGTTCAACATATGTAAATCAATGTGATTCACCACGTAAACAAAAGCAAAAACAAAGACCATATGATCATCTCAATAGATGCAGAAAAAGCATTCAACAAAAATACAGCTCCCTTTCATGATAAAAACCCTCAACAAACCATACATAGAAGGAACATATTTCCAAATTATAAAAGCCATATCTGACAAACCCAAAGTCAACATCATACTGAATGGGGAAAAGTTGAAAGTGTTCCCCCTAAGAACTGGAACAAGACAAGGATGCCCACTGCCACCACTCCTATTCCATAGTGCTGGAAATCCTAGCCAGGACAGTCAGACAAAAGAAAAATATTAAGAGTAGCCAAATCAAGAAAGGTCAATCTATTGGTCTTTGCTGATGATATGATCTTGTATCTAGAAAACCCCAAATATTTTACCAAGAGTCTTCTGAAATTCATAAATAAATTTAGCAAAATCTCAGGATATAAAATCAAGGTACATAGACCAGTGGCACTTCTCCATACTAATAATAGTCAAGCTGAGAATCAAATCAAAGACCCAATACCATTCACAATAGCTACAAAGAAGAGAAAATGTCTAGGAATATACTTAACCAAGGAGGTAAAAGATCTCTACAAGGAGAACCACGAAACTCTGAGGAAAGAAAATGCAGAGGATACAAACAAATGGAAAAACGTATCGTGCTCATGGATAGGTAGAATCAACATTGTAAAATGTCCACACTACCCAAAGTGATTTACAGATTCAATGCAATCCCCATCAAAATACCAACATCATATTTCACAGATCTAGAAAAAAATAATTCTACATTTCATTTGGAACCAGAAAAGAGCCCAAATATCCAAAGCAATCTTAAGCAAAAATAACAAATCTGGAGGCGTCACAGTACCAGACTTCAAACTATGCCACAAGGCTATAGTAACCAAAACAGCATGGTATTGGTACAAAAATAGAGACATACACCAATGGAACAGAACAGAGGACCCAGTTATAAAACTGTCTACCAACAACCAACTGATCTTTGACAAAGCAGACAACAACATAGAGTGGAGTAAAGAAGTCCTATTCAATAAATGGTCCTGGGAATATTGTATAGCCACATGCAGAAGAATGAAACAAGACTGCTAACTCTCTCCACTCACAAATATTAAGTCAAGATGGATAAAAGACTTAGATGTAAGGCATGAAACCATTAGAATTCTTGAGGAAAATGTAGGGAAAACTCTACTAGACATTGGCCTAGGCAAAGAATGTACAAAAAAGATCCCAATGGTAATCATGGGAACAACAAAAATTAATAAACGGTATTTGATTAAACTAAAAAGCTTCTGCACGGCTAAGGAAACAATCAATAGAGCAAACAGACAATCTACAGAACGGGAGAAAATCTTCACAAGTTACACATCCAATAAAGGGCTAGTAAATAGATCATACAAAGAACTCAAGGGAATCAGTAAGATAAAAACAAACAACCCTATTAAAAAGTGGGCAAAAGACATGAACAAAAGAAGCTTCTTGAAAGAAAAAAGACAAATGGCCAATAAGCATATGAAAAATGCTCAACGTCACTAATCATCAGGGAAATGTAAATTAAAACTACAATGAGATATCACTTCACCCTAGTTAGAATGACATTTATTAAGAAGTCCAAAAACAATAGATTCTGGCATAGATGCAGAGAGAAGGGAATACTTATACACTGTTGGTGGGACTGAAAATTAGTACAACCTCTATGGAAAACAGTATAGAGGCTTCTCAAAAACTAAATGTAGACCTACCATTTGATCCAGCAATTTCACTACTGGGTATCTACCCAAAGGGAAAGAAATCATTTTATCAAAAAGACACCTGCACTGAAATGTTTATTGCAGCATAATTCACAATTGCAAAGATCTGGAATCAACAAAAGTGCCCATCAATTCACGAGTGGATTAACAATATGCGGCATATGTATACCACGGAGTACTCCTCAGCCATAAAAAGGATGAATTAATGTCTTTTGCAGCAAGTTGGAATGAATTGGAGACCATTATCCTCAACAAATTATTTCAGGAATGGATAAACAAGTACCACATGTACTCTCTAATAAATTGGAACTAACCGATGGGCACACACATGTACAAAAGGAAGTAAAAGTCCTTGGAAATCAAACAGAGGGGAGGAAGGTGGAAGAAAAGAGCAAAAGCATACCTAATGAGTACAATGAACATGTGTTCAGGTCATGGGCACATTTATTACAGCCCTGACTCAAGTATGACAAAAATGCTTCATGTAACAAAAACATTTGTACCCCTTTAATATTTTGAAATGAAATAACTAATTAACATCAAAAAGAAACTATAAAAAAGATGTAGAATCAACCTAAGTGCCCCTCAATTCATGAGTGGATAAAGAAAACGTGGTGTGTGTGTGTGTGTGTGTGTGTGTGTGTGTGTGTGTGTTTGTGTGCGAGTTTGCATGTGCATATCCCCCACACAGTACTACTCAGCCATAAAAAGGAAGGAAATTATGTCATTTACAGAAACATGGAGGGAACTGGAGACCTTTATCCTAAGCAAAGTATGTCAGGAATGGAAAACCAGACGTGTTCTTGCTAATAAGTGGGAGCTAATAGATGGGTACAAATGGGCACAAAGCAATACAAAGGACATGAGAAAACAAGGAGTAAGGAGGATGGGAGGGTGCGTGGGGTAAAAACTTACCTATTGGATACAATGAACACTAATCTGGTGATGGGCACACCAAAAGTCCTGACTTAAGCATTATACAAGATAGCCTTGTAACAAAAATACTTGTATCCCCTTTATTAATATTTTAAATAGGAAATTAAAACAAAGAAATACTTTTATTAATTAGGGATTATAAGCTTTTTGTTGTTTTCATACAATTTTAGCATTGCAAGAGCCTTTTGGAATTCTCTTGTTCTTCTCAATTTCTTTAATCCAGAAAAGGCATCTCAGTTTCCCAAATTCTCATAGTATAAATGGCAGATGGAAGGCTGAAACCTCTGGATTATCAGTGCTCTTTACGTCATATTCGTTTTGACATTTCAATTTAATTCTGAACTAAATTTCATTACTGTTAAATCAATATAA
>NW_012133970.1:5883235-5885458 GCF_000956105.1 Propithecus coquereli
ATAATATTTTTTTTTTAAATAAAAATGTGGAATAAGATGAGGATGCCTATTGTCACCACTTCTATTCGGGATAGTACTGGAAGTCCTAGCCAGAGCAATCACACAAGAGAAAGAAATAAAGGGCATCTAAATTGGGAAAGAGAAGGTCAAACTCTCCCTGTTATATGATCTTACATCTATATAACTGTGAAGACTTGGCTAAAAGCCTCCTAAGATTGATAAATAAGTTCAGTAAAGTCTCAGGTTACAAAATTAATGCACACAAATCATTCACATTTCTACACACTAATAACAATCTGAAAGTCAAATAAAGAAAATACCATTTACAATGACTGCAAAGAAAATAAAATAACTAGAAATATACTTAACTGAGGAGGCGAAAGATCTC
This sequence comes from Propithecus coquereli, assembly GCF_000956105.1. Taxonomy (NCBI): domain Eukaryota; kingdom Metazoa; phylum Chordata; class Mammalia; order Primates; family Indriidae; genus Propithecus; species Propithecus coquereli. The sequence goes on from NW_012133970.1 coordinate 5,883,624, forward strand.
TACAAGAGAACTGCAAAACATTGACGAAAGAAATCATAGATGACACAAACAAATGGAAAAGCATCCCATGCTCATGGATTAGAATTAACATTGCTAAAATATCCATATTACCCAAAGTGATTTACAGATTCAACACAATCCCCATCAAAATATCAATCTCATTTTTCACAGATCTAGAAAAAATAATCCTAAACTTAATATGGAATCACAAAAGCTCCTGAATAGTCAAAGCAGTCCTAATCAACAAAAACAAATCTGGAGACATCACATTACCTGACTTCAAATTATACTATAAGGCTACAGTAACCAAACCAGCATGGTACTCACATAAAATTAGACACATAGATGAATGGAACAGAATACAGAATGCAGAAAGAAAACCATATAGCTATAGCCAACTGATTTTCAACAACACAGACAACAACATACACGGGAGAAAGGATGCACTATTAAATAAATGGTGCTGGGAAAATTGGAGAGTCACATGCAGAAAAATCAAACTGGATCCCTATCTTTCACTGTATACAAAAATTAACTCAAGATAGATTAAAGGCTTAAATTAAGACCTGAAACCATAAAAATTCTAGAAGAAAATGTCAGAAAAACTCTTCTAAACTTTAACCTGGGCAAAGAATTTATGACTAAGACCCCAAAAGTAAATATAGCAATGACAAAAATAAATGGGACTTAACTAAAAAGTTTCTGCACAGCAAACAAAATAATCAACAGAGTAAATAGACAACCTACAGAATGGAAAAAAATATTCACACCTTGTGCATCTGATAAATGACTAATATCCAGCAAGCAAAAAACAAATCAGCAAGCAAAAAACAAATAACTCCATCAAAATGTGAGTAAAAGACATGAATGAATATTTTTCAAAGGAAGATACACAAATAGCCAACAAACATGAAAATATGGTCAACTTCACTAATCTTTCTGGAAATGCAAATTAAAACCACAATGAGATACTACCTTACCCCTACCAGAATGGCCATTACTAAAAAGTCAAAAAACAATAGATGCTGGCACAGATGTGGTCAAAGGGAATGCTTATACACTGTTGGTGGGAACGTAAGCTAGTAAAACCTCTACAGAAAACAGCAGGGAGATTCATCAAAGACCTAAAAGTAGATCTACCATTCAATCCAGCAATCTGACTACTGGATATCTACCCAAAAGAAATGAAGTCATTTTATCAAAAAGACACCTATACCACAGTGTTTATCACAGCACAATTCACAATCGCGAAGATATGGAATCAACCTATGTGCCCTTCAACTGATGAGCAGATTAAAAAATGTAATACACACACACACACACACACACACACATACACGCACATATACACTATGGAGTATTACTCAGCCATAAAAAGGAATGAGATAATGTCTTTTGTACCAACTCGGATGAAACTGGGAGACTATTATTCTAAATGAAATATCTAAGGAATGGAAAAACAAATACCACATATTTTCACTTATATGTTGGAGCTACATGAGGGGTATATATAGTCATAAAGTGGTGTAATGGACATTGAAAACCTAGAAGAGGAGATGGTGGGGGGATGAGAGATAAAAATATACCTATCAGGTACAATGTTTAGTGTATTCTGTTGATGAGAACACTAAAAGCCCTGACTCTGCATTATACAATTTATCCATGTAAGAAAAAACACTTGTAGGCCGGGCGCGGTGGCTCACGCCTGTAATCCTAGCACTCTGGGAGGCCGAGGCGGGTGAATCGCTCAAGGTCAGGAGTTCGAGACCAGCCTGAGCAAGAGCGAGACCTCGTCTCTACTAAAAATAGAAAGAAATTATTTGGACAACTAAAAA
>NW_012133970.1:5887073-5890427 GCF_000956105.1 Propithecus coquereli
TTTTTTGTTACATGGATAAATTGTATAATTCAGAAGTCAGGGCTTTTAGTGTACTTCACCAGAATACACTAAACATTGTACCCGATAGGTAGAGTTTTATCCCTCATCCCCCCACCACCCCCTCTTCTGAGTTTTCAATGTCCATTACACCATTTTATGACCTATCAAGAGGTAAGATCTCAGGCAACTCTAATCAAAAGTAAAGAGAGAAAACTAGCTAAGACTCGGAAATAGCAATCCTAAAGACCCAGCTTTGTAGCAAATTCAGGTAGTATGATACAACATTGAAAACCTTAGACTTTGTTGTCATGCATTAATCAAACATTTGTAATAAATAGTAGAAAATATAATCTAGAATTCAGGAATACCTAGTTTTATTTTTTATTATGCTCCACTTTATTGTGCTTTGCTGATACTGCATTTTTTGTTACAGGGTTTGTGGCAACCCTGCCACGAGCAAGTCTATGGACTACATTTTCCTAAAGCATGTACTTAATTTGTGTTTTTGTGTCATGTTTGAGTAATGTTATTATCACAGTATTTCAAAATTTTCATAATTATTATATCTGTTATGGTGATCTGTGATCAGTGTTTTTTGATGTTATATTGTGATTGTTTTGGGGCAACATGAACTTGGCCCATATAACACAGCAAACTTAATCAATAAATGTGTGTTCTCACTGTTCCATTGACCAGCCCTTCTCCCTCTCCCTCTCCCTGGGCCTCCTTATTCTCTGAGACACAAAAATATTAAAATTAGGGCAATTAATAACCCTATAACAATTTCTAAGTGTTCAAGTGAAAGGAAGTGTAGCACGACTCTCACTTTAAATCAATGGCTAGAAATGATTAAGCTTAGCAAGGAAGGCATGTTGAAAGCTAAGGCAGGCCAAAAGGTAGGCCTCTTGCATCAAACAGTTAGCCAAACAAGTTGTGAATGCAAAGGAAAAGTTCTTGAAGGAAATTAAAGGTGCTACTCTGGTAAACACATGAAAGACAAAAAAATAAAAAAGTCTTATTGCCGTTAGGGAGAAAGTTTTAGTTGTCTGGACAGAAGATCAAACCTGTCACACCATTCCTGTAAGCCAAAGCCTAATCCAGAGAAAGACTCTAACTCTCTTTAATTCTAAAAAGGTTGAGAGATGAACCTTTTCTTATGTGAGGAAGCCCCAGAAGAAAAGTTGGAATCTAGCGAGGTTGTTGGTTCATGAGGTTTAATGGAAGAAGCTGTCTCCATAACATAAAAGTGCAAAGCAAAGCAGCAAGTGCCGATGGAGAATCTGTAGCAAGTTACCCAAAAGATCTATCTGAAACAATTGATGAAGATGGTTACAATAATAACAGACATTACATGTATACAAAACAGCCTTCTTATTCTATTAGAATAAGCTACCATCTAGGACTTTCACAGCTAGAGAGAAGTCAATACCTAGCTTCAAAGCTTCAAAGCATAGGTTGACTCTCTTATTAGGAGGTAATGCAGCTTATGACTTAGAGTTGAAGCCAATGCTCATTTACCATTCTGAAAATCCTAGGGCCCTTAAGAATTATGCTAAATCTACTCTGCCTGTGTTCTATAAATGGAACAACAAAGCCTGAATGTCAGCACATCTATTTACATCATGGTTTACTTAATATTTTAATGCCATTGTTGAGACCTACTACTCAGAAAAAAACAATTACTTTTAAAATATCACTGTTCATTGACAATGTACCTAATCACCCAATAGTTCCAATGGAGATATACAAGGAGATTAATGCTGTTTTCATGCCTGCTAATTACAATATCCCTTCTGCAGCTCACGGATCAAGGAACAATTTCAAATTTTGAGTCCTATTATTTAAGAAATACATTTTTTAAGGCTATATAGCTGCCATAGATAGTGATTCCTCTGATGGAATTAGGCAAAGTAAATTGAAAACCTCTGGAAAGGATTCCCAATTCTAGATGCCATTAAGAACATCCATGTTTGAGGGGGGAGATTAATATATCAACTTTAATAGGAATTAGGAAGGAGTTGATTCCAACTCTCATGGATGGCTTTGAGGAGTTCAAGACTTCAGTACAGCAAGTAACTGTAGATGTGTTGGAAGTAATGAGAGAACTAAAATTAAAAATGAAGCCTGAAGATGTGACTGAATTAATGAATCTCATGATAAAATTTAAACACATGAGGAATTACTTCTTATGGGTGAGCAAAGAGAGATTTTTTTAAGATGAAATCTACTCCTGGTGAAAACGCTATGAATATTGTGGAAATGACAAAAGATTTAGACTATTACGTGAACTTACACAACATAAACTTAGTTTATAAAGTAACAGCAGAGTTTGAGAGGATTGACTCCAATTTTAAAAGACTTTCTACTGTGGATAAAACGCTATCAAACAGCATCACATTCTATAGAGAAATCTTTCATGAAAGCAAGAGTCAGCAGATGGCACAGACTTTATTGTTGTTAAAGCCACCCTAATCTTCAGCAACCACCACCCTGATCAGTCACTGGGATTAGTTAGCAGCCTTTAACATCAAGGCTCAGATAATTATTAGCATTCTTAGCAATAAAGTACTTTTAATTAATGTATGTACATTGTTTTTTTTAGACATAGTGCTATTGCACACTTAATAGACTACAGTATAGTATAAACATAAGTTTTATATGCACTGGGAAACCAAAAAATTGTGTGACTTGTTTATTGTAATAGTGGTTTTATTGCAGTGGTCTGGAACCAAACCTGCAATATCTCCAAGGTATGCCTATATATCTAAGGAACTCCTAAAAATCAGGAAAAAAAGATGAGGAAATCCAATAGAATTTGCTGGAAAATATGAACAGCTACTTCACAAAAGAAGTAATCCCCAGAACTAAAAAAATATGAAAACATGCTCAAATTCATTAAAAATTCGAGAAATATACACCAAAACGATGAAATATCATTTTATAGTTCTCTGAGTGGCAAAAGTTAGAAAGGTGGATATTGACAAGAATTAGAGGAGACTTAGGTATATAGGAGTCCTCCTTCACTGCTGATTAAGCCATTTGAGAGAGCACTAGGATACCCCTTACTCAAATTAAATTAATATACAGGCTGAGTATCCCTAATCTGGAAATCTGAAATGGTCCAAAATATGAAACGTTTTGAGCAACAACATGAGAGCAAAGAAATACTCATTGGAGCATTTCAGATTTTGGATTTGGGACATTTAAATGGGTATAATGCAAATATTCCAAAATCTGTAAAAAAAAAAAAAAATCCATAATCTGAAACACTTCTGGTCTCACACACTTTAGATAAGGGATACTAGACTTGTATGGACCTAGTAATACCACTTTGAGATATAGATGTGTGTGTGT
>NW_012133970.1:5890477-5891591 GCF_000956105.1 Propithecus coquereli
AAAAAAAAAAAAAAAAAAAAACACTTGTATCCCCTAAATCTATTGTTTTTTTAAAAGAGCGATATCAAGTGTTGGTAACGGTGTGGAGAAAAGAGAACCCTTGTACACTACTGTTGGGAATGTAGATTGGTGCAGCCATTATGGAAAACGGTTTGAAAGTTCCTAAAGAAAATAAAAATACAACTACCATATGACCCAGCAATCCCTCTTCTGTGTATATATTCAAATGAAATAAAATTGCACAATAGCCAAGATATAGAACCAATCTAAGTGTGTGTTGAATGAATGGATAAAGAAACTGTGGTGGTTATCACACACACACACACACACACACACACACACACACACACACGAATATTATTCAGCCCTACAAAAATGAGATGCTGCCATTTACCACAACATGGATGAATCTGAAGGATATTAGGCTAAGTGAAATAAGCAGGACAGCAAGGAAAACATTGCATGATCATTTTCAGGTGGAATCTAAAAAAACTTTTTTTAAAGTCAAATATACAGAGATAGAGAATAAAGCAGTGGTTACCAGGAGTGGGTATAAAGGAAATTAGGGAGATGTAGGTCAAAGGATATAAAGTAGCATATATGTAGGATAAACAAGTTTAGCAATCTACTGTACAACATGAGGACTACAGTTAATAACGTATTCTGGATTTTTGCTAAGTGAGTAGATTTTAGCTGTTCTTGCCACAAAAAGGGGAGTAACTATGTAAGATGATGAATATGTTAATTTACTTCACTACAGTAACTAACCATTTTAATCACTATATGTATCTCATAACATCATGTTGTATATCTTAAATATACATATAATGAATTTATTTTAAAGTGAAGGCTTAACATTTTTTCCACTGAGTAGTTGTTAATTGATTGTTAATTAATTTATTAATTAACTAATACAATTTATTGAACATTCTGTCCTTTTCTTCCAATGATTTGTGAAACAATTTCCTCAAAATATTTGTTACAAATTAAATATATACTTATTTATCTAAGTCACATAGTAAATATATGTTTCACATATCAAAGACAAATATGTATTTATGTATAGCATATATGCCACTACAATGTAAGTTCCATAAAAGCAGGGGTTTTGTTT
>NW_012133970.1:5902556-5909866 GCF_000956105.1 Propithecus coquereli
CAGGCTGGTTTCGAACTCCTGAGCTCAAACAATCCGCCCGCCTCGGCCTCCCAGAGTGCTAGGATTACAGGCGTGAGCCACCGCGCCCGGCCCTCCCCAACTCATTTTACAAAGCCAATATCAATATCGCCATGATATCAAAGCCAGGAAAGAACACAATGACAAAAAGAAAACTACATACCAATATCCCTTATGAATATAGATACAAAAATTCTCAGTAACATTTTAGCAAACCAAACTCAACTGCACATCAAAAAAATAATTCACCATGACCAAGTGGGCTTCATTGCCGAGATGCAAGGATGGTTCAACATATGCCAATCTATAAATTTAATTTACCATATAAATAGAAGCAAAAACAAAGGTCATATGGTCCTCTCAATAGATGCTCAAAAAGCATGTGACAAAATTCAGCATCCTTTTATAAGAACTCTTAACAAAAAAGGCATAGATAGGACATACCTCAAAATAATTAAAGCTGTATATGATGAACCCACAGCCAGCATCATACTGAATGGGGAGAAATTGAAAGCATTCCCACTTAGAATTGGAACCAGACAAGGCTGCCCACTGTCACCACTTCTATTTAACATAGTGCTGGAAATCCTTGCCAGAGAAATCAGACAAGAGAAGGAAATCAAGGGTATCCAGTAGGGAAAAAAAGAGGTCAAACTATTGCTCTTTGCTGACGATATAATCTTATATCTAGAAAACCCCAAAGATTCACCGTAAAGACTCCTGAATTGATAAATGAATTCAGCAAAGTCTCAGGCTACAAAATCAATGCACACAAATCAGTAGCTTGCATATACACCAATAACAGTCAAGCTGAGAAACCAATCAACAATGCAATACCTTTCATAATAACAACAAAGAAAATAAAATACTTAGGAATATATTTACTCAAGGAGGTGAGAGACCTCTATAGGGAGAACTATGAAACAGTGAGGAAAGAAATTGCAGGGGATGTGAACAGATGCAAAAACATATCATGCTCATCGATCAGCAGAATCAACTTTGTTAAAATGTCTGTACTACCCAAAGTGATTTAAAGATTCAATGCAATCCCCATTAAAATATTAATGTTATTTTTTGCAGACCTCGAAAAAAAAGTGCTATGCTTCGTGTGGAACCAGAAAAGACCCCGAATAGCTAATGCAATCCTATGTGATGAGAATAAATCAGGAGGCACCACTTTACCAAACTTCAAGCTATACTACAAGGCTATAGTAACAAGACAGCACGGTACTGGCACAAAAACAGAGACACAGGTCTATGGATCAGAACAGAGGACCCAGATATAAATCCATCCTCATATTGCCATCTGATCTTTGGCAAAGCATAAAAAAATCACACACTGGGGTGAAGAAACCCTATTCAATAAATGGTGCTGGGAAAATTGGATAGCCCGATGTTGAAGGCTTAAACAGTGTCCACACCTCTCACCTGTCAGAAAAATTAATTCATGATGTATAACATACTTAAACCTAAGGCATGAAGCTATAAGAATTCTAGAAGAAAATACTGGAAAAACTCTTACAGGTATCAGTCTAGGCAAGGAATTTATGAAGAAGATCCCCAAAGCAATCACAGCAACAAGAATATCAGTTGTGAACAAGAACTATGAAATACTAAGACTAAATTGCCTTAAAAAACAGACTTTGCAACTTCTCAAAAGCTTGCATACAAAAGCTGCAAACCAATGGAGTAATAAAATTTGCAGCAGATAACAGTGATAGTTCTTCAAATTCAAATATAAGGACAATCCAGCAACACATAACTGTGAAATAAAAAGGGGAAAGAGTTATTTAAAAAATGTGGGATTTTTTTTAAAGTTAATTTTCTTAACATTGACTGTGTATCTTCAGTTTACAAATTGAGCTCTTTTTATAACCAGAAAAACATCTCTCAAAAGGTAAGGCTGCCACTTGGTAGCTTAAATCTTAATTACATGTTGCCTTCCCATCGTAAGTTTCATTTTGTTTACAAGCCAGGGAAAACAAGATCCACAGCTTGTTTATATGAGTTTGTGCTGTGTCTTTATGGGTATTTTAAAGCTAAAGTTCTAAGAAAAATAGAAATGCAATTTTCTCAGTCAATAATAGTGATTATTTTATAATAAATAATTTTTATTACTATGATTTTGAAAAAGGACAGGCATGGTAGAAGGAACAGAAAATAAAGCATATAATTCTAGTTCAGTCTAAACCTCTTATCCACAAACCTCTAATTTATCCATTTTAAATGGATAGAAAATAATTCTAAAAGCACTGTACCATAGACTTGACTATAGAATACTTTCCAAATCACTTTTTCCCCTCTTTGGCAGGTATTATTCTCTCTTTCATAATTTCCTCTTTACTTAAAAATATATGTATTTCCCCACCATACAAGTGTAGAATCTTTTACAGTTTCTTCATACATCATTAGAATATCAAAAGACAATCTCTGGAAGACTTCATAGTTTGGAATTTAAAATTATAATTTTTTTCAGTCATCCAGGGAGTGCTTACCTGAGGCCTGTGGGCCCTGATGTTGTTACCCTAGAACCTGAGCCAGATTCACAGCTGTCTTCTAATTTTCTCCCATTGCCTAACAACATGTCCACAAATGAGAATGCTAACTGACCAGCTGCCCACCTTAACAGATTGAAGAAGAGAAAGAACAGAAATGATACAGTAGTGTAGAGAAGTTGATATGAAACTGAGGAAAGCTGAGAAAGATGACCAGGTGCTGAAAGAATAAATGTAAGCCGCTTTCTTGAAATTTCACTACAGGAAAACCATAGCAACTAGGGCTTTGTAAGTTGTTCTGTTGATAACACTGTGAAAGACACAAATAGCAACAATTTGAGAAGCCAACTCCATGCTACTACCCAAGTTGCTAGAAAGTGGTTATCTATGGGAAAACAGCCCTCCACAGACAATATAATCCAGACTAATTTTATTTCAAAATGTGTGCCTTTCTCTGATTGCCATCCTATTGAATTTTAATCTGCTTAGGCGGCACTTGCTAATATGGCTTTTGAGAAATCAGAGTAGACCAAAGCTGTGTTAGATGGAGGTGCTATACCAGTATCCATTGCTCTATTGGTATATCTCCATTCACACATCAGGTGAATAAGCCATATGGGCACTAGGAAACATTGCAGGTAATGGGGTAATGGTTCAGCTTTTCAAGATTTTGTTATCAAGAATGGTCTAATACATACTTGCAACTCCTGATATGTCATATAGTTACTTACATAATTTTACCTGGACATTTTTAAACCTTTGTTGTAATAAAAATCTTACTCCCCTGTTAAATGCTGTAAGCAAATTCTTCCTACTTTAGTTTATCTCTTGCACATAATGATCTAAAAGTATTTACAAATATTTGCTGATTATTTCTTACCTTACTGATGGTCCAAATGAACTAATTGAAACAGTTGGTAAAACAAGAGTTTTGTCACAGCTTGCAAAAGGTCTAGGAGATACTGAATTACCAACCATGAATCCCGTCTTAAGAGCCATAGGAAATACTGTCAATGGAACAGATGAACAGACTTATGTTGTGGGTATAGGATCGCTTTCAACTTTTTTCAGCCTGCTAACTTAGGCCAAAACTAATATTCAGAAGAAGGCTTCATGGACAATGTCAAAAATCAAAGCCACCTGTCAGGACCAGATACAGCAAGTTCCATTTTTGGCTGTATCTATTCTTTGTTGGGTATTTTGACCTCTTGAAGGCAGATTTGGAGATACACAAAAAAGCTGTATGGTTAGTCACTGATTATACAAGTGAAGGAATAGTTGAACAGATTGTGTACCATATCCATTGTGGCATGATAGAAGCTCTAATAAATCTTTTAAGTTCAAAAAATATCATGATTGTCATGGTTATGCTAGATGCAATTTCAAATTCTTTATACCTGCTGAGTAACTAGCTGAAACTGGAAAAAAAAATCTTAGTACAGTGAGGACTGTGGAGACCTGGACAAAACTGAAGTTCTTCAAAACCATGAGAACAAGTCTATGTAGATTTAATTAAGCTTAACTGAGAAGTATTTTTCTGCCCAGGAAGAAGAGGATATAAACAATGTGGTGCATGCTGTCTGGGGCATGGGCATGCTTGTAGCTTTGACTCAGGTGGTGCAAAGGCAATTTATGTGACCAAAGCATTTATACCCCTGTAATATTCTGCAATAAAAAATACATATATGTATCAATAAATCACACCATACCCCATAAATATGCACAATTATGTGTCAGTTAAAAATAAAATAAAATTCATAAAAAAGAACATTGCGCCAAAATCTACCTCTGATTACTACAGTTCAGGACTGTATCGCTAGACTTTCAGTTTTAGGTATAGCTTAAGTAGTTTGTTGCATATCATGTTGGATATAAGTTTGTCCTACTGTTTCTCTAGTAAGAGATCTTTTTAGATGTGATTTGTAATGCAGCACTTTTTACAACTTAAGTGCAGTTAAATAGTTCCAAACTGTACATACTGTTCAAAACCTCTCTCTCTTTCTCTCTCTCTTTCTGATGTGTTTCTTAATTCTATGTGAACGTTGAACTAGGTGGACTCTTTAGTATCCTGTAAAAAAAAAAAAAACTTAATTCTACCCTTCAAAAACAATGTACCATTTGTCAAAGGCAATCTAGGCTGTTGGAAAGAGTTTTGAGTTCATAGGGAAGAAGTCTAGATTCACTCATTCAATCAATACATATTTATTGAAAGTATGCTATGTACCAAGTACAGCTCTAAGTGCCAGAGATATAGAGGCAAACAAAATAGATGTTAATTCTATTTTCTAAAGCTTACAGTCTAGTGAGGGAGGAAGACCTTAAGCAAATACATACAGAATTATAAACTGTGGTAAGTACTTTGAGGAAAAAGTAAAGGAGCAAGTGAGAGGTTACAAGTGTAGTAGATTAGATTAGAAGGAAGTGACATGAAAGCAGAGAAATGAGGGATGCATAGGAGTTAGGCAAAGAGCTAGATCTGAGGAACTGAAAGGAAGATAGAGTGACTGAATCATAGTGGGCAAGGGGAAGAATGGGACCAGAAGGAAGGCTCTAGAGGTTGGCAGGGAGCAGATCACAGATGGTTTTGTATTTAATAGAATGTGTTATGAGCTTGAATTTTATCCTAAGAACAATGGAAAGCTACTGTAGGGTTTTAACTAGGGCAGTAACATGATCAGAGATGTATTTTTTAAAGATAGCTGCTGTATAGAGCTGAATGGATCAGAATGGCTCCTATAGCTCATCTTCTCATTGATATTTCAATAATACCTGAAAATTAACATGTCAAAATCTAAACTCATTATTTAACCACCTCCCCAATTTCTCTTTTCAATTTATACATTGCTATTTAAAAGGTCCCAGCATTCACCAGCATTATGTCTGATTGTCCTCTTTACTAGTCTACCAAGTGCATCCATCATAAAATACATCTGCAATATCTCACAGATTCAGTCAGTTGGTATGTATTGAGGTTTACTACCTGGCAGGATTTGAATTTCAGTTTAATCACTAGATTGCTGTGAAATCTATAGCATGCCTTTAAATATTCCCGAGCTTCAATTTCCTTATCTATTAAAGTCTCATCATAATACAATGTTGTACGAAAGATCAAATGAGATAATCTATGTAGAAGGGCTTTGTAAATTACAAAACACTATACTGTACATGAGTTTACTTATGTTGCTATTGTCATCATTATTGAGTCAAGGAGGAAAGAGGATCCAGAATAAAAGTAATATGAGACATTGTCTCTGCTATCAAGAAGTATGCAATGTGGAAATACTGAGATGATATACGTTATACAAGTAAATGCTAAAATGCCCAATGCTATCAGGGGAAGGAGGAGGGAGACAACGAACATTTATTTAATACCTACTATGTGCTAATGTTTTGAGTGCTCTATATATATCAACAGGAGTTCAAAACAGGGAAAGTTCAACTTCACCTGGGATTCCAAATATTCTTGTTAGTCTATTTACCTCCAATTTCAATTCTTCACAAAGTTAAATTTAAAACTATCCTACCCACCCCACTTTTATTTACCCATAGATTGCCTCTTTTTCTACTTTACAAATATAATAATGGGCATCAGGTAAAAACATCTTCAAATTCTTTCCTTTTTAACTTACCTGTGAATATTTATTCAAATATTCATTCACTGAACTAAAAATAGTATGCATTTAGTATATGTTAGGTATGATCTAGGCACTAAGGATACAACCATGAACAATAGAGATAAGTTGTTTATATATTCTATTTGGGGAGACAGATAATAAACAATTACATCTGTAACTGTAAAGATATATCCACCTTCACCACCTTCATTTCCTCCAGGAAGGGATAAGTATCCCTTCCTCAATAAGGCTAACTTCTCCAAATATGATCTTGATTCCACACCCATAAGACTGTTTTCTATCAATGATTTACTCCTTCTAGTATCCTTTATTTTTCTCTCTCAGCCAGCTCCTTTTCCTTGGCCTGTAACATATTCAAATATTCTCCATCCTAAAAGAAAAAAGTTTCTCATTGATACTACCACCTCCACATGCTTGTTCCACCTTTCTATGATTCACCATAAGCCTTCTTGAAACAGTGGTCTAAATTCAATGTGTAAATTTCTTCCATTATCATTTTTGTCTCAAACCACTCAATTTGGCTTCATTACCATTTTTCCACTGACACTGTTTTCATTAAGAATATTGGAAAAAAAAAGAACATTGGATTACCATTTGGGGTGGGATACAAATAATAAACAAGTTAAGTGAATACATTATATGTCAGATGGAGACAAGGATTAAAGGGACTAGGAATGAAGGGCGGGTTTGCAATTTTAATTGAGCACATAGCTATAAAGTCCCCCAGCTTCTATCCCTGAACATATCTATATATGTGCCCATCCTTACATCTTTTTACCTGGGAGAAAGAGATGTCCCTCTTAGTGTATAAGGTCTACAGTCTACTTCTGAAAACTTGTGAATCCTGTGTCTTCCCATATCCTCCAGGGACGTTGCTGTATCAGTTATCTCTTTTCCCTTTTTTCTATTTGGGAAGCAGTATAGCTTCATGAATATGAGTATAGGCTAATCAGACTGTTTGGGTTCAAATCCTAGCTCTACTACTTATTACTTTTACAATCTCAGAAAAGTCAGTTCACCTCCATCTCTATCATAAGCTTGTTGTAATGATTAAATGAGATAATTTATGCTCAGTACTTAGCAGAGTTCTTGACATAGAGTAAGTATTAATATTAAATACATGTTAAAACTACTATTATTTTCACTACTGAATTCTTCCTCT
>NW_012133970.1:5910760-5911146 GCF_000956105.1 Propithecus coquereli
AGGGCGGCGGGAGGAGGGGGGAGGAGGGAGGAGGGGACGGGTATTTGTATACACAAGGAGTACAATGTGCACTATACGAAGGATGGACATATTTGAAACACAGACTTGGGGGGGAACCAAGGGCAACACACGTAACCTAAACATCTGTACCCCCATAATATGCTGAAATGAAAAAAAAAGAGGTACCTGCACTCCCGTGTCCATTGTAGCATTATACATAATAGCCAAGATATGAAATAAACCTAAGTGTCCATTAATGGATGAATGGAATAAGAAAATGTGTTATCATATGCACAAGAGAATACTATTCAGCTTTCAAAAAGTAGGAAATCCTGTCAATTGTGACAATATGAATGAACCTGGAGGACATTATGTTAAGTAAAATA
>NW_012133970.1:5913391-5916397 GCF_000956105.1 Propithecus coquereli
GACACGCTTGAAACTCTGACTTAGGTTGGGCAAAGGCAATATATTAACCTAAACATTTGTACCCCTGTAATATGCTGAAATAAAAAAAAGAATGAAACAGGGATGTCGCTACAGACCCTGCAGACAACATCAAAAGGATAATAAAGTAATGTTACGACAAGTTCTTCACATGTAAATTTGACAACTTACATTAAATTAATCATCTAATTAAAAAAATACAAACTACCACAACTAATCCAATATAAAATAGATAATTAGAGTAGTCCTATAACCCTTTAGAAAATTGAATTCATAATTTTACACTCCCAAAAAGAAATCTCTAGTCTGACATGATTTCACTAGAGAAATTTATCAAGCATTTAAAGAAGAATTAGTACCAATTATACACACAATCTCTTCTAGAATATAAGTAACTCTTTCCAATTTATTTTATGAAGCTGGTATTATAGTGATACCAAATTTAAACAAAGCCAGTGGAAGAAAATTACAGAACAATATCCCTCATGAACATAAACACAAAAATCCATAACGCATTATTAGCAAATAAAATCTTGTAGTATATAAAAAGAATTATGTATCATGACTAAGTAGGGTTCATTCCAACGATTCAAGGCTTCCTCACTATTCAAACATAAATCAACGTAACTCACCATATTAACAGGCTAAAGAAGAATAATGTACACAGGCGTATCTTGACGATATCGCAGGTTTGGTTCCAGACCATCACAATAAAGCAAATATCACAATAAAATGAGTAACATCAATATTCTGGTTTTCCAGTGTACATAAAAGTTATGGTTACACTCTACTGCAGCCTATTTAGTGTGCAATGGAATTATTTCTAAAGAAATGTATATACATTAATTAAAAAATATTTTATTGTTAAAAATGCTATTAATCATCTGAGCCTTCAGAGAGTTGTAATCATTTTGCCGTGGAGGGTCTTATTCCGATGTTGATGGCTGCAGACTGATCAAGGTGGTAGTTGATGGCTGTGGCATTTTCTTAAAATAAGACAATGAAGTTTGTCACATAGATTGACTCTTCCTTTCAGGAAAGATTTCTCTGTATCATACAATGCTGATTGATAGCATTTTACCCACAGTAGAAATTTCAAAATTGGAGACAATCCTCTAAAACCCTGCCACTTCTTTATCAACAAAGTTTACGTAACATTCTAAATACTTTGTTGTCATTTCAACAATGTTCATAGCATCTTTACCAGGAGCGGGTGCCATCTCAAAAAATCTTTCTTTGCTCATCCATAAGAAGTAACTCCTTACCTGCTGAAGTTTTATGATGAGATTGCCATAGTTCAGTCATGTCTTCAGGTTCCACTTCTAATGCTAGTTCTGTTGCTATTTCTACCACATCTGTCTGTAGTTACTTTCTCCAGTGAAGTCTTAAACTCCTCAATGTCATCCGTGGGGGTGAGAATCAACTTCTTTCAACTCTTATCAATGTTGATAGTTGGATCTCCTCCCATGAAACACAAATGTTCTTAATAGCATCTAGAATGGTGAATCCTTTCCAGGAGGTTTTCAATTTACTTTGCCTAGATCCATCAGAGGAATTACTATGTACTGCAGCTACAGCCTTACAAAATATATTTCTTAAATAATAAGACTTAAAAGTTGAAAATTTTCCTTGATCCATCAGCTGTAGAAGGGATGTTGTGTCAACAAGCATGAAAAAAACATTAATTTCCTTATGCATCTCCATCAGAGCTCTTGGGTGACCAGGTACACTGCCAATGAGCAGTAACATTTTGAAAGAAATCTTTTTTCCTGAGCAGTATGTCTCAACAGTGGCCTTAAAATATTCAGTAAATTATGCTGTAAACAGATGTGCTGTCATCCAGGCTTTGCAATTCCACTTACAGAGCACAGGAAGAGTAGACTTAATATAATTCTTAAGGGCCCTAGGATTTTCAGAATGATAAATGAGCACTGGCTTCAGCTTAAAGTCACCAGCTGCATTATCCCCTAACAAGAGAGTCAGCCTGTCCTTTGAAATTTGAAGCCAGGCACTGACTTCTCTCTAGCTATGAAAGTGCTAGATGGCACCTTCTTCTGATAGAAGGCTGTTGTGTCTACATTGAAAATCTGTTGCTTGGTGTAGCCATGTTCATCAATTATCTTAGCTAGATCTATTGGGTAACTTGCTGGAGCTTCTCCATCAGCACTTGCTGCTTCACCTTGTACTTTTATGTTATGGAAATGGCTTCTTTCCTTAAACTTCATGAACCAACTTCTGCTAGCTTCCAACTTTTCTTCTGGAGGTTTTTCACCACTCACAGCCTTCATAGAATTGAAGAGTGTTAGGGCCTTGCTCTGGATTAGGCTTTGGCTTAAGGGAATGCTGTGTGGTTGGTTTGTTGTTCTGTTCAGATCGTTCAAACTTGCTCCTTATCAGTAATAAGACTGTCTTCCTTTCTTATCCTTCATGTGTTCACAGGGAAACACACTTTTAATTTCCTTCAAGAACTTTTACTTTGCATTCACAACTTGGCTGTTTGGCACAAGAGGCCTGACTTCCAGCCTATCTTGGCTTTTGACATGCTTTCTTCAGTAAGTTTAATCATATCTAGCCTTTTACCTAAAGTGAGAGACATGTGGCTCCTCCTTTCACCTGAACACTCCTAGGCCATTCTAGGGCTATTAATTGGATGAATTTCAATATTGTTGCTGTGTCTCAGGGAATAGAAAGGCCTCCAAAAATGGAAAGAGACAGGGTGGGGGAGGCGAATGGTTGGTCAGTCGAACAGTGAGAACATACACATTCATTGATTAAATTTGCCATCTTATATGGATGTGGTTCATGGCATCTCAAGACAATTACAATATAACATCAAAAATCAGTGACCTCAGATCCCCATAACAGATGGTGAAAGACTGAATGCTTTTTCCCTACAGTTGGGAACAAAGCAACAATGTTTGCTTTCACTACTCTTATTCAACATAGTGCTCATGGTCCCAGACAGTGCAATAAGACAAGAGAAGGATA
>NW_012133970.1:5917423-5920640 GCF_000956105.1 Propithecus coquereli
ATCTAGATATAGAAGGTACTCTCAAAATTCAAGAGTAAAAAAATCCAAATAGAAAATGGATAGAAGACATGAAAAGAAATTTTATCAAAGAGGATATACAGATGTCAAATAAGCACATGAAGAGACGTTAAACATTACTAGCCGCCAGGGAAATGAAAATTAAAAGCACAATGAGATATCACTGTACACCTACCAGAAAGGTTAAAATAAAAAGTAGTCCAATATGCACATGATAAGGTGCTCAGCATCATTATGCACTGGAGAATTGCAAATGAAAACCATGAGATACCATTTCATACTCACTAGGATGGCTATTAACAAAAAGACAGATAATAACAAGTATTGATAAAGATGTGGAGAAATTGGAACCCCTTACACACTACTATAAGGAATGTAAAATGGTGCATCTGCTTTGGAATACAAACTGACAGTTTCTCAGTAAGTTAAACATAAAGTTAGCATATGACCCAGCAATTCCACTCACAAGTGTATACTCATGAGAAGTTAAACCAAATGTTGACATAAAAACTTGTACACAAATGTTCACAGCAGCATTATTCATAATAGCCAAAATGCAGAAACAATCCAAATGTTCATTAACTAATGAATGGATAAACAAAATGTGATATAGCCATAAATGGAATATTATTTGTCCATTAAAAGGAATAGGGTACCAAATCATGCTACAACACACATAAACCTCAAAAACATTATGCTACATGAAAAAAGCTAATCACGAAGGACCAAAAATTTTATGATTACATTTACATGAAATGTCCAGAATAGGAAAATCTGTCAAGACAGTAAGTAGATTACTATTTACTTTAGGTTACGGGGAATGGGTGAACAGGGGATGATGCCTAAAGGATGCAGGATTTCTTTTTTGGGTAATGGATATGTTCTAATATGGACTGTGGTGATGACATCACAACTCTGAATATACTAAAAGCCACTGAATTATACACTTTAAACAAGTAAATTATGTGGTGTGTAAATTACATATCAGTAAAACTGTTCCAAAAATAAAAATATAATGGTGAAGGCAACAATAACCTGGTGGCTAATAAGATTATTTTAGTCATTATGTTCTCTAGGAATATACTGAAAGAGGCAGTTTAGTTTAAATTATACCGGCAATTTAACCCTGAAGTTCTGGCACCATGGTAAAAATAGAAGTTACAGGCAAAAGCTGGGGAAAACTCAGAAAACCTTGAAGATATATACAGACATGCATCACATAATGATATTTCAGCCAACAACAGACCATATATGGGACAATGGTCTCATAAGATTATATAATAAAGCTCAAAAATTCCTATCACTTAGTAACATCATAACCATCATACTGTCATAGGGCAATAGATTATTCGTGTGTTTGTAGTGATGCTAGAGTACACAAAGCTACTGCACTTCCAGTAATTTATAGCATATACAATTATGTACAGTACATAATAAATGACCATTACTGGGGGGAGGAGCCAAGATGGTGGACGAGAGAAGCCACCAGTCAAAGTGCCTCTGCAAAAAAGACAGATTTTAGAAGAAAGTGAAAAAAATAAACTACCAGAAAAACATAGATCGGGTGAGGGTTGGAAGAAAGGGTGCCTGAAACTAGAGGAGACTCCACGGGAAGACGTTGCGGAGGAGAACTGGAAGGAGAAAGGTCCCGAGAGGCTTGGAGACCAGCGACAAGGGTAGGTGGAGCGGTTAATTTTCCCGTCTCTTGCATCTGAGACTGTTGGTGGGCTCCTGAGTGGTTGGAGAGACCTGCCAACACCAGGCCAGAGATGGCTGCCACCAGTGAGCAGTGGCCTCTTGCAGACATGGCGCCAGGCTCCAAGCTCCCTCGGGGCACCTCCCCGCATGCAGACCCGAGCCTTTAGGCAGCTGCCATATTGCTCCATTCTCTCCTTCCCCTTCCCTACCCGTGGGTGCCCAGAGAGACAATGTAGCCACCACATGGAGGCATCTCCAAGAAACGGGACCTTTCCTTTTGGGGCCCTATAGCATACTGAGGGGTACTCAGACTGCGAGCTCCCTACCCACCAGCCTGCCCAGGTGCTGCTTGCCTGGGGATTCCAGGGGAGTGGGGCAAATCCAGAGGTGGAATGAAACAGATCCAGCTTGGGCACCCTGTAGGTGATTGGAGACCAGCAACCCTTCCCCTGGCAGGGTCAGGGATTGATCTCCAGGGCCCAGGGGACAGACCTGCAGAACACACCCCATACACCCAGGTCACGATCACACTGCCCCGGGGCACAGAAGGGAGATCTGTGAAAGAGCCTACTGAGGAGTGTGCGCCTTAAGGGGCAGATCAGCATGACTGAGCCGCAACCCTCCTCCTAAAAGAGGGCTGTGCACCCAGCTCAGGCTGCCATCCTGGGTAGGGAACCTCCTGGCCCACATCACAGCCAGGGGAGATCCATTGGCCTGAGGTCCTGCCTACTGGCAGAGGCCTAGGAGAGGCCACGAAGTGTGGGAGGGTAGAAGGGAGGAAGACCTCCTCCAGAGTGTGGGTCTCAGACAGCCCCACCCCCCAAGTGCAGACTTTTCAGCTAAGTGGAGCCATTTTAGCCCCTCCTGGCAGCTCTGCACAGAAGCAAAGAACAGACCTTTGACCCCTGATAACAGCATTTGTGGAGCCTGAGGGCAAGCTTACTCAACCCAACCCCACCCAGACTCACTCCCGGACCCGCCCCCACTGAGGTGGAGAATAAGCACACACCTGGAAGTCCCAGGGCCCCACCCACCTCTCGAGGCACAAGAGGGCCTCTCCAGAGGAACAAGAGCTACCTACGGGACCCAAAAACAGCACTGCAGCTCGCTCCTCCCAGCAAGTGCCACCTACTGACAGGGAGGTCATTCTGCACACCCTTTTACTGCATCTACTGATTCATCATAAAGGGTGTGGTTGAATCTTACCCACAAACACCACCTACTGGCTCAGAGACTAAACAGGGTGTGTAATTATCCAAACGAAAATCTAAAGGCAAGAAGGAACAACTGACCCAGATGGGAAGCAGAATAAAAATAGATATCAACCCCAACAGAAACTCTCATCTCTACATAAAGTCATGGAAATTAAACAACCTTCTGCTGAATGATCACTTCATAAACGAGGATGTAAAGATGGAAATCAAAAGATTCTTTGAACTAAATGACAAAGGTGACACAAGTTATCAAAATCTGTGGGACACAGCCAAAGCAGTCCTGACAG
>NW_012133970.1:5924005-5940042 GCF_000956105.1 Propithecus coquereli
ATTTTTGTGTACTGCTTCTACTTATTTAAAAAAAAGTTAACTATAAAACATCCTCAGGCAGGTCCTTCAGGAAGTATCCCAGAAAAAGGTATTGTTATCACAGGATATGACAGCTCTATGTGTGTTATTGTCCCTGAAGACCTTTTTAGTGGGGCAGGATGTGTAGGTGGAAGTCAGTGATATTGATGATTGTGACCTGTGTAAGCCCAGGCTAATGTGTGTTTGTGTCTTAATTTTAACAAGAGTTTTAAAAGTAAAAAAAACATAAAAATATAAAAAAGCTTATAGAATAAAGATACAAATGAAAAGATTTTTATACAGCTATACAATGTGTTTGTGTTTTAAGTGTTCTTGCAAGAAAGTCAAAAAGTTAAAAAATTTTTAAGTTTATAAAGAAGTTACAGTAAGCTGAGATTATTATTGAAGAAAAAATTTTAATAAATTTAGTGTAGCCTAAGTGTCCAGTGTTTATAAAGTATACAGTAGTATACAGTAATGTCTCAGGCCTTCGCATTCACTCATTAATCACTCACTGACACACCCAGAGCAACTTACAATCCTGAAAACTCCATACATGGTAAATGCCCTATTCAGGTGTACCATTTTTTATCTTTTATATCATACTTTTACTGTATCTTTTCTATGTTTAAATACACAAATACTTACCATTGTATTACAACTGCCTAGGGTATTCAGTACAATAACATGTTGTACAGGTTTGTAGCCTAGGAGCAATAGGCTATACCATACACCCTAAGTGTTGTAGTAGGCTATACCATCTAGGCTTGTGTCAATATACTCTTATGATGTTTGTACAACAAAATTGTCTTAACAACACATTTCTCAGAATGTATGCTCATAGTTAAGCAACACAATACTGTACTCAAAAGCTGCCCATCTGATGACTAAAGACCCCTTCCTCTGTGACCTCTTTGTTACCACTAACCTAGGTTTTCATCACCTCAAAATGGACTACTAAAATCTACTCATTGGTCTTTTTACTTTTATTCTCTGTTCCACGGTGCTTCAAACTACATTTACAGCCACACTGCACATGCTTGCCTCATCTCCTAATGAATTAAAAAGTTCTAGCAGCACTCCACTCTCAAGACCTAAAGTATAAACATTCAAGCCTGGCATCAAGGTTGTCCTAATCTGGCCACCCCTAATGTTTTGCACTCTCTAATCTACTCCCCAGGTGATCTCATTCACCTCTCTTTTTTTAACTACCAACTAAGTTACTAATGACATCCATATCTAGACCTTCAGTCTCAACCTATATTCTAAGTATGAGTATCCATCTCCACTTGAATGTCTTTCATAAGCACTTCACAGGCTCTGGAACCAAACTGGGTTTGTATTTCAACTTCAACTCTTGCTAGCTGTGTGACCATGAAGAAGTTAATAATCTCATTTGAAAATGGGAATAATAATAATTGTACCTACCTCATAGTGTTATTATGAGGATTAAATCAATTAATGCATGTAAATTGCTTAGAACAGTACCTGTCATGTGGTAAGTGCTCAATTCACCCAACTGAATGTATCATCTTCCTGTATGACTTGGTCCTTCTCCTATGTTCCTTGCCCGTCATCCAGCCAGTCTCTGTAACCAAAATCTTGGGAGTCCTAACTGCCTTCTTCCTTTTCTCTTTACTATATATTTAAATCGAGAACCGAGACCTAGTGATTTTATCCCTATTATTCTTAGTTCTTCTTTTCCCCTTTCTATCACTATTACCTATACTCTATTTTCAGGCCTTCATCTCCTTTAAGAACTATAATATCTTCCTGTATAATCTCACTTCCTCTGATCTTGTCCTCTTCAAATTTGTCCTTTATCTATTCACCCATTGATGGACACTTAGCTTGAATCCATAACTTGGCTACTATAAATAGTGTCACAATAAGCATGGGAATGTACATATTTCTTCGATATACTGATTTCCTTTCTTTTAGATATATACCCAGCAGTGGGATTGCTGGATCATATGGTAGCTCTTGGGTTATTGAGGAACCTCCATACTGTTCTTCATAGTGGACATACTAATTTACATTCCCACCAACAGTGTATGAGGGTTCCTCTTTCACCAATGGATGCCAGCATCCATTATTGTCTGTCTTTTTGAAGAAAGCCATTTTAACCAGAGTGAGGTGTTATCTCATCATAGTTTTGATTTGCATTCCTCTGATGGTTAGCGATATTGAATGTTTCCTTCATGTACCAGTTGGTTATTTGTATGTTTTCTTTTGAAAAATGTCTATTCAGATCTTTTGCCCATTTTTTAATCAAATTATTTGGTCTTTTTTTTTTTGCTATTGAGTTGTTTGAGCTCCTTATGTAATCTAGTTATTAATCCCTTGTCACATCAATAGTTTGCAAATATTTTCTCCCAATCTATGTGTTGACTCTTCACTTTGTCAATTGTTTCCTTTGCTGTGCAGAAGCTTTTTAGCTTGATGTGATCCAATTTGTCCATTTTTCCTTTGGTTGCCTGTGCTTTTGAGGTCTTACCCAAGAAATCTTTGCCTAGATCAATGTCCTGGAGTGTTTTTCCAATGTTCTCTCCTATTAGTTTCACAGTTTCGAGAATAGAAAACCCAGAAATAAATCCATGCATTTACAGTCAATCCATTTTCAACAAAGATGCCAAGAACATACATTGAGGAAAAGACAGTCTCTTCAATAAATGGTGCTGGGAAAACTAAAGATATACATGCAGAAGAATGAAACTAGATTTTTATCTCTCATCATATACAAAAATCTAATCAATATAGATTGAAACTTAAATCTAAGACCTGGTTTTTTTTGTTTGTTTGTTTCTGACATTTATCCTGCTTGGGTTTCTCTGAGATTCCTGGATCTGTGATTTGGTGTCTGACTTTAATTTGAAAAAATTCTCAGTCATTATTGCTTTAAATATTTCTACTGTTCCTTTGTCTCTTTCTCCTCCTTCTAGTAGTCCCATCAGGCATATGTTACATGTTTTGTAGTTGTCCCACAGTTCTTGGATATTCTAACCTGTTTTTTTTTTCAGCCTTTATTCTCTTTGCTTTTCAGTTTTGGATGTTTCTACTGACATATCTTCAAGGTCAGAGATTCTTTCCTCTGCCATATCTAGTCTATTAATGAGACAATCAAAGGCAATCTTCATTTCTGTTATAGTGTTTTTATTAACATCTTCAGCATTTCTTTTTGATTCTTAGAATTTCCATCTCTCTGCTTACATTACCCGTGTATTCTTGCATGTTGTCTATTTTTCCATTAGAGCCTTTAGCATATTAATCACTGTTATTTTAAATTAATGATCTCATAATTCCAACATATCTGCCATATCTGACCATGGTTCTGATGCTTGCTCTGTATCTTCAAACTGTATTTTTTGTCTTTTAGTATACTTTGTAATTTTTTGTGGAAAGGTGGACATGATGTATTATGTAAAAGGAACCACAGTAAACAGGCCTTTAGTGATGTAATAGTAAGGTGTGTGTGTGGGGGGATGTTCTACAGTCCTATGATTAGATCTCAGCTTTTTAATGTGTCTGTCCCCCTGCATTGTTTATTTCACAAGTGCTGCTCAGTTTTATCCTCTCTTTAGGTGGGACAGGATAGCTAGAAGGGACTGGAGTTGGGTATTTCCCTTCCCTCAGGTCAGTTAGGCTCTGATAAAACCCCACTAGGTTAGGCTCTAGTAAAAATAGTTTCTCTTGAGGGCAGTTGTTAAAAAGAACAGAATGTTCAGGCATATTTTAGAAGGGCTACTTTTCCCCTTCCACTGCCAGAAACACAAAGAGATTTCTCTCTGATCTTCATTGTGAGAACCTGGTAGAGTTCCTGGTTCAGGTTTTCCTCACCCAGTACTGGTCCCTACAGATGTGTCAAATTGTGGGTCTCTTTTCTGGCAAGATGTGATTCTCTGCATCTCCCACTCTGTCTCTCCAATTTTGGAGCCATGAATTTGCCCCATGGCCTCAATTATCAGACAGATATAAGAAGGGTTGTTGTTTTTCAGTCTGATCAGCTTTTTATCTGTTGTTAGAATGGAGTTATTACAACTTCCAAGTTCTTTACATGCCAAGCCAGAAACTGGAAGTCCCTGTCTTACACTTTGAATGCATCTTTTTTACACATGCATGATTCTGTGACATCATGTTTTGGTCATTTGTGTTGATTCACTGAGTTATGAAGATCTTCCAAATATTGACCCATTTCATTATCCAACATAAAAAAACACTTCATTCAATATCACCAATGATCTCATCAGAAAAGTTCTTCAGTATTTGGCAGCTGTCAAGTTCATGGTGATAGATACAAGTTTTCCAAAATGCTAATTTTCATTTTATCCTTGATAACAAATACTCACAGTTGTTCATCTTGAAGTGACAGGCTCACTTCATTCGTTTTTGAGAAAAATATCTGTAAAATGCCTAAGTCTAAATAACCATAGTTTCTCTGTTCATTGTTCCTTTAGATTGGCTCACAACACAAACACACAAGTGTTTTTGCTCAACACAATCATCCTTTTTTATGCATAAGTGCTTTATGTGTACTTCCCATCTTGTCACAAAAAAATATTAAGTGACATGTACTCTGTACTCAGGGTCCAGATTTAATAAAATTACAATAATTTTAATTGTTTCAATAAGAACATTCTTAAATGAAACTGACTTTTTCTTCTTACTATGAGTGTGTGGTAAAGTAGAATACAATAATTATGAGTACAGTTTTGTACCATTGCCTTGATTTGTGCTAAGATATAATTGCTTTTTCCCCATCAGTGGAAATACCAACACAGTAAAAAAAAAAAAAGCCAAATAATATCTTAGTAAGCACTACTTTGAAAATAGTTCTGATATCATGAGGCTTCTGGAAGTCTCATCAGTTCCTGGGGGTCCTTGGATCACACTCTGAGAACCATTGGTGTAATGGAAAGAATAACTGGTTTTGAAATCACACAAACTTGTAGTCGAACACTGCTTCCTCTACAAGCTTTGCAGTTGGACATTTTTTTTTTACTTTTATGGCTTTATTGTTTAATTATCCTAATAAACTTTAGTTTTACAGCAGTTTTAGTTTCATAGCAAAGTTTAGCAGAAAGTAGAGAGTTCCCATATAACCCCCGTCTCCACACCTGTACAAATTTCTTCACGACAAATCTGTATTTAAAGACTGTTCCGATGTTCATTGTATGATCTTGGACAAATACAAACCTCAGTTTTTTCATCTAAAAATGGAGTTAATAAAATTTATATGAAGTATCATCAAGAGGAGTAGGATACTCTAAGTAACATTACTTTGCATTATATCTGGTACGTAGCTAGTGCTCCACATCTAAAAATGAAAAACATTTATCTAAAAATCAAAATGATTTGTGACAGGCTAGAATTATGGGCTAAAAATAACAAGATGAAACATAATAGATATGTATTAGTTTCCTATGGCTGCTAAAACAAATTGCCACAAACTTGGTAGCTTAAAACAACAAATATTTATACTCTTACTGTTCTGGAGGTCAATTTCACTTGGCTAAAATCAATGTGTCAACAGGACCACACTTTCTCCAGAGACTCTTTCCTTGTCTAGCTTCCAAAGGTGAAGTCCTTGCATTCCTTGGACCCTTCCTCCATCTTCAAAGTAATCAGTGTAGCATCTTGTTTCAGTCATCACATTGCCTTCTTCTTCTCTGGTCACATCTCCCTCTGCCTCTCTCTTATAAGGATGCTTACGACATCATTATGGCCCACTCAGATAGTCCAGAATAATCTCCCCATCTCAAGATCCTTAACTTAATAACATCTGCCACCAGGCATGGTGGCACACACCTGTAGTCCCAGCTACTTGGGAGGCTAAGGTGGGAGAATCGCTTAAACCCAGGAGTTCAAGGCTTCAGTGAGCTATGATTGCACCACTGCACTCCAGCCTGGGTGACAAAGCGAGACCCTATCTCTAAAAAAGAAGAAAAAAAACAAAAAAGTTTCTCATCCTACCTGTACTGATATTTTCTGCCTCTCCACCAGTTACAATGAATAAATTGTTCCCCCTCCCAAAACCAACCCCTTCAACTTGTACACTGGATCTAATTCTTCTTGCTCCTGTATGATGAATATTTTTTCCTATCAAATAATCCCCACCAACATACAAACATACTCTACTATCACCCATTAAAAAACACTTCAGCTTCTGTCCATATCTTTGCTTCCTTTTGTAGAAAATTCCTCCTGAGAGTTACTATTCTCCCTGTCTTCATAACCTTGCTTGTCACTCTCTTTAACCCAATCCAATCAATCTTTTAATTTCAGGGATCTAATGAAATCTACCTCACTAAGGTCACCAATAATCTCCATATTGCCAAATTCTATAGCTAATCATCAGTCCTCATCTTACCTGATCTCTCAGCAACATTTGTGACAATCGATCACTCCTTCATTCTGGAAATACTTACTTTCACTTGGCTTTCACAACAATAGATTGTTCTTACTTTCCTCCTACCTTACTAGTTGCTCATTCTCATGTCCTTTACTACATTCTTTTACTTCTTTCTAACTCTAAACACTGGAATGTGTCAGAGTTGGTCCTTGGATTTATTCTCTATTCTATACTCATTCGCTAAGTAATTTTATTAAGTCTCATGCCCGCAAATAAATTTATGAACTGATGAATCATAAATTTATATTCTTATCCCTAAAAATCCAGCTGTGTACTAGACCTCATCACTCAAATATCTAAAATTTAACATATCTACAATACAACTCTTACTTAATTCCTAGCCCCAGCTGCACCAAACCTAGTCCTCCCCTTGTCTCTGCCTTCTCAGTAGATGGCGCCACAACTCACTTTGTTGTTTGTGGCTCAGGCTAAAATCCTTGGAACCAGCCTTGATTTTCTTTCACACTCCGGATGCAATCCATCACCAAATCTTGTTAGTTTGACCTTTAAAATATATCTAAAATCTCTGGAACAAGATGGTATGTTTCCCTGTTTCTTCATTTTAAATACAACTAAATACTTCAGAAATAATTGGACAAAATTTTAAAACTCCGAAATATAGGAATAAGGTGTACTTGCTAGGGACCTCAAGATTTGAGGAACAACAATGCTATGAATTCCCTGAGTTTTCTTTTTATCTCCTACATATCCCATGCTAGGCATTAGGGAGGCCTGCAATCCAAAGTTATGCCAATAGGCATAAACAACAATAACTATAACAACAACAACAGCAACAACAAAGCGAAGCCTGCTCTCTCTGGCCTAAGTACTTGGAAAAAGGAAGCCCAGCAGAGACCTACTGGGGAGTCCCAACCTCTCCTCTATGATCAAGGCACCTGAGGATAACCTGATTTGTACAGAGAGGGCGCTATGAAGCCTCTGGCAGACCCAATCTCCACAGCAGGTGGGCTGATCTGCCCACAGAAGAATATTCAAAACCCAAGTGGGCCATCCTAACTCTTGATCCACATCAAGGACACTAGTGGCCCACAGAGGAAACAGTGAAGCCCCAGCAGGCCAATCCAACTCTGGCTCAATACCTGTGGTGCTTTCAGGCTGTCCGTACCTAATTTTCCATTCCACACTCAGGACACCACCATGTCCTAGTCCTCCATCCAGTGGCATAAGAAGACCCAGTCTCGGTGGCTTCTGTCCGAACCTCTGTAGCGTAAGGTGGCCTAATGACACCAGGTAGCCCAGAAAAGTGCTTTATGCCCCAGCAGGTGGCATGAACAGGAAATGAATGGGAGTTGCAGCAGCATCAGAAGAACAAAACACATCAGAATAGCACTGAAATGGCTCTGAAAACGAACCTGTCATTGTACTTAAAACCCACAAAAGTAGGCCAGAACCTACATTCTAAACCTACAAAGGCTGACTGCCTGCTAAAACAGAAGATTTAAACAGGATCATGAGACTCCTAAAATTGTAACCAAAATGTCTAGGGTGCAATGCAAAATCACTCCTCATACCAAGAATTAGGAAAACCACAATTTGAATAAGAAAAGACTATTAACTGACATTGATACCAAGATGATTCTGATGTTGGAGTTACCTGACAAGGATTTTAAAGCTGTCATAAAAATGCTTCAACAAGCAATTAAAAATTGTCCTGAAACAAATGCAAACAGAAAATGTCACCAAAGAAATAGTAGTTATTATAAAAAGAACCAAATGCAAATTATAAAATTGAAAAAATACAACAGCCAAAATTAAAAAAAAAATATTCACTAGATGGACTCAATAATAGAGATGTGAAAGAATAGAATCAGTAAAGTCAAAGACAGATCAATAAAATTTACCCAGTCTGAACAAAGAGAAAAAAAGCATGAAAAAATAAAAAGAACAGAGCCTTAAGAATCTGTGGGGCAATAACAAAAGACCAAATATATGTCTGTATCATCACAATCCCACAAGGAGATGAGTAAGAATATGGGCCTGCAAAAGTATTTAAAGAAGAAGAAACAGAAGAAACAAGCCAAAAACAAATAATAAAAAGGAGATGGGTGATGTCAGCAAGATGACAGACTAGAAAGCCCTGACACCTTCCTTCTCCCATTGAAGACACAAATTCTACAGTAACACATAGATCAATTCCCTTCAAGAGAAATCCAGAAACCAGTTAACAGACTCCTGCATTCCAGGCAATCTGAAAACCAGCTACATTGAAGCCAGTAGGAAAATTCATGGTACTCACTTGCCATGGTCTCTCTGCCCAACTCAGCATACCACCATCTGAAGAAAACTCCAAACTCCTGGCTTCTCCCTGGGGAAGGAAAGAAAAGACTGAAACATATATCCTACATCCAGATTTATGAGGGGCTGAGGAACAGGTTTCTGTCTTGACTGTATTTGGGCACTGGTGGAAAAGGGTGCCAAGATGAAAGACGCTGGGAACAAAGACAAAAGTCAGGACTAGTATGCACACACTTACCATAGTCCCTCCCCCCAGCTCAGCATGGAACAGAAGAGTGAAAATTCTCAATTCTCAGCTTCTCTCTTGGGAGGGAAACAGTTGAAGTGTGTATCCAACATTCTGGCTTTTCAGGGAGCTGCCTGAGAGACTGTTTCCTGTCTTACCTGTCTCAGATGGCTAACAACACCCGGAATATTTTGCCACTGAAAACAAAAGGAATTTGGGTGACTTGCTACTGCTCCACAGAACACACAGTAGAATGGACAGGTCAGTGGCCTCTCCATCAGAGAGGAAGGAAAGAAGACTGGAGTGTGTGTCCAATGTTCTAGATTTTGGGGGAGCTGTCTAATAAGGAATTTGTTTCTGTATCAGGACATTCAAAGCACTGATAAGACCACACACACTCTAGAAGATTAGGAGGACGGAGATCCCAGATATAAAACCATCCTCACATTGTCATCTAATCTTCAACAAAGCAGACAAAAGTATACATTGGGGAAAAGAATCTCTATTCGATAAGTGCTGCTGGGAAAACTGGATAACCACATGCAGAAGATTGAAACTGGACCCCCACCTCTCACCTCTCACAAAAATCAACTCATGATGGATCACAGACTTAAACCTAAGGCATGAAACCTTAAGAATTCTGGAAGAAAATGTTAGGAAGACTCTTTTAGACATCAGCCTAGGCAAAGAATTTACAAAGAAGACCCCCAAAGGCAACCACAGCAGCAATAAAAATAAACAAATGGTACCTGAACAAATTAAAAAGCTTCTGCACAGCCAAGGAAACTATCACTAGAGCAAATAGACAACCTACAGAATGGGAGACAATATTTGCTTTCTACACATCTGATAAAGAGCTGATAACAAGAATCTATATAGAACTTAAGAAAATCAACAAGAAAAAATCAAAAAACCCCATCAGTAAATGGGCAAAGGACATGAACAAAAATTTTTCAAAAGAAGACAGACTAAGGGCCAGCAAACATATAAAAAAGTGCTCAACATCTCTGATCATCAAGGAAATGCAAATCAAAACCACAATGAGATATCAGCTAACTCCAGTGAGAATGGCCTTTATCAAAAAGTCCCAAAACATTAAATGTTGGAATGGATGTGGAGAGATAGGAACTCATACACTTCTGGTGGGACTGCAAACTAGTACAGCCTCTGTGGAAAGCAATATGGAGATACCTTAAAGAGATACATGTAGAACTACCATTTGATCTAGCAATCCCATTACTGGCCATCTACCCAAAAGAACAAAAGACATGCTATAAAAAAGACATCTGCACTAGAATGTTTATAGCAGCACAATTCACAATGCAAAGACGTGGAAACAACCCAAGTGTCCATCAATACATGAGTGGATTAATAAAATGTGGTATATGTATACCATGGAGTTCTACTCAGCCATAAAAAACAATGGGGGTATAGAAGAACCTCTTGTATTTTCCTGGATAGAGCTGGAACCCATTCTACTAAGTAAAGTATCCCAAGACTGGAAAAATAAGCACCACATATACTCATGTACTCACCATAAAATTGGTTTTAACTGATCAACACCTAAGTGCACATATAGGAATAACATTCATCGGGCGTTGGGCAGGTGGGAGGGGGGAGGAGAGGATGGGCATATACACACATAAGGAGTGCAATGCGCACCATCTGGGGCATGGACATGCTTGAAGCTCTGACTGGGTAGGGAGGGGGGCAAGAGCAACATAACCTAAACATTTGTACCCACATAATATGCAGAAATTAAAAATAAATAAATAAATAAAAATGCTAATAACAATCGTTACTTAAAATTGGAACCCTTGTGCACTGTTGTTGGGACGATAAAATGGTGCAGCCACAATGGAAAACAGTATGGATGTTCCTCAAAAATTAAGAATAGAACTACCATATGAGCCAGCAATCCTACTTCTGGGTATTTATGCAAAAGAATTGAAAACCGTATCTAGCAGAGATATGTGCACTCCCATGTTCACTGTAGCATTATTCACAATAGCCAGGAGATGGAAACAGCCTAAATGTCCATCAATGGAGGTATAAATATAGAAAAAGTGGCATATACACATAATGCAATATTATCCGACTTTAAAAAAGAAGAAAATCCTGTCATATCCAGGCATACAAACCTGGCATACAAGGATCAACCCAGAGGACTTTATGCTAAGTGAAATAAACCAGTCACAGAAGGACAAATACTGCATGATTTCACTATTAAGATGTATTTAAAGTAGTCAATGTCATAGAAGCAGGGGAGAAGGGGAAATTCAGAAATGCTGTTAAATGGGTATAGAGTTTTTCAGTCATGTGGGATAAAAAGTTCTAGATACCTGCTGTACATAAATATGCATATAATTAACAATACCGAATTGTACGTTTAAAAATTTGTTAAAAGGGTAGATTTCATGTTGTTTTTTACCACAATTTTTAAAAATGGAAGACTTAGCCCTAACATATTAATAATTTCTTTAATACACAAATAGTCTAAATGTACCAATTAAAAGTCAATACTGACAAAATAGATTAAAAAAACTGGCCCAGCTATATGCTGTCTTCAAGAAATTCACTTCGAACATAACAATACAGGTAGGCTGAAAGTAAATGGACGGAAAAAGATATATCATTAAAACATGAATTTTTAAAAAGCAAAAGTAGGTATACTAGTATCAGATAAAGTGGACTTCTGAGCAAACAAAATTAATAGGGAGAAAGAGGAACATTACGTAATATTCATTAAATAATTACAGAGAGAGACAACAGATTAGAGGGCAGAGGTTTGGAAAGGGGCGAAAGGAGGTGAGTGTGGCTTTATAAAGGGTTAGCATGAGAGAGCCTTTGTGGTAATGGCACAATTAAACATTTTGGTGTGGTGACGGTTACATGAAACTACGCATTGAAAAAATGCAGAGATTACACACACACACACACAAAGCAGCAGCAGGTTGAGAAGCAGCAACAGGATTTGAGAAGATTGACTCCAATTTTGAAAGATGTTCTACTGTGGGTAAAATGCTATCAATCAGCATCTCATGATACAGAGAAATCTTTCATGAAAGGAAGAGTCAATCTATGTGCCAAACTTCATTGTTGTCTTATTTTAAGAAAATGCCACAGCCACCCCAACCTCCAGCAACCACTGCTCTAATCAGTTAGCAGCCATCAACACTGAGACAAGACCATCCCCCAGCAAAATGATTACAACTCACTGAAGGCTGAGATAATCATTAACATTTTTTCACAATAAAGTACTTTTCAATTAAGTAATGTACATTGTTTTTTAGACATAATGTTATTATACACTTAATAGACTATAGTAGAAACATAACTTTTATATCCACCGGGAAACCAAAAAATTTGTGTGACACTTTATTGCAATATTCACTTTATCATGATGGTCTGGAAGCAAACCCACAGTATCTGTGAGGTATGCCTGTATATATGTATCTATATGTGTATTTGTGTATGTGTATGTATCTTCAGAATCTGATTACTTTTCACTTTCCCCACTACTACCACCCTAATCCAACCATTTTCTCTCATCTGGATTAGTATAACATCTTCCTAATTGGTCTCCCTGCTTCTTCTCTTGCCCTCTTCACACAGGAACCAGAATATCTTTACAGATAAATCGTATCAAGTCATTCTTATTTTCTCAACCTCCCAATGCCTTCCTATCACATAGAGTGAAATCTAAAACTCCTATTTTGTCCTGCAAAGGCCTATGTGATTTGCTTCAAAATACATATTTTACCTTATTTTTTACTACTGGCTCCCTCGTTCTCTACATTCTAGATACATTGGCCTCCTTGCTATTCCTTGATCATGCCAAACAGATTCCCACCTCAGGGCCTTTGCACATTCTATTCTCTCTGCCTGAAATGTTCTTCCTCCAGATATTCACACATCCTGCTCTCTTGCTTCATTCACGTCTTTGCTCAATGTCACCTCATCAGAAACAACTTTCCTGACCACTGTACCTAAAATAGTACCACCTATTTGCTCCTTATCCCTTGTCTTGTTTTATTGGCCTCATGGCTCCTATCACTACCTGACATTATATATTATATATTATTTACTTATTCGTGGTCTGTATCATCCTCTAGAATGCAAACTCTATGAATGCATGAACTTTATTCTGTTACCATTGCATCCCTAAAACAGGCCTATACATGTAGCAGACACTGAATAAATAAATGTCGAATGAATGTATAGATCAAAAGGGAAAAATATCTGATTTGGTTTACAATCTAGGTTTCCCAGTAGCCAAGATATCATATTCACTGCTCTTCAGAATCTTTTTATGTATCTTTTACAACTCTATTTTTGAAAAAAATTAGATATTATTCATGAATTTCTGATATTTTTATGTTTTTGTTTTAATGACATGGGAGAATGGTTTTGCTTTTCCTCTATATTTACTTTACTTAAACAAAAATATCCACTTAATGGTGCTGTTTATTTTATGAGGCTTCTTTTAAAGTGTGATACCATTTTATCAGATACTCTGGTTACTGGGATGTATCTAGGAAAAACTAGAAACCACAGCTTTGGATTTTAGTCACAGCTTTTCTAGCAACATTTTGTGTGACCTTGGATAAATTTTATATATTTTTAATTATCTCTGGGCCTCAGTTTCCATCTCCTTAAAATGAGGAGGCTAGATAATATGATCTCTAATGTTCATTCTTGTTCTATGAATGAAGTTAAACATAAGGCAAATGTGCTCTATTTTTTGTTAGAAATATATTTTATACATATATATTCTAAGCATCACAGTTTATACTTGATGGTAGACACTATTTGAGATTCTCTTCATCCCACAACCTCCCCTTCTCTTGGAACTGTACATCCTCTCATTTAGGGTTGGGACCTAATAGCCATATTTGTAAGACATGATCTTGCCCCTCCAGATATAGATAAACCGATTTTGGCTAGACATGTGGTCCAAACTGGGTCATTCAGAATTGGGAATTAGAATTCAGAGATACTGAGTCTCTTCTGATTGCCTGAATTTAGAATTTGTAAACTTGGGGGCTCTTGAGTAAACCGTGTTTGGCTATGTGCTGAGGGAGTGAGAAGAATGAATTAAATTGAAGTAGACACACTGAAAGAAACAAAGATAAATAAAAGACCCTATGGCCCCAGGGAAGGTGAGGGAAAAGAGAAAGAGGGAAGAAAGTTTCCTTAGCTACCGACAGCTTGTCATCCTAGTTCGGGTCCCTCATGCACCTAGACTACACTTTCTGCCCTTAGGTTCCAAGAGAATTCTCTTATCCTTTTTTTTTTTTTGCTTTAAGCTAGTTTGAAGTAGATCTTTATTATCTGCAATGAAAAATCTTTAATCGAGATGCACACAATTGGGTCAGTGGTCAACAAACAAATTACGTACAACTTAAAGCTCTGGACATATTATGCAAAACATCCCTGCCCCAGTTTCATTACATTCTTCGATTAATCCTTAGCTAATTAGAAAATTCATTAGCCAAGTGATTGTATTCCATAGCCTTTAGTTAACTGAGTCTCTAGGACTACCTAGATTAGAAACATCCATATTCAAATGTACATATAAAATTACCTTCCAAAATAAAATGATTTTAATTTTTTTCTAAGCTTGTACTCCCCTCTGTTAGCACAGACTACTAAGAATTAAATAGATTTCTCTAATTCCTACTCTTCATTTGATGTTTAGCTATGAGAAAAGTGTTAACATGAATACTCAGTCTCTCTTCCTCTCATCCATAAATACACACACAGCAAAGCTTTTTCACACATGTCATAGGAATGGCAAAGGAGGTGGGAGAGGGAGAGAATACTAATTAGTTAAAAAACTCCAAAGGGCTAAATTTTTATTCCAGTTAATCCAATAACCTCTGTTATTGCTTCCCTTGCTCTTACTCCTAAGATCTAAAATCTGTAAGAAGAGCAATGAGTTACACAGTAGAGGCGAACTATCATTACTATAGAAGGCATGAAGCAAAGAACTAGCTTTTTCCCCCCTGTCAAAAGAGCATCAGTGGTAAATATTAGGTCATTTAATATGAAATGTCCAATTTTGAATCAAAAGTGTATTTTATTATATCTCAAACAAGAAGCACTAAAATTAATCAAAGTATGCATCTAAACTATCGACACAGTTTTGCCACCTTAATGGTAGCTTGTTTATGCCAGTGGTGAAGAAGCCTGGAGAGCAAGTGGTGATGAAATTGTGAAAGGTGTTTTCCACAGCTTGTTGAGATTTGAATATTTTTCCTTGCAAGAAGTAGTCTAAGGCCTGCAAGAAGTGGTAGTCAGTTGGTGCAAGGTCTGGTGAATACGGTGGATGACAGAGAGTTTCCAAGTCCAGCTTCTGTAATTTGAGCAGCATCGTTTGTGTAACATGTGGTCAAGCGTTGTCTTGTGAGAGTATTGTCCTGTCTCTACGGACCAACCTCACTGCTTAATCTCAAGCATCTTCATCATTTGATCCAATTGGATGCAGCAGATATTTGCTATAATTGATTGACCAGGTTTCATGAAGCTACAGTGGATAATACCAGTACTAGACCACCAAACAGACACCATTAGCTTTTTTTGATGAATATTTGATTTTGGACTGTGTTTCGGCACTTCATTTTATCCAACCGTTGTGCTGAATGCTCGCGATTGTCAAAAAGAATCCATTTTTCATCACGTGTAACAATATGGTGTAGAAATGGTTCACCTTTATGTCATGGCAGCAAAGAAAGGCAAGCTTCAAGACTATTCCTCTTCTAACGCTCATTTAATTCATTCAGAACCCATCTATCTACCTTCTTTACCTTGCCCATTTGTTTTGAATGGTCCAATATTGTTGGAATAGTGATGTAAAACCTTGTTGCTAATTCACACATAGGTTGAGATGGATTCACTTCCACTACAGCTTTCAGCTCATCATTATCCACCTTGGTCTCAGGTCACCCGCATGGCTCATTCTCAAGATTAAAATCACCAGAACGGAACTTCTTAAACCATCAACATACAGTGTGTTCATTAGCCACATCCTTCTCAAACACTTTGTTGTTATTTCAAGCTGTCTACATGGCATTGTTTCCATGACAGAACTCATATTTAAAAATAACACGAATTTTTGACTTATCC
>NW_012133970.1:5940977-5955137 GCF_000956105.1 Propithecus coquereli
CTTCTTGATTGCCAATGACTTTTACTTCTCTCTGTGCCCATGTGTACCCATCAATTAGTTCCAAATTATTAGAGAGTACATGTTGTGTTTGTTTTTCCATTTCTGAGATATTTCCCCTAGGATAATGGTCTCTAGTCCATCCAAATTGCTGCAAAAGACATTAATTCTGGGTGTAACTTTTAATGAACACTTTACTTTTCTTACTCAGATGAATTTATAAGAAGATTTGTAAGTGCACAGAATTCGCGTGCAGATAATATTGCTACTGTAGTTTTTAAAACATCTGAAAGCAGTTTACCATAATTATTGCCTCAATTTTGCTTACACTATTAATGGATGTTGAAATCTCTTTTCTCAAAAATAGCCTAATTAATGCCCAAATTAGTAATACATCACTTAGAAGATGTTTTTAAATATATAAATCTAGGTGTTCCTACCTTCATCCCTCTTAGCACTTACTTTAATTCAGTAACAGTTCTCTGATACCCACTAAAGAACCGTCAATACTTCAAACCTCTGGTAGGACTCTGGCTGCTTCCCCTACAGAGTATAATCCATTTTTAGCAAGACTACTATATACATCAAGACTGTAACAAAATCTTGATTAGTAGAGCCTAATTAATGAAATTCTGTTATACTGTAATTTGGACCCTACTGATTCAGAATTAGTGATAATACAGATAGGGGCTGAGGTTAAATTGATTTCGGGATTATTTTTGCATAGAATTTGGTAAACAAATTAAAAAACAAGATAGCATTAATAGAAAGGATACCAAAACCACTTAAAGAACAAACGCTTCCAAGCACCTTTAAGTACTTTAGAAATATCTCTTTACATATAATCCAATTGACACTCTATCTACAAATCATTATCATCTATTTATTAAAGCAAGATTCCTAAGGGTAATACTTCGTTACCTAGTTCTGGTTACTACATGTACAAGGAAACCATAAAAACTGCTGTTGATAAAAAGTATTCTAAAATTCAAAATCAACCATTTTAGACTTATTCTCCCTAAATTATTGCAAATTAGGAAAAAAATGAAACATATAAAATTCAACACCCATTTTTCTTCTACCTCTATTTTTTCTCTGTTTTTGTGGACTCACAGGTAACTGGACCAATTTGGCAAAAATAACAATATAATCCATGATAATTAAATCTTTTGATATTAATAACAAACAAAAAAAAAACCCAGTTAATAATGATAGTCTTCAAAGTATGCAGGAAGGGAAATAGAATATAAGGTTCTATGTGCACATTTAGAGATTAAACTTGGCAATAACCATTAAATGTATTAGTATATGATGTATGTCCAGCCCTGCAAAGGGCAAGGAGCAACTTTTAAGTAATGAGACTGGCTTATATATGACCTGTGGATTATGGTAAGAAATATTACAGAATATACAAAGAATTATTTGAATTCCTCTAATGAAAGATGCTGTATAAATACAAAGTAGTGGCAATAAGACAATGGAAAAAAAGAGAAGATATTCCTTTTTATTCTAAAATGAAAAAAAAAACCCTAGTATAACTGTGGAAAGTTTAGATGGTAAAAATGTAATTATGAACTCTGACTCAATCCAGATGAAACGATCCCTACTTTTATTCCAGAAGGACCTAACTTCTGACTTTTTACTTCCTACAATAAAGAAACAAAATTACTTTGAAATAAAAATCTAGTGATTCAAAAATTGCCTGAGTTAGGCACAGTATTTTAAAAGAACCTGGGCAATTATTTTCCTTGCTGCTACTTCTAGTCAAATCACCCAGTTTCAAATACAGTTTATCCAACATAGGTTTAGCTTTTTAGTCTATCACAGAAAATCTTTCCTGAATAACTTTTAAAAAAGATAAATGTCTTTTGTGAAACTCATTTAGGGGCCACAGAAGTAGCTTAGAAGTGACAGTGAGAATAAACCAATATCTATAGTGGTTAGGAAAAGTGGATATGAGGTACAGAAAGTAAGCATAATAAAGAGCTATGTAACTCACAGCTGTGAAAGGTTATGGAGATACTAATACTATACATTGGTTTTAAATGAATGTCATTAAAAACATCCATTTTCTCATCATTAATCACATCAAAATGCAATTTCAGGTTTCAGTTAATATTTATTGCATTTAAAAATGGTTATAGGCTGGGCGTGGTGGCTCACACCTGTAATCCTAGCACTCTGGGAGGCCGAGTTGGGAGGATTGCTTAAGGTCAGGAGTTCAAGACCAGCCTCAGCAAGAGTGAAACCCCATCTCTACTAAAAATAGAAGGAAATTAGCTGGACAACTAAAAATATATAGAAAAAATTAGCCGGGCATGGTGGCACATGCCTGCAGTCCCAGCTACTGGGGAGGCTGAGGCAGGAGGATTGCTTGAGCCCAGGAGTTTGAGGTTGCTGAGCTAGGCTGACACCACGGCACTCTAGCCTGGGCAACAGAGGGAGACTCTGTCTCAAAAAAAAAATTGTTACAAAAACCTTCTATTACAGTGGAATACCATCAGTAACAAAATTAATCTCCCTATCAAATTCCAGTGGTG
Source organism: Propithecus coquereli (assembly GCF_000956105.1). Taxonomy (NCBI): domain Eukaryota; kingdom Metazoa; phylum Chordata; class Mammalia; order Primates; family Indriidae; genus Propithecus; species Propithecus coquereli. The sequence continues at coordinate 5,943,515 of NW_012133970.1, forward strand.
CACTTGTCATTAGGAAAATAAGAATTAATCAGACCACAGGAGACCTTGTAGATGCCAATAATTTAAAAAGAGTTAACAATTCATAAGAAATGATATTAAGAGAATAATAACTGTGTGAGATGTTTCCTTTGAATATTAGTTTACAACTTGTGTATGAAAGTTTTTCTTTTATTTTTTTTATAAGTACCACACTTTAAGAAGGAATTCTACTCTCCACTTTTCTTCCTACATTGAATTGGCTACAGATATCTTTCATTTAGTGAAAAAAGTTATGTTCCAGGAAAATCTGCTCTGAAAAGAATTACTGGGTAAAAGCCATTTATCCCATAAACTTCCATCATAAAATCTAGAGATGTGCTCATCTGGGAAAATTTTTGGTCCATTGACATAATAAAGATCATATTTTAGAAGATGGCAACACTTTAAAAACTACACATTTAAGAAAAATTAGAATTTATTGATACATCACTGGTACTCAGTGTAATGCTGTTTTGCCTCCAGACTCAGTAATTAGGTAAAAATATTGAGAATGATGACCCTATTATAATAGAAACTGACAGGTCCTTGCCCTATTTCACATGCTGCCACCACTGAGGTTTAGCAATTTAACTAAGATATATACCTGCCTTAAACCACCATAGGACTTAGAACTTGACATGTAAGGTAATTTTAATTTTCTCAGCAGTTTTCCCATCATTTTAATTCACCAGTTCTCTTTCTGAAGATCTTCCTTTGATATAGGCATAAGCAGCTAAGAACAGAAATGTGCAATACCTGCTTAGCAAAGGAGATTTACCCCAATGCCTTCTGAATATATTTTCCCATCAGTTACCCGGCTAATTTCCAATAATAATCATAGCTATTTGTTGACTGTCTCTGGGAGGACCATTCTGTTATCTAACTCATAACTTGTTTATTAACAATTTAACCAATAACTGAGGTTCTAAGTAGAGGATGCTCAAAATAAAAATTAGATTTGTTGAGCCTAAAAACTATTAGCTACTGTGAAATAAAGTTTATCAGTAATAACTTTAATCAAAGAAGACTATTGCTGGCAGCAAAAGATACCAAATAAAAGGTACAAGATGGTGTATAGAAGCCTAAAAAAAATTCAAGTTTAGGTATATTGTTCCAGAGAGTAAATCTGTGAATTCTTTGTATTTAGAATTCAAATATATGAATTTCTGTTGGGAGACATACCTCTCTTTTGATACAATTGCAGTATGTTTTGTTATTTTTCTGTGTACAAACATCAACTTGCAATGGTTGACTAAAACCCATTAGTCATGTAACTAATTCTCAACACAACAGAAAGTTGTTAGAAATGCACTAAAATAAGTTTTGCAGAGGTTTGTAATTACAGTTTAAACATTGATGTTAGCTGCCAATTATTAACACACACATTGTTAATAACATTATATTAGAACTTCAACTTCCCTTTGTTTTCAGAAAACAATAGCAATAGTAGTACTAAAAACTAACTTATCATATACTTTAATGAACCAAAATGCATGTTGCTTATAGAATTTCCCTAATATATTTTATCAAGAAATAGTCTTTGGAGCATATTAAGGTTGTACTAATCCGACTAGTCTTGTATGAAACATTTAAGATTCTTTTAGTAGACAGTAAAAACTGTACAGATTATAAAAACATGTGAGCTTAATACTGTATATCTTCTTAGAAAACATTCTTACTTGCCCCAGGAAATCAGACAATTATTTTTAAGTCTGATTTCTATAACATATACATTTGTAAAACTATTTACATTTATTTAGTATGTAATTTATGATAGAAAACTATGCCTACTCCAAAAGAGTTAATTTCCACTGATAGTCTCTTCCTCCTTTAGGTTTATCCAGGAGAATTATATGCAGAAGGATTAGAAAATCAAGTGCCTTAGCTCATGCTATGCTGAATTCCACCCCTTTGGATCTATGAAGAACCAAATCAAGTCTGACTTTTTCTATAAAGCCTTCTATGACAAACCCCAGGCTCCAGTGATCTCTCTTTATTCTTAATTACTCTATGTTCCAATTGTTGACTATGATGTCTCACATATGTATTTTCTTTCCTCAGTGGTAAGCAATTTAACTCATGGGACCTGTTTCTGTTCTAGTCTCCACAATACCTCATATAGTAGTGGGCACTCAGTAGAAGCTAAAAAATAAAAACTTGTTGAAAATAACTTAAAAATAAATCTCACCAGGAGTGTATGAGTATTCCTATCTCTCTGCATCCATGCCAGCATTTGTTGTTTTGGGACTTTTTGATAAAAGCCATTCTCACTGGAGTTAAGTGATATCTCATTGTGGTTTTGATTTGCATTTCCCTGATGATTAGAGATGTTGAGCAACTTTTTATATGTTTTTTGGCCATTATTCTGTCTTCTTTTGCAAAGTTTCTGTTCATGTCCTTTGCCCACTTTTTAATGGGGTTGTTTGATTTTTTCTTGTTGATTTCCTAAGTTATATAGATTCTAGTTATCAGCCCTTTATCAGATGTGTAGCATGTAAATATTTTCTCCTACTATGTTAGTATAACCCCTATGGAAATTAATATGGGGATAACTCAAAGAACTAAAAATAGAACTACCATTTGATCCAGCAATCCCAATACTAGGCATCTACCCAAAGGAAAAAAAGTCATTCTATAATAAAGACATCTGCACTCGAATGTTTACAGCAGCACAATTCACAATTGCAAAGATAAGGAAACATCCCAAGTGCCCATCGATATATGAGTGGATTAGTAAAATGTGGTATATGTATACCACGGACTACTACTCAGCCATAAAAATTAGTGAACTAGCACCTCTTGTATTATCCTGTATGGAGCTAGAGCTCATTCTTCAAAGTGATGTATGCCGAGAATGGAAAAACAAACACCACATGTACTCACCATCAAATTGGTACTAACTGAGCAACACTTGGGTGCACACATGGAAGTAATATTCATCAGGTGCTGGGAGAGTGGGAGGGGAGTGGTGGGGATGGCTAAACTCACAACTAGTGGGTGCAAAGCGCACTGCTTGGGGGATGGGCATGCTTGTCGCTCTGGTTTGGGCGATGCAAGGGCATTATATGTAACCAAAATGTTTGTACCCCCATAATATTCTAAAATTTATAAATAAATAAATAAAATAAATCTCATTCCAGAGTTCACTGATTAAGTGCCTTGAGAGCACTTGCAAAATGAGCTATTAGTATTATTTTATGTGGTTATGACACCCTAGGTAAATGCTCTTGAGTATGTGGCATCTTCACAGCCATACTCATTACAATAGAACACTAAATTGGATTCAAATTACTGCTCAGTTCTGAAAATATGTGAAGGTAAAGAGGAAGTATTCACATGATACATTATTATTTCAAATAATTCAGACTTGAATTCATCAAAAGCTTATCCAAAACATCTCTAACTTTGGAGTCTAGCAACTAGAAGCATGTCAGTTTGTTAATGCACAAAACAAACAATACTCACTGAGGTCCAATATTATTTTGCAGTGGTACTAGAATTATATTGTGCTTTAATTTAAATCATACACAAAAGAACCTGAAACAACATGAAAGCTGCCAAAGCAAAGCATTTTACCCAAAACTATCAGAGAGTTGGCAGTCTTGACAGATTCATTCAATAAAATCATCTAATCACAAATGACATCTATATCACTTTTAAAAATCTTTAACTCAAAAGGGTTTACCAAAAACTAAATTTAGCTTTTCCATTATTGCACTTCTTTTTCACACTTCTTTTTAGATCAAAGAAACCTGAAATGGCTTAAGAACCAGTAGGGAGGCAAGAGAACCAAATAAAAGAGGGACCTATCTTTTATTGTCCGCTCACAGAAGTATCTTAGCAATCAAAATAACTAGTTATTTTAAATTCAGTCAACTTTTGAAAGGAATCAGCTGTGAACTGTAATTATTTTTCAACCATTTGTTTTTAAGGAAACAACCTCATTCATCAAAGATAATATTATTAATTTTTAAAAAAGCACCTCATAATTTTAGATCCTCATCTAATCACCTTGTCCAAAATATCACTTTGGGTGTCTCATGACAATATTTTCTAGAGGCAACTATTTTCAACTGTAGGCTACCTCAGGAAAAACAGATAAATCACAACCCATCCTCTCTTTCATTAGGGACATTTTAGGTTCATCATCATATTTATAAAAAAAGAAGTATGTCATTCTGGATGAACAGTAGTTAGTGCGTAAAACCTGTTTCCCCTGTTATCAATCAGCCACTCTTTGCCTACTTCTCTTCAAGTTTGATGGCACTTTGGAAGTCAAAGTGGAGTGTATGTTGCTAGTTTGTTTTATTATTATTAAATATAAGTACTATTTACCTAACTCTTGTATGTCAGCAGTAAAGAGTCAGAAACCAGGCACAAAGCTTTCAGAAGCTCTTGGCACACGAGTGCAACAACACTCAAAAGTAAGGGGCCACTCTAGCTATCTGTTCAAGCCTTAAGGCATGGAGCGACAGGAACCCAGGGAATGGGTTCTCGAGAAGCCTGTGGTCAGGCTTAGCCTTCCGAGAGAAAAAGTCAGAGCAAGGGGAAAGGGGCCAGCAAGGCACTGGAAGAGTCTGTCCCCGAATCAGGGACCAGACTGCGTGACTGTACCTAGAATTAGCATCTATGGCATCTAAGCAGCAAAGCCAGGCCTTAAGCACTGACCCCGCATTCCTGGACGCCAGGGTTGAGATCAGAAAGTGGTGGCTCTGAGAAGGAAAACTACCTCAAAGGGAATAAAGAGCCGCGAGCAGATGTAAAAGAGGCATCAGAAGCTTCTGCAGGAGAAAGCAAGGCTTCGCTGCTCGCCTCCCGGGGCCCTGAGGCCGGAAAGGCGCCCCAGCATCAGGCGAATGCGGTGCCACTACTCACCCTACTCTCCTACGGTCCCCGTCGTCGCCCTGTTCGACGCAGCCCCTGCAGAGGGGAGCCCCTCCCCCGCCCGCCGCCGGGGGTGGGCTCGGCGGGCGAGAGGAGGCGGCGGCGCAGGTGTCCAAGAGCTGGGGCCAGAGAGATGAGGGAAAGGGGAGGCAGACTGGTGCCTTCCGCTCCCTGGCGCTGCCAACTTCACCACCATCGACGTGGAGGGACGAGGGGAAGCAATGGGGGGGCAGGCCCTCGCCCAGCGGCCCGGACCCTCCCGAGAAACTAGGCCCGAGCCTCTGGCGGGACCGCCGCCCCAGCCCCCTCAGCGACGCGACCCCCAGGCCTGATTGCCGTCCCTTGGCCCCCGAGGCCACAGAGCAGCGGCGGCTCCCTCTTGGGGCCGCGGTCGCAGCTGCATCCTCGTGCTCCTCCTCCTCTGGCGCCGCTGCCTACACACACAGCCCCGGCGCCTATACCGCCTCGGAGCTCGGACCGCCGTTGCCTAGCAACCGCGCGCATGCGCCCCACCCCCGCCGGCGACCGCAGGCACCGCTGGCGCCGCTGTCGGAGCTTGGACCAGCCGGTCCGCGACGTAGAAAAGTGCATAAAACCTCATTTCCTAGGGCCTAGATGGAGCAACGTCAAGGTGAGGGTGGGTAGGTGGAGGTCCAGGGTGTTCTGAAATTCCAAAAAGGTCCGGGGACTTGGGACACGACCGTCTCCCAACCCCTAGACAGGTACCTCGGAGGTTGAGAGTGACAGTCCCAACAACCTCCCTACTTATCTCGCTGCCTTTAGTCTTGCTTCCTCCAATCCATTCTTCACAGGGCTGCTAGAAGAATTTTCTAAATAACTTCACTGACCATGTCACTCGTCTGCATAACTCAGATGGTTATGGGACAACCCCCTTAGTAGGGCCTAACGGTTCTTGAATACTGCAACAACATCCTCTCTGGTCTCCCTGCCGTTGCCGTTAGACTTGTCTTCCATTCTCATACTTCTACCAGAGTGATCTTTATAAAACGCAAATCTACTTTCACTTCCCTCTGATTTAGAGAATGGGCTTTGGAATTAGAGCCAAATTTGAATTTCTGTTCCACCACCAAGTGGTGTTTCCTTGAGCTAGGATGCTTAACCTCTCTGAATCTGCCTCCTCATCTGTAAAATGGGGATAATTATAGTAGCTACATAATAGTAAAATAGGATTCAATGAGAGAGTGCATATAAAGCACTTGACATACGTAACTTACTCTGGCGCAGAGTAAGCACTTCGTTATTTTTCAATAGATCCTCATTGCCTGTAATAAAGGAGAAAGTACAAACTCCCCAGCTTAACATTCAAAGTCCTCTAAGATCTTGCCTCTACTTTTCTAGCCCTAGCTCCTTCCGCACTCCCCCTTAGTCACCAAGCCACAGACCCATTCTTGCAGTTTCTGAGATACATCTAGATCTATAAAGCACTTAGATATGTTTCCTCAAGGTTCACTGGGGTAAGAAATCTACATGAACCGTCCAATTAATGAACGTGTAAATATCCAGTGATCCTTCCAAAACTACACATATTAATTTTAAAATATTTACATTGAGAATTGACATGTAGGCAGTGAGTATATACAAAACTTGTGCAATTTTCTGGAGGCTGATTTACATCTTTTTGAAATTAGTTTCTGTAATGTGTAATAATAAAAATATGTCACCAATTTTGAACTTAATACAATGCATAAACATACAAAATTTGCCTTGCTGGATGTTTATTTAATAAAATATTTAAACATTTTAAGAGGTGTAAAAATAGCTGTACCATGTGTAAGAACTCTGAGAAGACCTAGAAGTGCTAATTGAAACTTTCATGGAAAGCTCAAATGGACTATAAGCCTAACATGAAACTTCATGAGGACCAGCCAGAAAATATTGAAGAAAGAAAAGAACAATTGGAAAAGTGAAAGAGTGAATCACTCTAGGACTAATTAAATATTATAGAAGCATCAGATGGAGATAATCAACAAGCCACAATTAACGGGGAAGAGCGTAATATGGGGAATGTGTATTACAGCTGTGAATGTGGCAATGAGGTTGGATAGGGTTCTCACACAGCTCATACTTTTCCTTCCATGTAGCACAGACATGCTTTTTATAATAGGTTCAAAGGAAGACAATTCCCTGGTTTTCAGCCTTTTCCAATGACCATCAGTAACTCACAGGAACAGACTTTTGACAGAATTTGCTTATATCTTCTAAGACCTGTATTTCATCACATAAAATCTGTGTTCTCTGTCCACTTATTGAACTCATTACATTCGGTAGTACATATGTATTATGTTTACAGTGAAATAGAGTAATCAATATATAAAATGTTGCTACTCTAATTCTTCTGTGTTCCTTTCTAGATACAGAATTGTGTCACTGCTGTATGTAAACTCCTTCAATATTTTTTTTCCTGGGATTTCAAGACAAAATATGAGCTCCTTTACCCACAGCAATGTATCTGCCTCTACCATCGTCAAAGTAAAAACTCCTACCAACAAGAAGACCTGTCCATATCAATATGGAAAGAAAGAAAGCTGATGTATAGCTGGGTGTGGTTGCTCACACCTATAATCCCAGCTACTCCAGAGGCTGAGGCAGGAGGATCCCTTGAGGCCAGGAGTTAGAGACCAGCCTGGGCAACATATTGAGACCCCATCTCTAAAGAGAATAAAAATTTTTTAAAAAGAAAGCTGATTATTATTGAGTAAGCACAACATAGTATATGCATATAGGTGGCCTTCAAGAGATTACAAATTCAAGATAAAATTCCACACAATATATACAGTAAAGCAAATAGAAAGTTCACTTGGGAATTGAGGTAGCTATTTGTTTAGTTAATGGACTTATTCCAAAAGAGTAATAAAACTTCTCTTACCTCCAAAAAGACACCTCTAGTCTTCCTAAAAGACAAATGGTAACACTTTGAGATGGGCTCCTACATTAACCTTGAAGGCATGTCTTTACATTTCAAAGGGAAATATGACTCATCACTTTGGAAACGTGTGCATTGTAACACTGGAAACTGAGACTCTCTAGTCCCCGGAGAATTGTTCTATATTCCAAAAGTTAGAAAAAGAATAAATATTCACTATGTCCTCCAAAGAGATACTCTAAGAAGCTAAGGGGGAGGAAATAGTTTCTTTCTGCTTTATTCACCTTTATTTACCTTTAAAATTACAAGTCAGTGGGTTCTTCAGAAATGAAACTCTGTGCTGGCACAGTACATGCACCTAGTAGATCAAGAGGAAATCCTTCTTAAATAAATAATAAAGTCATAGAAGTGGTAACATTGCTTTGGGTGTTAACAGATGAGTAGGAGTTTGCCAGAAGGCAGTAAGAATAGCCCGTGCAAAGGAAAAAGTATGTTTAAAAGCCCAGAAAATGTGAAAGTTGATGATGTGTTCAGAAAAAGTAAAAAAGTTTGACTTACACATATTGTATCTTTATTTAGGGGCTGGGCAGCATAAGGGTATAATGGAGTTGCATATAGGAGAAGTAGGTTGGGGACAAATTGTGAAATGCCTTATATGCCACATCAAAGATTTTGAAAAAGGTCTATATTTGATGGCTAAATATGGTGTTAAAAAATTTTTCATGACACTTGTTAAAGATGGTAAGGAAGACTTTATTCAAGGAGGACTACCACAATAATGTTTTGCAGTAGGGAAGAGAGATGGGGCTCAACTCTAACTCCAACAAGGACAAGTGAGGATTTATAACTAAGGAGCAGGGTGGGGATCAGTGGATGGAAAATTACTGTAGTAAGAGTAAACATCAAGTCTAGGGGAATTCTTGCTACACCAACTCAACAGGATTCTTGCTAAAGGCAGACCAGGGTGATAAGATAGGGAGATGAGGAATCTGATCAGATATCCAGGGTTATCAGAAACCAAGGGTGGAGAATTTTCACTAAACTGACTCAGCAGAATTCTTGCTAAAACTGAACTAAGAGGGCCAAGAACAGAGTCCAAGGTCAGAGCTTAGTTGAGAGGGCTCAGAGGAGCCTGACTTTAGTTTGGTAAAGGAGAGAGTCTTTGTCAAGGGCAAAGTACTATTATTAATACTTGTTTGGAGATCTGGCACAAATACTAGATAGTGCCCCAGCCCCAAAGAGTTTATAATCTAACAATGCAAGAAGACAAAATAACAGTTAACATAAATGAAATATCATAAATTGATAGATGTATTCAAGGAAGAGGGTACAGAATTGGGGATAGACTTTGGATGAAGTTTGTGAGAAAGCTCCTTTCTAAACAGGGTGGAACCCCAAACCAATAGATCAGATGGCAAGACACTGCTTTGGTCACATTTACTTGTGGACTGAAGAATGGGATCTTCGGACCAGGCAGCTGGACACAGCTTTGGTCTCAGATGCTCCTCCTTCTATTCTGCTGGGATTGTCAAAGTTCTTTCTCTTTACCTAAGGTTCTTGTGCCTTGTATTTCATAGAAAGATAATATTTTTATTCATGCTAAATTGAGGAAATAACAGCCTCTCTTGAGCCTCAAGCTTGTGTCATGCACTTCAAATCAGGTTTGCCAGAACTGTCCATTAGATGTGTTGGACCCAGGTCCAACTAATAATAACACGGTACTTTGTTCCTCATTTTAAAATTTTTTCTGTTCTTAGGGAGCAATTGAGAAGAAAGAGTAAGGCAAAATATGAGCATTCTTGAGTATTCTGGCCAATGCCAACAATCTCTTCAAAACCCTAGTACTATTCCTCTTCTAACTTTGTTGTAGCACCTACCTACAAGATTATCTACCCCAAACTCTCTCTAGGAATTCTACTCTTATCCTGTTCCTCCGCTCTACCATCTACATGGTTGCAACAAGAGTTGCTATGTTATTACAACATGATCATACTTCCTGACCATAGTTGATTAGACCAGGGGTAAGTACATTATTTCATTGGGGCCAGTCAGTCCTTTCCCTGGAGTAAGGACACAGCACCAGCTGCATCTGCCCCTTTTATTGGAAGAGCAAAAGCCTTACCATGACCTCCTCCAGTTGATTCCCCCTAATTATCATTGGTCAAAACTAGGTACATGGCCCCCCTGACCTTAAGGCAACTGTAAAAGTGAATATCTCACCTAAGACTGATCACATTGCTGCCCAGAACAAATTTAGGGTTCTGATGGCAAGGAAGAAAGGAGGATTGGGTATTAGGAAGGCAATTAACAGGGTCTGCCATGCTAATACTTTTATTTGTAGATACAATGCAAAAGTAAATTTGCCAAATATAAACCTAGCTGCCTTGCATGGGGGGGTGATTCATTTTAAAAAGGGACTCTTTATTTGGCTGGATACCTTTATTAGTTAGGTGTAAGCAAGCTAGTAGTGAGGACCTGGGGAGGACAAAAGTGCTCTGCATAATTGAGAGGAAAGTGTTTGGAACTATGGCGGCAATCTGGAAGGGAGAAGGCTAGGAGAAGAGATGGGAGGAGGAGAAAGAAGATGACAGAAAGTCATATGGTTCATGCTCTGAGCTTTCCCTGTTACCTACAAATTTTTAACAAAGTCTAGATGTCATGAAAGGTTTATTGTGCCTAAATTTCTTGTGAAAACTGGTGAAGGGTTGATCTCTATGTGTAAATTGTATTGGAGTAAAATACAGACAGTATGTGTAGATGTAGGAGCCAGAGGCCAGAGCCCAAAGAAAGCAAGAGGTTATAAGCCCCACAAATGATCACAGAAATCGTAAGAGAGTCAGGAGTTCATGTCATGGAATGATAGATCACAAAACCAATTTTTCCAAGATCTCTGAGGAATAAGGCTAACTCAGCCAATATGTGGACTATATGCGTTTCTTCTCCTTACCCAATGGTGAGCTCTTTGAAAAGTGGGATAGAATCTTATTCATCATTGCATCCCAGCACTTTGTTGGAGGCCTGGAACATAGTAGATAGACTACAAATACTTGTGACTTTGAACTGAATTGAATAGACCTGACTTATACTATATTGCAATTCTCAATTTGCCTATCTTAACTTCCTTAGTAAATTGGACTCTCCATTAAGAGTGTGTTTGGTATTTTTATTTTTCTATTTTTAGTTCTTTGAGATATCTCCAAATTGCTTTCCACAGAGGCTGTACTAATTTGCAGTCCCACCAGCACTGTAAGAATGTGTCTATCTCTCCGTATGCACGCCAGCATTTGTTATTTTGGGACTTTTTGATAAAAGCCATTCTCACTGGAGTTAGGTGATATCTCATCGTGGTTTTGATTTGCATTTCCCTGATGATTAGAGATGTTGAGCACTTTTTTATATGTTTGTTGGCCGTTATTCTGTCTTCTTTTGAAAAGTTTCAGTTCATGTCCTTTGCCAACTTTTTGATGGGGTGGTTTGATTTTTTCTTGTTAATTTTTTAATTTCTATATGGATTCTTGTTATCAGCTCTTTATCAGATGTATAGCAAGCAAATATGTTCTCCCATTCTGTAGGTTGTCCATTCACCCTAATCATAGTTGCCTTGGCTGTACGGAAGATTTTTAATCTGATCAGGTCCCATTTATTAATTTTGTTGCTGCTGTGATTGCTTTGGGGATCTTCTACATAAATTCTTTGCCTAGGCTGATGTCTGTAAGAGTTTTCCCAACATTTTCTTCTAGAATTCTTAAGCACCTCTCATATTATCCTGGGTGAAGCTAGAGCCCATCCTTCAAAGTGAAGTATCACAAGAATGGAAAAACAAGCACCACATGTACT
>NW_012133970.1:5955527-5974169 GCF_000956105.1 Propithecus coquereli
ATGCGCCACCATGCCCGGCTAATTTTTTCTATATATTTTTAGTTGTCCGATTAATTTCTTTCTAATTTTAGTAGAGACAGGGTCTCGCTCTTGCTCAGGGTGGTTTTGAACTCCTGAGCTCAAACAATCCTCCCGCCTCGGCCTCCCAGAGAGCTAGGATTACAGGCTTGAGCCACGGCGCCCGGCCTTCATTTTTTTAATTAGGTAAGATATCTTGAACATAGTAAGTGCTTAAGGGGCCAATTCTCGGAGTCATGGAGAGAGATAAAGTCCCAGGTAATCTGAGTTCTACTTCTAGTGTGCTCTAGAATGTAGGCTTTGATTTCTTGCCAGCTTGTTTCCCTTAGGCCAATATGAAAATGAATTTTCATTCCCAAGCAAATATTAATTGATGGCAGGGGAAGGCAGCACAGACACATGCTGTGTGGCAGAGGGAAACCAGTTTGGGATTTTAATTTGCCACCAATGATATGCAAAGTAGACAAACAGATAAACAAGAGTTGGCAGTATACAGCCATTATAATTAGAAGGTGTTTAGGCAGTTTATTTATTGTAAGTATAACTGGGTGTAGAAAAAAGACTAGAATGATAGACACTATAATGTTGAGAATGACCATCTTTATTAAGTGAAACTATGGGAGATTTTTGCTTTTTTGTCATTTTATGCAATTGGCAAGCTTCTTCATGTGTTCATAAATGCTCTTTAAATCCAGTTCACTTTTGTCTATGGGAATAGAACTAACATTTATTGAATGCCTATTATGTGTTGAGCACTACACTACACACTTTATATATCATTTAATTTTTGGGGGTGCCATATTCAGCCAATTTTATGGATGATATAACTGAGTTCCAGAGAGGCAAGGTGACTTTTTCCCAGATTACAGCCAGAAAGCTCAAATGTGAGGATTTAAACCCAATTTTATCTTGAGGGCTTGGTGAAACATGGATTGCTGAGCACCCCCAAATTCTGATTCAGTATATTTAGGGTAGGGCTGAAAGTTTGCATTCTAAAAGTGCCCAGGTTATACTGACTCCACTGTTCTGGGGATCACACTATGAGAACCATTGCTCTGGAGAATCTAAGTATGTGAAACCCTTAAGTGATCTAGTCTTGGGCTTCCAAATAAGCAGACTAATGATACCATGACATCATTCCATGATAGTAGCCTTATCGTTTACCCCCAGTGTGCCATATAAATATTATTATCTATAATATGAAAAGGGTTAGAAAGCACTGATCTAGGCCATCCACTCAATGATGCCTAAATTCTTTCCACAAAATTTCTAACAGATGGTCATACAGCTTCTGCTTGAACACCTTCAGAGATGGGGAACCTATGAAGGATTCACCTATGAAGGATTCAGTTCCATTTTTAGACTGCTCTAACCTAAATATTAAAAAGTTTTTCCTCTATACAAGCAGACAACTGGGAGAAGGGAGAGTGAAAGAGAAAATATCTGAATCATGAGTTGTCAGCCCATGGTAGAATGTTTAAATGGATGTTCTGGAGAGGTCCATTTTTCCTTTTGTAATAGTTTTGCTGTATAACAAATCTAGCAGCTTAAAACAGCTCACATTTATTATCTCAAAGTTTCTGTGGATCTGCTTGCCTGGCACAGCTTGATTGGATCCTCTGCTTCAGGGTATGTCACAGGCAGCTATCAAGGTATTGGGTGGGCTATAGTCATCTCAAAGCTCAACTTTAGAATCACCTATGTCCAAGTTCAGATGGTCGTTGGCAGCATTCAATTACTTGTGGGTTGTTAGACTGGGGGGCCTCAGTTCCTTGCTAGCTATTGGCTAGAGGCTGCCCTCAGTTCCTTGCCACGTGAGCCTCTTCAACATAGCCACATGTTATGTCAAAGCCTGCAAGCTAAAAAATGTCAATAGAGATAGTCTGCTAGCAAGAGGGAAGTCACAATCTTTTGTAACCTAATTTTAAATGTGATATCCCATGACTTTTTCCATATTCTATTCATCAGAAGCAAGTCACTAAGTCTAGTCCTGACTCAATGGGAGGGGATTACACAAAGAAATGGATGCTAGGAGGCAGGGATCATTGGAGGTCATCTTAGAGTCTATTACACAGACACTTCCACACTCCTTTAGAGAAGCTATCTCTGGCACAGCCTCAGAAAGGCAGCCCTTCTCACTATGTTCCCTGATTTCCCAGGGTTGGAGGTTAGACACTTACTTGGATTAGACCACACAGAGAGTAGGCCACTTGCTGCAGGAAACTAAGCTGACATATTCTTCCTTGTCAGCAGACCTGAGATTTTTTTTTCAGGTCAACAATGTGCCTGGTTCACTTCCCCTGCTCCCTTTGCAGCTAGGGGTGGCTATAACATTAGTTCTGGCCAATGAAATGTAAGGGAAAATTTGATGGGCATCTCTGAGAATGCTTTTCTTTCCTGATAAAAATGGGACAAAAATGGTTAGAACTTTGTCCTATCTTTTTCTTCCTTTTTCCTGCCATTAACATGAATATGATGGCTGGAGTTGAAGCAGCCATCTTGCAACCATATGGAGAAGGTCACTGAAATATTGGCCCTGATATCATTAGGCTATTATGACATCTATAACCCCCCACATCTAAACTTATTAAATGAAAAAACTCCTTATTTAAGCCACTGTAGTTGGATTTCCTATTTATTGCTGCTGATACATACCTACCTGGTACAGTCGTGTACACTGGAAGACTGGGACTTCCAATTTTGAACAGCCATGATTATCTATGCACACTTTGATAAATAAGCAGAGGATAAATAAGAAGTACAATTGTTAATCAGATGTTTCGAGAGAAGAAGAGGTAAGAGATTATGTGGTACAAGAGAAAGTGAGTGAGAACAAGAGATGGAAAGGGTTTCCAGTCCCCTGAGATGTGACTGAGTTCTTCTAATTGGATTACATAAGATTCTCTACTGTGTCGTTACCGTAACTCCTTTCTTACTTGAGCCAATTTCTGTAACTGGCAACCAACTATGCCAGTTGCATGAACACTTGCATGAATACGTGAGTTATGTTTTTTTTTTAACACGTTAACTGCTATGAGAGTTGTGCTGGGCCCCTCCTTCAACACTTAGCCTGAACTTAGCCTTTCAACACTCAACCTAGGGATCAGCCCAAGTTGAAAACCTAAGGTCTTCTCAGGCCTTTTGTGAGCACGCGTCTTGCCTTGGGCATGAGCATGGCCTTCTAAATTCCTTCAAATACACAGGTAATTTGAGTGCCCTATTTCCCAAACAAATTCTTCCTCAGATTTTTCTCCAAGCTCTATTGCATATTTCATTGGCTTTTGCCTCGAGCATCTGTAGGTTGTACATTTGCCTTGCTTTACAGTGTGTTTAAGCAATGCTCGCAGTTTTCTGACCTGAGTGAATTCCAAGCTAGGCAAAACAGAAATGAGCACCCTGCATCATTCCTTCAGGTAGCCCCCAGACAGGTTAGAACAGACCTACCTAATAATTTTCAAATAAGGTCTGCTATGCTTCTTCCAGAACCAGGAATCAGTGACCCTCTCTGAGTGTGGCTCCCATCTTTCATACCACTGCTCAGATTGGGAGGGAGTGGAGAAAAGGCAAGTAAGTACACCACAAGCGTTCCTACCATTTTAAAGTTGCCTTTTCCTTGATTCACCATTCTCTCAGTTGCTCTAAACTTTTGACTTTTTGAAAGTCTGATAAAGTTGATTCTGACAGTTTCTGCTTGTTTTCCATAGGAGGATGAGAATAGAGCTACTTACTCTGTGATTTTCCTGATTATCACCTAGAATATCCATTTTTTTAAGGCGAAGGGAATCCTGAGATGCTGATTTGATCTTCTCCCCTATGAATCCTATGAAAAACATGACTGATTTTGTAATTTCCTTCTGACTTTGCTAGGAAGCTCTGAGATAGGTTTGTGGCTACCACTAGCAATTATTGCCAAGATTTGGTTTTCTAGTCCTACCCCTGTATTTATCTTATTTTATGCCTTTATTTCCCATTTGTCCCTGTTTCTTCTTTCATTTTATTTCTTGGTTTTTGCAATGTGTGTATCTATGTAAGCCTATGAAATTCTTTTTATGGAAGGAGGCGAGAGATAAGAGAATAGGATTAAGAGGCTAATATTTCACCTATGAGTAAGCCACCTCAAAATTGGTAAATTATTTACCATAGGTATCTGTTGAATTCTGTTGCTTTAACACCACAACATTGCTTCAGTGAAAAAAAGCCAAGCAGAACACAAAACGAATATCAGATAATTCGTGATTAAGAACTGAATTCCTGAACCTGCCTTTCAATCATGAAGTTCATAGGCTGAAAAAGATAAAGGTAACTGAAACAAACTGGCAATAAAAAAAGAGTGCAGGGTTTCTGAAACTTAAATACTACAAAGCAAAACTTTTCTTGGATACCTGACTTTAACAATCCAGATATAAAAAACTAAAATCTTATTTAACTTACTTATATAGAGTATTGCATAGTGGTAGCACAGGAGCTTTGTAGTCAGATTGGCTTGTTTTGACACTATCTGTGTCACTTCTTAACTAGGTGACCTTGGATAGTTGCACTATCTTTCTGTGACTGTTTCCACAGCTTTAAAATGACAATAACAATAGAGCCTAATTCACAGGGTTGTTGTGAATCAAGGTAATTAATACATGTAAACGGATAGCAGTGCCTAGGATATACTATACACTCAATGAAGGTTACTTATTATTCAATGATGAATCATCTTGTAAAAGTGAAGTTGTGTTTCTATAACTGGCAAAATAAAACACTAGAGGTAATTTTTAAATGGAAACAAAAAAATTTTAGAATTGTGATATAGACACCTTTTAACATGAAATAATTATCTTAGACACATGATATGAAAATATATGTGAATAGGATCATGGCTCAGCCATTTAGAAGTTGCTTTGAGCAAATTTGCTTCACCTATTTGCTGCTGAGATTCCTGAACTATAAAATGGGAGTTGAAGTAATAACTGCCTTGAAGATGAAATGAAAGAATATTGATAAAACATACAGCACAGTATTGGTGCATAAGTGCTCAAGTATCTTCTCCTGATATTCTGAAATAAAGAGAGGGCAGGTTTAAAATGGAAAGGAGAGGAGGCTCCAGGTGAGTAGGGTAGACGAAGACCCTTAGCTATAATCAGTGTCTTATTCTGTTTGTGCTGCAGTAACAAAATACCATCACTAAGTGGCTTATAAACAACATAAATTTATTTATCATGGTTCTAGAGGCCAAGAAATTCAAGATCAAGACACCACCGGATTCCATGTCCAATGAGAGCCTGCTTGCTCATAGATGGCTGTCTTCTTACTGTAACTTCACGTGGCAGAAGGGGCAGGGAATTTCCCTCAGGTTTCTTTTATAAAAGGACTAATCCCATTCATGTGGGCCCCACCCTCATGTTCTAATCACCGCCAAAGGCCCCACTCCTAATATTGTCACCTTTGGGATTAGGATTTCAACTTATAAATTTGGGGGGGGGATACAAACATTCAGATCATGGCCACTAGGAAGCCTGAGATTAAGAACAAAAATAGGGGGCAAGATGGCTGACGAGAAAAACCGCCAGCCAGAGTGTCTCTGCAAGAAAGACAGATTTTAGAAGAAAGTGAAAAAAAATGAACAAGCAAACAAACATAGGTCACACGAGGGACGGAAAGTAATATGGAGATACCTCAAAGAGCTACAAGTAGAACTACCATTTGACCCAGCAATCCCATTACTGGGCATCTACCCAAAAGAAAAAAAGACATTCTATAAAAAGACATCTGCACTTGAATGTTTATAGCAGCACGATTCACAATTGGGAAGATGTGGAGTCAACCCAAGTGCCCATCAATACATGAGTGGATTAATAAAATGTGGTATATGTATACCATGGAGTTCTACTCAACCACAAGAAACAATGGTGATATAGCACCTCTTGTATTATCCTGGGTAGATCTGGAGCCCATTCTACTAAGTGAAGTATCCCAAGAATGGAAAAACAAGCACCACATGTACTCACCATCAAATTGGTATTAACTGATCAACACTTAAGTGGCTCCTGTTTCTGTTCACTGAATTCTCTCCAAATTTGGATACTCAAAACAACTCAGAATTAGGGGAAGTGGAGAGAAGGGTGAAGGATATTAACATACACTGAATGCCTACTATATTTCAGGTATGATGCTAGGTGTTTTCTCACACTTTATTTAATTCTCTATGAGGGGGAGGAAGGCCCTATATATAGTTCCAAAGTACTCCAACCTGGGAAAGATGTTCAGGGAACCTGGCAAGACTCAGCCCCTTTGGAAACCCAACCTCATACTTGGTCCTGGTGATATAAAGCAGGCCATTAGAAATGGAAGGTAATTGGAGCTGGACAATCAGTTTTGGTCACTCTGAACGAGGTGAAAATTGAAAGGGGGATGGGGTGCTGTCAGTTCCCTGAGAGAGAAAACAGAAGAAAAGGAAAGATTTTATGTCAGTACCTCAGGGATTACTTCTATTTTGGAATCAGGAGAAGGAAAAAGAAGGAAAAGAAGCTAAAGAAGGAGAAATACATGGAGAGAAGAAGACAGTGAAGACAGTACTGTGTCTTAAAAACCAAGGGAAGGAACTCCACCTCTGTGTGATGTCTCCCTGGGAACATGGCTCTGACCATCTCCCTTGGCAGCAGCACGGGCTGAACCTGGCAGTCAGCCAATTGCTCTGCTACCATAGATGCCAACAAGGGCTAGGACCCATTGCAGCAAAAATGAAACATATAGGTGAAAGCATTTAGTGAGTAGCAAACATATCCACAGTCAGGTGACCATGTAAGTCCTAGAAAATTCTTCTAACCATTATCAGGGTCTGTGTTTGTGGGGAGGGGTATATCCAAAGAGTCAGAAAAGTCACAAAGATAGTTATTTAGCTTCTTTGGCTGCCCAGCAGTCCTGAAGGGATACCCAATCACAATCACAGAATGATGGAATCCCAAAATGACAGAGCTAGAACACCAGAACAGCTATTCTAACCCCTTCATGTTAGAGATGGGGTAACGGAACTCCAGAGAAGGGGGCAGAACTGCAAAAAGTCACACAAGTCTCTGCTTCCTCCTCCCAGTTGAGTGATTCTGAGTAAATGAGCAATGAATGAGGAAAGGATTGGTAGCAAATGTTCCCAGTAAATTGATGAATTTTTTAAGGCATATCTGGTAAAAAATAGAACACAGAATGTCAGCACTAGAGCAGGCCCCAGAGTTCATCCCACAGTGTGATACTAGTTTTCATGTAAGGGAACTGAGGCCCCGAGAGGCTGGTTAGTGGTGCACTCAGTCTCTGAACACAGCTATCCTGCTTCCTTAGGCTGCTTCTTCATGGAAGCTGATCCATGAAAGCACGTTCAAATTTAGAAAACCTGCATATATGTATTTAAGAAATATATACAACAAAAGTAGTTGTTCATGTGATTTCTTGCCTCTGCTGGTCAGAATGCAAGTGCTGTGGGAACAAGCACATAAGGAGAAAGTTCAAAAAAAATGAGAAAATCACTCCATCCTTTAGAACAGGATAAATAGGAAAGGACAAGGGCAAATGGGTTAAATGACTCACAGCTACCAGGGGTAGGGGGGATGGATGACAAGTGGAAACAAATCAGAGAGAGCCCCAGGTTCACATCTTGTTGGGCTTACAAAATGGGGCTTTTAAGCACAATTCCTTTGTTAGTTATTTTCTTTTAAGTTCCACAGAACATTCAAGAGTTCCATCCTGTTGTTTTACAGATGGAAAGACTGAGGCCTAGTAGGGGAAGGAACTTGCCCAAGGACACACAGGGAGACAGTGTCAAGGCTGGGATTTGAATCCAAGGTCTTGGACTCACAAGTTAGTTTGTCTTCTCCTCCCTTGAGTTCTGGAGGAAGCTGGTGAAAGTTTACTAAGAAAACTCAACAGATGTACACTAAACTACTTTTATAATAGAGTTTTTTAAACTAGGGTTTACAGACTTGAAGAGGGAAAAGGTGGGGCTCCACTACTCCCACTGCCAGCTCTTCTTTGTTCCCTGCATTTTGCACTTCGGAGATCTAGGTCAGTGACACTGGGTAAGTGAGAAAGAATAGAGTGAAAGTTCAGTGACACAAAGCCATCAAAAATAGCAAGAATCTCAGTTGAAACATTGCCTGAGAGTGCCTAGCACAAGCCATGTGGGCAGATGCAAATTATATGCTAATCACCCACAACTCCCATCTACTAGGGGAATCTTAGGTAAGGCTTCAATTACCATTCCCCCCTCCCCAGTTGAAGGGTTAAAGGAATGGAGAATATGAAAGTTTTCTAGGAGAGTGTAAAGAATGAGATTACCTATCTCAGCCCCTAACTCCCTAACCCAGGCAGGTCAATTATCATTTTTGATCTTCAGTTTTTCCATATGCCTCATGTGGGGGTCCTTCCAGCTCTAATAGCCTATGATTTTCTTCCAGTATTTCCTGTCTCAGTGAATAGCACAGCCCAATTGCTCAGGTCAAAAATCCAAGAGTCATTTTAGACGTCCCATCTCTCCCTCTGTACCTCCCCATCCCATCCATGAGCTAATCATATCGGTTCTGTGTCCAATAATATGTTTCCAATCAGTCTATTTTTCTTCATATCGCCTATTGCTACTGTAATCCAAGCCACCATCACCTCTTTCCTGGACAACTGTTAATAGCTTTCTCATTGGTTTTCCTGTTTCTACTCTTGCCCCAGTATAATCTATTCTTCTCACAGCAGTCAGAGTAATGTTTAAAAACTAGATCATTTTTCTCCCCTGCTTAAAACCCTCAATGGATGCCTAATGTAATTAGAATAAAATCTAAACTCATCACCATGGTTTATAAGATCTTGTTTTTTCCTACCTGGCTCCTCAGTCTATTACTGCTCCCCTTAATCAGCCAGAGCGCTGCCTGCCTTCTTTCATAGGCTAAGCATTTCCTGCCTCAGGATCATTGCACTGGCTATTCCCTCTGCCTGGAGTATTCTTCCTCCAGATCATTGTATAGCTCATTTCTTCTCAGGTGTCTATTACAATGTCATCTCTGAAGATATCATTGAAACGCCAAATTCAGGCTCATGCACCCAACGCACAGCTGAAGCCAAACACTGTGACAACAGTGCTTGGACACAGAGGAAGCTTTATTCGATTTGGCCAAAGCAAAAAGATAGGAAAGCAAGATCTCTCAGATCCACTTTAACAAAGAGATAAAGTAGGGAGGTTTTATGGGGCTAGGGAATGAGGGAGGGAGTGTTACCGAGAACCAAAGGGGGAAGTCTGTGTTGCTTTAGTCGCCCATAACACCTTGAGTAACCAGATTTCTTGGCGTCAGTAGCTTGTTGAAACTTTCTCAAGGGCATTCATTTCTTTTGCAAAACAAATTCATAAATTTTTCTTGTGACCCTAGAGTTGTCTCCTCCTGCTTGACAAAGGAACATTACACCAGCAGTTAATTACTGTGAAAACAAGGGGTGCTGGGCAGGAAGCAAGTAGTTATCACCTGCAAGCAAAGAAGGGCCTAGTCAGAATTTATTTATATCAGTCACTAAAAGCGCTGAAGTACTAAAATCTCAAGAGGCCTGGCTACAAAGAGAGGCCTTCCCTGACCATCCTACCTGAAACATTCTCCCTTCTGCCACCATTCTATCCCATTATCCTCATTTAATGTCTTTATGGCTTTATATTTAATCTTATTATATTTATTTGGTTTTTTCTTTTCCATGTTTATTGTCTGGCTCCTCCTACTAGAATGTAAACTTCCTGAGGACTGGGATTTTAGGAAAGCAATAGAACATAGTGGGTAAGAGCATGGCTTCTGAAGCCAGACTATCTAAATTCAAATCCCAGTTCTGCCACTTACTAGCTGTATGACTCTGAGAAAGTTTCGTAACTTTTCTGTGCCTCAGCTTCCTCTTCTGTAAAATGGGGATAATAATAATATCTATTTCATAGGACTATTGCAAGGATTAAACTAACTTAATGCATGTAAAACACTATATCTCTGGAACCTAGGAGAGTGCCTGGCGTATAGTAAGTGCTAAATAAATATTTGTTGGCTGATTGCATGAATGAATCCTTGATGCCTCCTGCTCTTTCCATCCCTTCCTGCCTAGTTTCCTTCAGGATTCTTCTTTCAGGAAGATTTTCCGTGACTGTCGCCTTGCTCACTACCCAGGACTAAGTTAGTACTCCCCTACGTGTGCTCACAGAACCTAGATGTTTTTTCCAAGCCCTGATTTCTGGGTATACTTCTATATTTATGTGTGATCTTTTCAATAGCTGGTTTCTTCCACTAAATGATAAGCTTTGTTACAGCAAGGCCTGTGTCTGTCATATCTACTATGGGATCTCCACTGCCTAGCATGGTGCCTGACACATAATTGGTACACAATAAATATGTTTTGGCTGAATGATCCAAAATTTTTGCCTCATTTTTCTCTTAGAAATGCTGATTAAGGAACATGGTGAGAAACTCAGTAAATAATTAGAACTTCTTTTCAAAAGGCAATTCAGAACGAAGGCTCTTATTGCGTCTCTGCCTCCTCTCTTAGTTCAGTTCACTGTTGAAGCACAGGGAAATATCTGTGAATTCAAACATTCTGACCTCCACTTTCAAAATCTTGATCTATAACCTGAAAGATAAGTCATGTTAATAAAAGACTGACTGGCTTCACCTTTGCTAATTTCCTGCATTTTAATGGTATATAGCCCACCATACCCTGCCCTCCTTACCTATTTCTTAGCAATAAGAACAATGTTGGCCCTGAAAAAACTGAGACTTTTTAAATGCTTACTACCTCAAGTCAACCACTTCCTCTAATGAAATAATTCATTAGAACTTGCTGTTAGCACAGTTCCTATGTCTCAGCCATTACAGACTTCTGATCAATTGAGAGTTACTGAACATTTTACTCTGGAAAAGCCACCAGCTTGGCTTGGAGATACCGTTTTAAGTGCTGCTTCAGGAGTAGGGATGGAAGGCTGTGGTTTCCTCCTCTTTCTCCCTCTCATCGCTAGCCTGGTTTCTTACAACTCAGCAAGGAGCAGGTACGATATCTGTTCTTACAGAGGTCAAGGAGCCAAGGCAAACCCATGGAAGCTAAGAGGTTTATTACTCTTTTTTTAGTTGGACATCTTAATTGTTACAAACGGCATGAACATTCTTTCAAGCTCAGGTGCTCTGAAGGCCCCCTCTCCTAGATTAACTGCCATCTCCCTTTAATGTCTATGAATGGGGAGCATCCGGCATGCTTGGCCCTCTGCAGGCACCCTGTATTAAAGTGTACCATCTGGCTGAAAAGTAACAGAGGCATTCGGACACTATGGGGGCATCAGCAACTTGATACAGGCTATGTGAGGCCACAGGAAGAACACCGGCCTATAAGTCAGGAGACCTGGTTCTGTGTCAGCCATGCTGGGTGACCTTGGATACGTTCTTTGCCTCCCTTCGACTTAGTTTCATCATCTGTGAAATAGGGTTTTGGTGAGGCTTGAAAGACAAGATATTTGCCAAATTACTGCCAAATCAGACTGTAAACCCATTAACAGATTTTATTTAAACATATGCATAGCCACATCCAGCCCCTTTCAGACATGTGAGCATGTTGTGAGGTATGGATTCTTAGAGGAAGTGAGTGGTGGAAAGAGAGAGACAGTCAGCATAAACACCTCAAAGGCCATTTGTAAACTGCTTCCCACACATTCCCATACACAGCCTCCACTTCTTCCCAAACCAGCATTAACTCACATTGTAAAGCACTTTATGTTTGACATAAATATGTACATCCAGGACCCCATTTTATTTTGGTTGCCATATTTTTTTTCATACACATTCCCTTCATTAATCTGAAAGTAACTTAGTCCAAATTGATCCCAGGCTCTAGCTTTGTAACTTACTGTGTAACCGTGGCAAAGCCGCATTCCCTATCTGAGTCAGTTTTCTTCCTTGTAAAAGAGGATGAATCTACTTGCCCTATTTATAGTGGTTGTGTGAATGAAATGATAGACTAGACATACAGCCCTCCGCACAGTAGCCAGTGCCTGCCATGCGCTTACAGGGGCTTCTTCCTCTCCTCTTCCTTTTATAGTACAGGGCTGAGGCCAGTCCTTGACTCTGGACCCACAGGAAAATGTTAGGCTAGACACCAGAGAGAATTTCTTGGTTCTGAAGGTTATAATGTCTGAGATCCAAAGAAGAGAAGCGCTTCAATCCCTTCCCTGGAGAACTCTTAAAATCAGTGTGGACACCCAGGAATGGCCGGAGATTCATGTTCCACAAACTTTTCTTGAGCTCCTACAAAATACCAATCCCTGTATTCAGCACCATCATGGGGATGATCTTATTGAGTCGTCACAACAAGTCATTGACGTGGGGTTCACCAGGTCCATTTTTCAGATGAGGAAACTGAGGCTCAGGAAAAGAAGGGGCAAAGTCAAGCAGAGAGAGTCCTGAGTCATTCTTAGTTAGGAGTGAGTGAGGTCTTCTTTTTGTCCAAAGCCCAGCACTCTCGGCCTATTTGTGCTTTCTGAGTAACTGCCTTTTTACCTGCTCTTGTCTCCCTTAATTATTCCCTACTTTGCTTCCAGAGTCACATCCCTAAGATGTTCCTCCAATCTTATCACTCCCATGCTTTGAAACACAATTCTGCATTATTTAGCACACCGTAAACACTTAATACATGTATTTTGGATAAATGTGTGTGTCAGGGTGGCCTTGAATCTCTCAATTTTCTAATAACAGCTAAAGATCAATCTTGAGCTCTCCCTACTCTTTGCATCTAGTTTCTGTCCCAAACTAGCAGGCAACCTGTTGGGACTCTGTTTTCACAAACACCCGAAAAGAGCCCAGAAAGGAAATGTAAATCTTTCTTTTTACATTCACCATCTCATGGCCTTTAGAATTTGTTTGCCAGCCTCCAGGAGTTTCTAAGAAGCTCCCCACAAGACAGCAGGGGGATAAACCCCAGGCCTTTGTTTCCTGCCCAAAACCAAATATCTCAGGGGCAAAAATCACATCCCCTGTGATAAGCCTGACTACATCTCAGAGATAACCAAGTCTCCAGGAACAGAAGAAACAAGAAAGATGGGCAACTTGACCTCTCGAGACTGCCTGCTACTTACTCCATAACAATTACTATTTTTCTCTTTGTCCCCATAAAAGCAGCAAGCCCCTGGGCCTTGCTGCTGGCATCTCCCTTCTCTTTCTTTGGGATGCCACGCTGTGTCTCTGGTCTGTTCCCAACACCCCCCCGCCCCCTTGCTCTTTCTCTCTCTCTCTCTCTCTCTCTCTCTGTCTCATATTCTCTCTGTCCTTCTAAAGAATAAAATAAATTTTACTTATATATCTTAATCTCTCCATGAGAAATCTTTCTCCACCTGCGTCGTGAGCACCTACTAGTCTTTTCCACCCTAACAGTGTGCCTGGAGGATTAAGCCCAAACTCCTTAGTCTGACATTCAACGTACTTCACAATCTGGTTCAAATGTACTTTTTCTAGATACTACATCTCCCACTTCTCTTTTCCACCTCTACACCCCATATAAGAACCCTATATTCCAGACACTCGGGACCACTTGTCCCTTTCTTTCTGTGTGTTGTATCTTCTCCTGGAAAGCCCATTCTTCTCTATGGTCTGGCAAATTCTTACTTTTGAGACCGATTTACATCTTCTCTGTACAGGTTACACCTTATCCATTCCTGTATTATGACACCACACTATACTGTAATTAATGGGTAACTTTTCAGTCTCTCCTGCTCCTCAAAGGCAAGAATTTGCTTTTATTTTTGCCTCACGCAGTGACCCCCTCAGTACTTCCTTCATGGACTGGCAAAGTCTGATTTCAGTAACTGTTGAATTATGTGGGTAGCAGGAAGGAACGAGGTCCTCCTCCCCACCCCCTCCTCCCAACCCCCGTTTTCCCCAGCTTTCGCAGCTGCACCCTCCTCCCCAAAAGCTCCTCTTCCCCACCTCTATTTGAATGCCAAAGCTACTAGTCCCCAGGCAGCAGCTAGAACACTCAACTTCTCAGAAGCTAATTCCAGTGCAGGGTTTCTCTCCCGCCCCAAGCCATAATTGGCGACTCTGGTAACCTTTTTGGAGTGGGTAGGCAGGCGTGAGGGCCCCCAGAGGGCCGTGAATGGGTATGTCTCTTATCTCTCCAGTTGCCTTTAAGAGTATGTTTTTTCCATGTTCTACAGACGGGCCAGACGAATATCCCCATTCCCTTGCACTCCTCACAACCTTTGACATAATTATCTGTGACAAATTGATTTAAAGTGCGGCTGCAGGAAGAGAAACTGGCATGTCTCGCTTGGCCTTCTGGGAGTTGTAGTCCCGCAGGCCCCCGGGCTGCCTGGCAGGCCCTGGAGCTGTGGACTACAGCTCCCAAGCCTCTCCAAGTCCCTACCGCACAGGCTCAGAGCCCCAAACCGGGAGGAGGTGGCTACATTGTGTCTATTGTATCCCCCGGCTGTTGTATTTGTACATTTCTCGGGCGTGAAATTGAGAGTGAAAAACATGGCAGATGAGCAAGAAATCATGTGCAAATTGGAAAGCATTAAAGAGATCAGGTAAGTGGTACGTTGCAGCGTCCCCCCACCCCGGTCAAATCGAATACCTCCTTGCGCAAGAGGGCTGAGTTACCTATGGAAAGTATCTATTGTTAGACTACTTGCCTAGGGGAGCTGGAAAGGGGTACATTCACCACAGACTTCCAGGTGAAGTGAGGATAGGAGGGAGTCTGGGGATAGTCAAAACTGAGATTAGGAGAGCGAGAGAGAATGAGCACGAGCGCGACCTCTTGCCAGATGTGGCTGAGAAAGCGCAGTTGGAGACATACCGGGTTGGTCTCAAGACAGCTTTATTCTTCTTGGGATGGGGATCGGTGGTCGGCATTCATGGACACAATTTTTTCAAGTACTTCTTGGCTTCAAGGTGTCTTTGGCTCCTTGCTCTTTAGGAGTCGAGATTTTTTTTCCCCCGGTCTCCCTTCAACTTCAAAGCCTGGAGCTCGGGAAAACCTTTTGAGAGCGAAGTCTAGTGCGTTGGGGCTGGTGGCTGCTGTCAGGGGCTGCCGGGCAGGGAGTGTAGAGGAATCCTCACGGGCGGGGCTGAGAGGATGGCGCACGCTCGTTTTCTTTTCATTCATTTGCCACTTTCTTTCTTCCTATCCCGCTCTCGGGAGGGTAATGGGAGCGTTTAGGACTGGAGACGCAGTCGCTGTGCTGTGATGGTGGGAACACAACAGCTGCTCTGGGCTGGAGGTGACAGGCGGGCTGGCAAAGTGGGAGTTGACAAGTGTGTGATCCCACTGCTCTGGGAGCAGCTTTGGCAAAGCGATGATGTTGTACTTGCTCAGAACACAATAGCCCTGGGCGGGCTGACTGCGTGGGCTCGCAACAGGCCTTTCTTCTCCTAGGACTTCTGCTATGCCTGAGCCCCTGCTCTGGCTCCCACTCTCATTCTGAGAGTGGCCTGGCTCAGACTTTCTCCCCGAAGGGTTTTCCAAGAACCTGGGGGAAAGGAGTGGAGGATGTCAGGAAATAAGCTTTTGATCATGAGATTTTAACCCTTGGAGTGCCTCAGTGAGATCTACACATGGCGGTGGTGGTGGTGAAGCACCTTCTTCTCTCCTGCAGAGGAAAGGAACTGTCATTTATTGAACCTGGAATGTGACAGGCCCTTTGACCTACTTTTCCTCATTCCAGCATGACTTCTGTGAGATTCCTATTTTTCCTTTATAGTTCGGAAAATGGAGGCTCAGAGAATTCGAGTGACTTTCCCAGAGCCAAACAGCTTGAAAATGGCACATTTTTGTAGTCTGCCTGCAAAGGCCGTCCTCTTCCCACTACATCCCATGAAAAGACTGGGAAGAACGGGATATGTTGCAATTTTATTTTCTACAAAAGCATCGGGAGATAGGAAGTGAAACACCATGGTGCAGTAGAATGCCAGCTGTCATAGTAACAATGCAGCTGGTAAGAAGCTTAGGCCTGCAAGTGGAGAACCTAGATTTCTACTCTTAATGAGTTTTAAAGGAACCCCCACCCCAGCACCAGAGGACCAAGTGGGAGCAAGGACTTTCATCCCCAATAAAAATAGACCACTCCCAGTGGAGGCCACCTCAGGAACCAGGATTTTTACCTTTACCAGTGTTAATCAGGTGTTTCTACCCCAACCAGCTGAGATGGAATCAGCAGAGGCCTAGAGAGAAGCCTGAACTCCCACTCCTAATCAGCAGGAACAAAGAGCCCCTCCCCAACCTGGATGTCAAGAGAGATCCAGTAGAGAAACTAGACTTCTACTGGCCCCCTTCTATCCAGGACAGTGCCAGAGGAGGGTTGCTAAAACAAAAGATTTAAATAACATTAGGAGTATCCAACTTTTAATCAAAAATCACTTATCATACTAGATATCAACTTGAATGAAAAAAGAAAACAGACAGATGACAATACTGAGATGACACAAATGTTAGAATTATCTGACAAGGATTTTA
The DNA here is from genome assembly GCF_000956105.1 of Propithecus coquereli. Lineage (NCBI taxonomy): Eukaryota > Metazoa > Chordata > Mammalia > Primates > Indriidae > Propithecus > Propithecus coquereli. Next base: position 5,972,019 of record NW_012133970.1, read on the forward strand.
AAGCACCCATCATAAAAATACTTCGATGAGCAATTATAACACAATTGAAACAAATGGTAAAATACAAAATCTCAGCAAATGAATAGAAAGTCTTAAAAAGAAATATAAACCATAAAAAGAGGGAAGGGGCAAAAATCTACCTAACTGGGACAATGAACACTATTTCAGTGATGGGCACATTTGTAACCCTGACTTAAGCCATATAACATAAACATTTGTACTCCCTTAATATTTTGCAATAAAATTTAAAAAATAAAGAGACTGTTTATTCCCCAATGTAAAAAAAAAAACATAAAAACAAACAAACGAAATTTTTAGAACTGAAAAATACAATAACAACAACAACAACAAACCCTAAAAACTCAATAACTCAGTAGATGGACTCAACAGCAAAGTGGAGAAGACAGGAAAAGGTTCAGAGAGCTTAAAAACATAAAATAATAGAATTCACTATGGGACTAGAACAAAAGCTTTAAACATTCATGCCAACTGATTCCCAGAAGGAAAAGAGAAAGAGTGTAGGACTGAAAAAGTATTTGAAGAAATAATGACTAAAAACTTCCCAAATTGAGCAAAAGACATAAACCTTCAGATTCAAGAAGCTGAGCAAATACCAACGGGATCAACACAAAGAAATCAACTTCAGGACATCCTGTAATCAACCTTCTAAAAATTAAAGAAAAAGAAAAAGTCTTGAAAGCAGCCAAGGAGAAACAATACCTTTCCTATACCTACAAGGGGAAAAAATTAGACTGATAGATTTCTCATTAGAAACTGACAAGGCCTTAGTAGGAAATGGCAGAGCATTTTTCAAGTGCTGAAGGAAAAGAAGTGTCAATGTAGAATTCTATGTTCAGTGATAATATCCTTCAGTATTGAAGGGATAATCAAGACATTCTCAGATGAAGAAAAATTAAGGGAATTTAGATCTACCCTAAAAGAATGACAAAAGCAAGTTTTTAAAACAGAAAAATGATAGAAGAAGGAACTTTAGAACATTAAGAAGGAAGAAAGAACACAGTAAGCAAAAACATGGGTAAATGCAGTAGACTTTCCTTTCTCTTGAGGTTTCTTATGGTTGATGATTGAAGACAAATTTATAGCATTGTCTAATGTGGTCTCAATGTATGTGGGAGGAAATATCTAAGATATTTATATTATAGACAAGGGAGTGTAAAAAAATGTACAAGGGAGGGAAGGTTTCTATACATCATTCAAGCAGGTAAAATGATGATGTCAGAAGACCATTAGATAAATTATGTATATAATGTATTGCTAGCAGCACACACTAAAAAAGTCACACAAATAAATGCACTCAAAAACATTATAAATAAACCAAAATGAGATTCTAAAAATTGTTCAAGTCACCTACAGGAAGGCAGGGCAAATAGAAACTAAAAACACAGAGAACAAACAAAACAAAAATTAAAAAAGCAGACTTAGCCTTAACGTATCAATAAATATGTTAAATATAAATTGTCTAAATACCATATAAACATTAATAGAAAGAAAGCAGGAGTGGCTATATTAATATCAAATAAAAAAGATTCAGAGCAAAGAAAATTCCCAGGGACAGAAAGGGACATTACATAATGAAAAAGGATCAATCCATGAAGAAGACATAACGATTCCAAATGTGTATGTTTCAAAAGTGATTTAAACCCCTTCTGTCAATTGTATAGTATTATACAAAGGATAGATCACTTGATTTAAGAATTTAAAATTTAAAATGGAGAAAGCATTGTTTTTTTAAATATGTCAATCTCTTTTGTGAATTTTTCATTCATTTCCTGAATTGTTTTTTCTGGTTTCTTAGAGTTGGTTTTCTATTTTCTCTTGGATTTCATTGAGCTTCCTTACAATCCATATTTGGAATTCCTTATCTGTCATTTCAACATTTTCATTTTGGTTGGTATCCATTGCTAGAGAGCTGGTGTTCTATTTTGCGGGTGTCATTTTGCTGTGATTTTCATACTTCTGGAGTTCTTTCGCTGATTCCTTCTCATCTGGGGCAGCTGTCACTTCTTGTTTTTGGAGGTGTGCTTTCCGTTTGCGTCTTCATACTTCCAGAGTTCTTTCACTGGTTCCTTCCCATCTCAATCAGTTGTTCCTTCTTGCCTTTAGATTTTCGTTTGGATAATGACACGCCCT
>NW_012133970.1:5978419-5980025 GCF_000956105.1 Propithecus coquereli
AGTTCCCTGGATTTACCACCTCTTTGCCTTCATTTTTTCTTTTCATTCCAAATGTAACTATTGAGCCCTGCTTATGTCCAAAGTAATGAGAGGTGATGTGGAAGTTAAAGAGAGAAATATGGTATAGTGCCAGTGTCTAGAAACCTCTCATGTTTATAATTATCCTGACTTCAAATTGCTTCATACATAAGTCTGTACATTTAGAGGACCCAGAGCACCATGGGTGTGTGCTTTGTGATGACTTTTCCAAGTCTGGACCTTCGTATCTTCATCTCAGAAATACAGAGGATAGATTTGATGGGTAGCTTTCAAATAATGTTCTTAGGAGCCCTGAGAATTCCAGAAAGGTACATCAATAGACACTCAGGTAGACTCAGGTAAGGGTTAGATTTGAAGAGAGATTAATGACTCTGGGAGACCCATTTTCACTTCAACCATAATAGTTATGATTTGTTCTAGTTTCTATATTGGATCTCAATTCATTATTTTATCTGAAGGAAGGGGTCTTCTCATTCACGGACAGGAACCAGCACACTGCTGGATAAATGGTACTTGCTTAATAAATTTTTTTATCGGTTTGATTGATCAAAGTTGTAGAGAAGGAAGCTAGTATGTGTGTGTATCTAAGCAGTGGCTGGCATGATGCCCTATGTGTAGATTAGAGAAAGGAAAGACCTTTTATTTAGATTCAATATTAGCTGACACTACTCAGTTGCTGGACAGAGTATGGAAGGCTGGGCATTAGATACTAAGCCTGAAGAGCATAGTGAAGGCAGTCATCCTCAAGGGTAATAAGCCCTAACTTATTTTTTCATCATTAAACCCCTTCTTATTCCTCCTGCCTACCTTAAGCAACTGAGTCATTAAAAATCCATTCCCTCTACACAAGCCTTTTGACAAGTCATTGTCATGGGCATGGGCATGCTTTGAATGTGTCTTCAGCAGGAGTTGTGGATTTGGATTTAATTCTGGGTGCAGTAAGAAGCCATTGCAGGATATTTATTGAGTTGTGATTTATTACTACATACTATAGAAAACATCCATTTCAAATGTACAATTAAATGATTTTTAATAAATTTACAGAGTTGAACAACCATTACCATGAACTATTTTAGAACATTTCCATCATCCCAAAATCAGCTCCTATGCCCAGTTTCTGTCAATCTCTGTTCCCACCCACAGCCCTAGTCAACCAGCAGTATACTTTCTGTCTCTATAGATTTGCCTTTTCTAGACTTAGCATATAAATGGAGTTATACAAATACGGTCTTTTGGGTCTGCCTTCTGTCACTTAGCACATTGTTTTTTGATTCTTTCGCATGTATCAGTATTTCATTTCTTTTTATTAACAAATGATATCCCATTGCATGGATATATCACAATTTCGTTGTTCACTCTCCACTTGACGAACATTTTAGTTGTTTCTACCTTTTCAACTCTTATGAATAATGCTGCTCTGAACATTTACATTAAAGTCTTTTTGTGGAAATATGTTTTCATTTCTCCTTCTTAGATTCCTAGCAGTGAAATTTGTGTTTCACATGATAAATACATGTGTAATTTTAAAGATACGTAAAAGGGGTTTTCCAAAGTGGTTGTCCCAATC
>NW_012133970.1:5981525-5982846 GCF_000956105.1 Propithecus coquereli
ATATAACATTTTGCTTTTCTATGTATGAAAAAGTTATTTCACTTTTATTTTTCAAAGTTATTTTCACTGGGTAAATAATTTTATACTTTTAGGGATTTTTGTTAGCACTTTAAAAATGACACACCCATTATTCTTTGTTTCTCTGTATGTAATGTGTCTTTTTTCCTCTGGCTGCTTTAAGGTATTCTTTTTATCATTGCTTCGAACAATTTGATTAAGATATAACTTGGTGTGGTTTTCTTCATGCTTCCTGTGCTTGCAGTTTGATGAATTTATTGGATCAGTGGATGTATAGATTTTATCAAATTTGAAACTTATTTGGTCATTCATTCTTCAAATGTTTTCTTTTCCCCCTTCTTCTTGCTCTCCAGTTACCTGTATTTTTTGTTTTAATTTGTTTTACTGTGGTTAGAACACTTAACTTGAAATCTACCCTCTGAACAGACTTTTATATTTATAATACAGTATTCTTAAGAGCACAGTGTTGTACAGCAGATCTCTTGAAGCCATTCGTCTTGCATAACCGAACCTTTATACATAGTGAATACGTAGCTCCACATTTCCACCCTCCCAACCCTTGGCAACCACCATTCTACTCTCTGCTTCTGTGAATTTGACTATTCCACCTCACATAAGTGGAATCATGCAGTATTTGTCCTCCTGTAACTGGCTTATTTCGCTTAGGATTGTTTCCTCGAGGTTTATCCATGTTGTCACATATTGTAGAATTTCCTTATTTTTTAATGGTAAATAATATTCCACAGTATGAATATACTGCATTTTCTTTACCAATTCATCTGTTGATAGACAATTATGTTGTGACCATATCTTGAATATTGTGAATAATGCTCCAATGAACATGGGAGTGCAGATACATCATTGAGATCCTGATTTCAATTCTTTTGGATAAATACCCAAAGTGGGATTGCAGAATCATATGGTATCTGTATTTTTATTTTTTGAGAAACATCCATACTGTTTTCCTAAGTGGCTGCAGCATTTTGCATTGCCACCAACAATGTATAAGGGTTCCAACTTCTTGTCATTTTTGCCAACAGTTGTTTTGTTTCTTGTTTGTTTGTTTTGATAATAGCTATTCTAACCAGTGTGAGGTAATATCTCATTGCAGTTTTGATTTGCATTTCCGTGATGATAAGCAACATTATACCTGTTGGCCATCTTTATGTTCTTTGGATAAATGTTTATTTAACATTTTTGCCTATTTTTATGTTGTGTCATTAGTTTTTTTCTATTGAGTATATTTTGGAAATTATATATGGGTTTTATTATGTTAAGGTAAATTCCTTCTATTCCTAGTTCT
>NW_012133970.1:5982896-5986086 GCF_000956105.1 Propithecus coquereli
CGGGGAGGTGCCCTGAGGGGCCTGGGAGCCCGGCGCTGAATCTGCAAGAGGCCGCTGCTCACTGGTGGCAGCCGACTCTGGGCTGGTGTCGGCAGGTCTCTCCAGCCGCTCAGGAGCCCACCAGCAGTCCAAGATGCAAGGGAGGGGGAAGTTATCTGTTCCACCTACCCTTGTCGCTGCTCTCCAAGCCTCTCAGGACCTTTCTCCTTCCAGTTCTCCTCCGCGACGTCTTCCCATGGGGTCTCCTGTAGTTTCAGGCACCCTTCCGTCTGACCCTCACCCGATCTATGTTTCTCTGCTAGTTTATTTTTTCTCTTTCTTCTAAAACTTGTCTTTTTTGCAGAAACACTCTGACTGGTGGCTTTTCTCGTCCGCCATCTTGTCTCATAAAGAGCTTTCTTCACTTGAAAAAAATAAAAACTTATTTTGGAAGCAGATATCTACCTTAGGTAGATCCTTAAGGTTTCTGACCTGGGTCCATCATCTTTTTTTTTTTTTTCTCTCTGCACATTCTTTTGGGTGAACTCCTGTACTCTTGCAGTTTCAAATGTTACCACCCATGTCTCCAGCCTCTACAGCCTACCCCCTTCCAAGCTTCAGCCCCATATATCCCACAGCCTATGGGCTTGTCCACCTGGATGTTCTATAGATATAGCTTTTGGGCAACTCTCACATCTTCATCTCTTCCTACCACAATCAAGCTCCTCCTCCCAAACCTCTGGTTTAATGCCATAGTTCTCTGCACAGTTACCTCAGGTTGAAGCCTGAAAGTCAATGTTGACTACCCTCTCTCTTCTATGATTCACCTGCAATCACTTAGCAAATTGTGTTTCTACTGTTACCATCTTGCTCAAATCCCTGCCCTGTTCTCCACCTCTGAACTCAATGTCCCATTTCAGGCCTTTATCATAAATGACCTGGATATTTTGTAATATTGTATCCATTTCTACCTTTAGAATCACTTCCCTTTCTATAGTCTGTCCTTTTTCTTAAATGCCATCCATACTGTGATGAGAACTACCTTCCTAAAGCATGGAATTATGTTATTCTTCAAACACCTTCACTGACTTCTGATTGCATGTAACAGTCTTTTAAAAATCACAGGCAATTACCCACTATTAACTTGTAAAATTTAGTCAGTTACTAGTAGCATTTTCAATTTTTTTTAAATAAGAAAATTATCAACATACATTGCATATGAAGTGGTAGATATACTTAGAAAATTTTGTTTCAGTTTTAAATCTGTGTATGTGTGTATTGGTTCACAATGTGAAGTTCATTTCTCATGTCATTTCTTACTATATATCTGTTGGACCCACATTTGCCTATCATTGTAACCATGGCGTTCATGTCCCTCTTCCCCACAAATCTGGCCCAGACTCACCATTCTGATCTTATCTTCTATTCCTTTTCATTCATCCTATTCTTTAGCCATATAAAAGTTCTTCACTATTTCATATATTTCCATTTCTCCAGACTTTTCCCTATTCAGATTCTTCATTCTTGAATGTATTTCTCTCATTCCGAACCTGTTAATCCTACTCAGTTTTCAAGGAAGACCCAGATCAATGCCACCTCTTGTCTAAAACCTTCTCATTCCCCAGTCCAAATGAATCATTCTCCACAGCCCGCCAAACTCCAGAGGGAGATTTATTATAACACTCAAGTTATTGAGCCTTATAATTCACCTTTGAATTGATATGTGTCTCCTTCCTTCCTTCCTTCATTGAGGCATTGCTGTAGCAGCCCCAACATGCTTTTCTGTCACCTGTCTTGGGGAATGCTGACCACAGGAGAGAGAATGGAAAGGAGTTGGCATTTGGTATTGAGCTATAAGAAAGTCTTCAAAGTGAAGTGTTCTAAGAAACCTGCTTTACTGACAATAGCTGTGTTCTCAGATTAACAAATAAATATTAAATGGAAGAATACTTGGCACTTAGGCAATGTTCTCACCAGACTGGAGTAAACAGGAAAAGCTGGCTCTCCTTTGTTCATTTAGTGACATTTATTGAGCACCTCTTCTGGGCCATACTCAAGGTGGCCCATCACTTAGAATGAATTAGACCTGTACTGAAGGATCTTCCAATCATGGCCAATAGCTCTGATCTCTCCTCCGAGTTCCAGACTCACATATCCAACTGCTCACCCTCTGCATGTATCACTGGCATCTCAAACAGGCTCTGACAGAATTCTCAGTTCTATCCCTACCCCTAAACATTCTTCCCCTCCTGAAAATGAAGCAACAAGGTGCCATATCAGAAGGAAAGACATGGCTCCTCACCAGACACCGAACCTGTTGGCACCTTAAACTTGAGCTTCCCAGCCTCCAGAACTGTGAGAAATAAATATCTGTTTTTCATAAATTACCCAGTCTATGGTACTGTGTTATAGAAATACAAACAAACTAACACAGGAGCTGAAGAATACTGGTTCTAAAGTTACATACAACCATGGCCCCAGTGATTGTGGAAACCCTAAGGAAGTATCCTGGGATTTTCCTGGGATTCAGTGGCCACACCAGCTGTGCATTAGCATCTTGGGAGGATGTTACTGGGAAATTTTACTCATGATGGTGCGTCTTTAATGACTTGGATGATTTCCTCACTTGTATTGCCCAACATTCCACAGATTTCATCTCATGAAGTCACCCAACAATTCCGTGAAAGCCTACACCCACTCCTACTTCCCAGGTAGAACTTCCAAGGTTTGAAGAGGTTCCACAATGTGTCCTATTTCACCCTGAAAATTAATAACTGAGCCAGGACAAGAGCTCACCCTCCTGGCTTGTTTTCCATGATTTTAAATCCATCATATGATGAAAGTTTCTTGGTATGATGGGAAGGTGATCAGGTTCACAACATTTTCCATTTCCTGAATTTGTGATCTTGGGCAAGTCATTTTACTTTTCTCAACCTCAAATTCTTCATCTGTAAAAAAGAAGCTAGACATACCTACTTGTATGGTTCTGATGAGGATTAAATTCAGTAGCTTATAAAATGCCAGGCACAGATGCTGGAACATAGTAGGCACCACAAATATAATAGGTATTATCATTAAATAAAGCTTTCTTACATAAAGACTTTCTTAACAATTTCTTCCAGGTTCCTAATACTGATAGACTCTTCATAAATGTTAACTGAATGAATGAAATCCTCTCCACCCATGGTAATGTTTTTCTTTCTCTGAGGCT
>NW_012133970.1:5997991-6012465 GCF_000956105.1 Propithecus coquereli
TTTTATTTCAGCATATTATGGGGGTTCAAATGTTTAGGTTACATATATTGCTCTTGCCACCCCTTCCCCCCCCAGTCAGAACTTCAAGCGTGTCCATCCCCCAGAGGGTGCTCATCTCACTCCTTATGTGTGTATATACCCATCCCCTCCTCCCCGCTCCCATCTGTCTGACACCCGATGAATGTTATTCCTATATATGCACTTAGGTGTTGATTACTGATTTAATCACCTTACTAGTTATGAGTATATTAAAATATTTTCTTTCTGTTTTTAATGTTTTTTATTTCAGCGTATTATGGGGGTACAAATATTTAGGTATATACATAATTGCCTTTGTCCCACCCGAGTCAGAGCTTGAAGCGTGTCCATCCCCCAGATGGTGTCCATCATACCCATTAGGTATAAATATACTCATCCCCTCCCCCCTCATCAGCCCGACAACTGGTGAATGTTCCAGCCATATGTGCACATAAGTGTTGATCAGTTAGTACCAATTTGATCGTGAGTACATGTGGTGCTTGTTTTTCCATTCTTGTGATACTTCACTTAGTAGAATGGGCTCCAGCTCCATCCAGAATAATACAAGAGGTGCTAGATCACCATTGTTTCTTGTGGCTGAGTAGAACTCTATGGTATACATATACCACATTTTTTAATCCACCCATCTATTCATGGGCACTTGGGTTGTTTCCACATCTTTGCAATTGTGAATTGTGCTGCTATAAACATTCTAGTGCTGCTATAAATATTCTAGTGCAGATGTCTTTTTTATAGAATGTCTTTTTTCCCATTGGGTAGATGCCCAGTAATGGGATTGCTGGATCAAATGGTAGTTCTACTTGTACCTCTTTGAGGTATCTCCATATTGCTTTCAACAGAGGTTGCAATATTTTGTAGTCCCACCAGCAGTGTATGGGTGTTCCTATCTCTCCACATCTACACCAACACTTCTAGTTTTGAGACTTTTTGATAAAGGCCATTCTCACTGAAGATAAGTGATATCTCATTGTGGTTTTGATTTTGATTTCCCTGATGATTAGAGATGTTGAGCATTTTTTCATATGTTTGTTGGCCATTAGCCAGTCTTCCTTTGAAAAGTTTCTCTGCATGTCCTTTGCCCACTTTTTGATAGGGTTGCTTCATTTTTCTCTTGCTAACTTTCCTGAGTTCTATATAGATTCTACTTATGTGCCCTTTATCAGATGTGCAACATGTGAATAATTTCTCCCATTATGTAGGTTGTGTGTTTGCTTTCGTTGTACTATCCTTGGCTATGCAGAAGCTTTTTAATTGGATCAGGTCCCATTTATTTATTTTTGTTATCGCTGTGATTGCCTCTGGGGTCATCTTCATTAATTCTTTGCCTAGGCCAATGTCTATAAGAGTTTTTCCAGAATTTTCTTCTAGAAATCTTATAGTTTCATGCCTTAGGTTTGAGTCTGTTATCCACTGTGAGTTGATTTTTACGAGGGATGAAAGGTACGGATCCTGTTTCAGTCTTCTATATGTGGCTATCCAATTTTTCCAGCACAATTTATTGAATAAGGATTCCTTTCCCCAGTGTATGTTTTTGTCTGCTTTGTCAAAGTTTAGATGGCTATGTGAAGATGGTTTTATATCTGGGATCTCAGTTATGTTCCATTGGTATATGTCTCTGTTCTTCTGACAGTACCATGCTGTTTTAGTTACTATAGCCTTGTAGTATAGCTTGAAGTCTAGTAAATTATGCCTCCCAATTTGTTCTTTTTGCTTAAGATTGCTTTTGCTATACAGGGTCTTCTCTGGTTTCATACGGAGCATAGAATTATTTTTTCTATATCTGTGAAAAATGATGTTGGTATTTAAATGGGGATCGCATTAAAACTGTAGATCACTTTGGGTAGTATAGACATTTTAACAATGTTGATTCTGCTGACCCATGAGCATCATGTGGTTTTCCACCTGTTTATGTCATCTGCTATTTCCTTCCTCAGTATTTCATAGTACTCCCTGTAGAGGTCTTTTACCTCCTTAGTTAAATATATTCCTAGTTATTTTATTTTCTTAGCTGCTATTGTGAAGGATATTGAGTCTTTTATTTGGTTCTCAGTTTGACTGTTGTTGGTGTATAGGAATGCTACTGATTTCTGTCCATTGATTTTTAACCTGAGACTTTGCTGAATTTGTTTATCAATTCCAGTAGTTTGCTGGCAGAACCTTTGGGGTTTTCTAGATATAAGATCATATGATCAGCAAAGAGCAATGCTTTGACCTCTTCTGCCCCCGTTTGGATGCCCTTCATTTCCTTCTCTTGTCTTATTGCTCAGGCTAGGACTTCCAGCACTAAGGGGAATAGAAGCAGTGATAGAGGCCAACCTTGTCTGGTTCCAGTTCTAAGTAGGAATATTTTTAATTTTTTCATATTCAGTATGATGTTGGTTGTGTGTTTGTCATATATGGCTTGTATCATTTTAAGGTAAGTTCCATCTATGCCTATTTTGTTAAGTGTTCCTATCATAAAAGGTTGTTGAATTTTGTTGAATGCTTTTTCTGAGTCTATTGAGAGGATCATATGGTCTTTGTTTTTGCTTCTATTTATGTGGTCAATTACATTTATAGATTTGCATATGTTGAACCATCCCTATATCTCTGGGATGAAGCCCACTTGGTCGTGATGGATTACTTTTTTGATAAGCACCTGAATTCCGTTTGCTAGGATTTTGTTCAGAATTTCTGCATCTATATTCATAACAGATTTTGGTCTGTAGTTTTCTTTTTTTGTTTTGCATCCTTTCCTGGTTTTGGTATCAGTGTAATGTGGGCTTCATAAAATGTGTTGGGGAGCATTCCTTCTTTCTTGATGTTGTGCAATAATTTCTGCAGGATAGGCACCAGTTCTTCCTTGTAGATCTGGTAAAATTTGGGTGTGAAACCATCTGGTCTGGAACTTTTCTTTTTAGGAAGATGTTTTATTGCTTCTTCAATTTTGGTACTTGATATTGGTCTATTCAGGAATTCTATTTCTTCCTGATTGATACTGGGGAGGCTGTGTATTTCTAAGAATTTGTCCATTTACTCCACATTTTCCAGTTTATATATATAGAGGTTTTTATAGTATTCATAGATGATATTTTGTATTTCCTTGGCATCAGTTATAATTTCTACTTTTTCATTCCTGATGGAGCTTACTAGAGTCCTTTCTTTTCTGCTTCTCCTTAATCTAGCAAGAGGCGTGTCAATTTTGTTTATTTTTTAAAAGAACCAACTTTTATCTTATTAATCTTCTGTATATTTTTCATTATCAATTTCATTTAGTTCTGCTCTGGTCTTTGTTATTTCTTTTCTCTGCTGGGTTCGGGATCAGTTTGCTCATCTTTTTCCAGTTCTTTGAAACAATTCATTAGATTGTTTATTTGTGATCTTTCTGTCTTTCAGTTGTAGGCATAAATGGGTATAAATTTTCCTCTCAGGACTGCTTTACCTGTGTCCCAAAGATTTTGATAACTTGTGTCTCCTTTGTCATTTACTTTAAAGAATCTTTTGATTTCCATCTTGATTTCCTCCTTAATGCAATAATCATTCAGCAGAAGGTTGTTTAGTTTCCATGACTTTGTGTAGAAATGAGAGTTTCTGTTGCAGTTGAGTTCTAAGTTTATTCCACTGGGGTCTGAGAAGATTCATGGTATAATTTCCATTTTTTTACATTTGTTGAGACATGCTTTGTGGCCTAGGGTATGGTCAATCTTAGAGAATTCCCATGAGCTGATGAGAAAAACATATATTCAGTGGCTTTTGAGTAGAATGTTCTGTAAATATGAGTCAGGCCCATTTGTTCTAGAGTTCTGTGTAAGTCCATTGTTTCTTATTTTCTGTTTGGAGGATCTGTCCTGCTCTATCAGCGGGGTGTTGAATTCCCTGGCTATTACAGTGTTGGTGTTTATCATTTTGTTTAGATCAAGTAGGATTTGCTTTATGAATCTGGGCGCACCTGTGTTAGGTACACAAATATTTAGAATTGTTATGTCTTCTTGTTGAATTGTACTCTTCACCCATATATAGTGATCATCTTTGTCTTTCATTACTTTCTTTGATTTGAAGGCTAAGTTATCTCAAATCAGAACTGCTACACCAACTTTCTTTTGGTTTTCGTTTGCTTGAAATATTGTTTTCCATCCCTTCATCTTGAGGTTGAATGCATCCTTGTGGGTTAGATGTGTTTCTTCAAGGCAGCAGATACTTGGCTTTTGCATATTTATCCATTTTGCCAGCCTATGTCTCTTTAGTGGGAAGTTGAAGCCATTCACATTTATTGAGAGAATTGATAAGAGGGGAAGATTTCTGTTCATCCTGTTCAGTTGAACTTTGTTGCTTTGTTTTCTCTCTTGAGCCTTTATGGTATCTGGCCTTTGACCTTTAGCTTTTGGATGATTTTACTTTGGTGAGTGTTTATTGTCCTGATCCATGTGTTACACTGTTTTGAGTGCTTCCTGGAGGGCAGGTCTTGTATTGATGAATTCATTCAGTCTTTGCTTGTCAAAGAAGATCTTTATTTCTCCTTCATATAAAAAATTTTGTTGTGCAGGGTAGAAAATTCTAGGCTGGGCATTATTCTGTTCGAGAAGAGTGAGAATGGGGCCCCAGTCTCTTCTTGCTTGTAAGGCCTCAGTTGATAAGTCTGCTGTTATTCTGATGGGTTTTTCTTTGTAGGTTTTCTGCTTCTTTCACCTTACAGCTTGTAGGAGGTCCTCTTGGGTGGTTATTTTGGTCAGTCTCATCACTGTGTGTCATGGTGTCTTCCTGGTTGCAAAGAATCTTGCAGGAGTCCTTGGAGCTTCTTGTAGCTCGATATCTATATTTTTAGCAAGGCCTGGGAAATTTGCCTCCATCATATCCTCAAATAGCTTATGCAACCTTTGTGTATTTTCTTCTTCACCCTCAGGGATGCCTATGATTTTCATATTAGGCCTCTTCACATAATCACACATTTCTTGTAGGCTTTGCTCTTTTCTCTTATTTCTCTGCTCTATCTCTGTGACTTACTTATTTAATTGAAAGGTGTTATCTTCAATCCCTGAGATTCTTTCTTCTGTTTGATGTACCCCATTCTTGAGGCTTTCCACTGTGTTTTGTAATTCCTTGAATAAATTCTTCACTTCCAGGAGTTCTGTTTGATTTTTCTTTAATATTTCAATTTGTTTAGTGAACTTTTCTTCAAAGTCTTGAATTTTTTTTGTGGTTTCTTTGTGTTTGTGTTCTTTCATATTATTGAGTTTTCTTGCAATCCATGTTCAAAATTCTTCTTCTGTCAGTTTAGTGTTCTGAATTTGGTTGCTGTCCATTGCTAGAGAGCTGGTGTTCCCCTTTGGGGGTGTGCTTTCTGTTTGATTCTTCATACTTCCAAAGTTCTTTCACCGATTCCTTCCCTTCTGGATCAGCTGTTGCTTCTTACCTTTAGATTTTTGTTTGGATAATGACACACCCTCTTTAGACTCTGAGCCAGTAGGTGGTGTTTGTGGGTGAGATTTGACCACACTCTGTATGATGAGTCGGTAGATGCAGTAAAAGGGTGTGGAACTTGACCTCCTTGTCAGTAGGCAGTGTTTGTCAGGAGGGGCAAGCTGCAGTGTTGTTTTTGTGTCCTATAACCAGCTCTTGTTCCTCTGGAGAGGCATTCTAGTGCCACAGGTTGTGGATGGGGCCCTGGGACTTCTAGGTGTGTCCTTATTCTCCTCCTCAGTGGGGACAGGTGGGGGAGTGAGACTGAGTGGAGCTGGGTTGGGTGAGCCTGCCCTCGGCCTCCACAAATGCTGTTAGCAGGCGTCAAAGTTCTGCTCTCTGCTTCTGGGCAAAGCTGCCAGGGAGGGGCTGCAATGGCCCCACTCAGCCAGACCATCTGCGTGTGGGGGTGGGTCTTTCTGAGACCTGCAGTCTGGAGTAGGCCTCACTTATTTCCAACCCTCTTTATTCCTCAGTTTCTCCCGGGCCTCTGCCAGCAGGCAGGACCTCAAGCCAGTGGATCTCCCCTGGTTGTGATTCAGGCCAGGAGGTTCCCTGCTCATGATCACAGCCTGGGCTGTGAGCTCTGCCTCCCATGGAAGGAGGATTACCACTCAAGCACAATGATCTGCTCCCGAAGGCACACATACCTCAGTAGAGTCGTTCACAAATATCCCTTCTGTGCCCCTGGGCAATGCCATCGAGATCTGGGTGTACAGGATCTGGTCTGAAGTTACCCACGGGATGCCCAAGCTGGATCAATGTCTCTCCGCCTTGGGATTTGCCCTGCTCTGCCAAAGTCACTAGGCAAGCAGCACCGGGGAGGGCTGGCGTGTAAGGAGCTCACAGTCTGAGTACCCCTTAGTCCTCTGTAGGTCCCCAAAAGGAAAGGTCCTGTACCCTGCAGCTGCCTCCAGATGGTGGCTAAATCGTCTCTCTCGGCAGCTGTGTGTAGGGAAGGGAAAGGGGAGAATGAAGGTATATGGTACCTGCCGATCTGCTGGGGTCTGTGTGTGGGAGGTGCCCCGACGAAGCTGGGAGCCTGGTGGCCTGTCCACAAGAGGGTCACCACTCAGTATGGGCAGCCATCTTTGGGCTGGTGTTAGCAGGTCTCTCCAGCAGCTCAGGAGCCCACCAGAAGTCCGAGATGCAAGGGATGGGAAATTTAACCGCTCCACCTACTCTTGTCGCTGGTCTCCAAGCCTCTTGGAGGCCTTTCTCCCTCCAGTTCTCCTCCGCAATTTCTTCCCATAGAGTCTCCTGTAGATTCAGGCACCCTTCCTTCCAACCCTCATCCAATCTATGCTTGTCTGCCTGTTTATTTTTTTTCACTGTCTTCTAAAATCTATCTTTCTTGCAGAGACGCTCTGGTTGGTGGTTTTTCTCATCCACCATCTTGCCTCCGGAGGTAGATTTTTTGGGTTTTTTTGATGATTACATTTAGTAGGTTATGTGTTTCTAGGAATTTATCCATTCGTTATGTTATTTAGTTAGTATATAAATGTTCATAATACTCTCTTATGATCCTTTTTATTTCTTTGGCATCAGTTGTGTCCTCCTTCATTTCCAATTTCAGTAAATGAGTCTTTTCTCTTTTTTCTTAGTTTAGCTAAAGGTTTGTTAATTTTCTGTATTTTTTCAAAAAAGCCAACTCTTACTTTTATATATTTTAAAAAATATTGTTTTCCTATTCTCTGTTTGGCTTATTTCTGCCCTATTTTCCATTATTTCCTTCTTTTTGCTAACTTTGAACTTACTTTGTTCTTCTTTTCCTAATTCCTTGAGATGTAAATTTAGGCTATTTATTTGATATCTATTTCCTTTTTTAGTGTAGGCATTTACTGCTATAAACTTCCCCCCTTAGTACTGCTTTTTCTGTATCTCAAGCATAAGTTTGAGCATGTTCTGTTTTCATTTTCCTCAAGATATTTTCTAATTTTCCTCTTGATTTCTTCCTTAACTCATTGATTGTTCAAAAGCATATGTTTAATTTCCACATATTTGTGAATTTTCCAGTTTTCCTTCTGCTATTGTCTTTGGTGGTGGGAAGCGCCCCAGGGGGGCTGGCAGGCTGTTACTCTTTACACAAGAAGTTCCAAGCTCACTGGTAGCAACAGCCTCTGGGTTCATTTGGGCCGAAAGTTTCTCCAGAAGCTCGGGAATGCACGGACTGTCAGAGATGCCAGGGAGAGAGAAACAGACCTTTCCACCTAGCCTTCTCACTGGACTCCAAGCCTCTCAGTGGTTGGAGGAATCAGCCCCTTTGCTGATACCTTGCTCCTTCTTGTTCTGCACCACAACTTCTTCCTGTGGAGTCTCCTGAAGGCTCTGGCACCCTTCCTTCAGACCCACATTCGATCTATGTTTGTCTGTCTATTTGTTTTTCTCTTTCATCTAAAACTTCTCCTTCTTTTTTTTTTTTTTTTTTTGACAGAGTCTCACTCTGTTGCCCAGGCTAGAGTGCCATGGCATCAGCCTAGCTCACAGCAACCTCAAACTCCTGGGCTCAAGTGATCCTCCTGCCTCAGCCTCCCGAGTAGCTGGGACTACAGGCATGTGCCACCATGCCCAGCTAATTTTTTCTATATATTTTTAGTTGTCCAGCTAATTTCTTTCTATTGTTTTCAATAGAGATGGAGTCTCACTCTTGCTCAGGCTGGTCTCGAACTAAAACTTCTCCTTCTTACTGAGACTCTCTGACAGCTGGTGTCTCTGGTTGATCATCTTGCCTTTTCTGAGACTCCAATTCAGGCGTGAGGTGTGTGATGGTCCCAGTTTGGATAAGACAGAGCCTCAAGGATATCCTCTGTCTTTCCCTTATATCATCCCCAGTCTGTCAGTTGTGTCCTCCAGCTCATCCCCTCGTGGTTGCTAGATGATTGTATGTTTCCAGAAGTCATGTTCAAATACCAGAATCACACTTCTACTCTTCTCTCTACTAGTAGCCAGGTAGCCTTGGGCAACTTATTTTTCCTATGTGTGCCTCAGTGTCTCCATTTGGGGTTAAGGCACCATCTAGTGCTGAAAAGGAGGCAGAGGCAACAGGAAATGCTAAAGGGAATTCTTCAATAGGCCAGGCACAGTGGCTCACGCCTGTAATCCTAGCACTCTGGGAGGCCAAGGCAGGACAATCGCTTGAGCTCAGGAGTTCAAGACTTGCCTGAGCAACAGTGAGACCCTATCTTTCTGCATTATAGAGGATAACAGGCTGGCCCTCAATACAGCCAATGCCAAGAGCACTGTCGGATCCCAAGCTCTTGGCCTGGACCTCAGATTCCCAGATAAAGCAACATGGAGTCACAGTTTCCACGTGTCTGATGCTGAGGAGACTCTTAAGTCACATACATTGATATCCACCTTGCAACCTGACCAGACCCTGAAGACGCTATTTTTCATATATTTTGTCTGTTTTTATTTTTAGTTATTTCACCTGGAAGGGTTTTTCTGGTCCCTATTACCCTATCTTGTCTAGAAGTAACAGTTGAGTTTATTTCCCAAATATGGTTTCAAAAGCTCATATTTCATCATTTAAGACATACGTATTTTACATTTAAAAATCTAAAGTCACAATTTATCTTTAAAATCATTGCCGTTTTAATAATGCTTAAAAGCCATGATTGCTGTTGGCCAGGGCACAGTTGTGATGTCATTGTCAATACCTGAGTACATGTGAACTGTTCCATGTCTATTAATAATGTCATCCCTTAAGTTCAGTTACATGCATGGTTGCTATTTTATGTGTTGAGTTTAATTGCTATTTAAAATTTCTTCAAGATTTCACCATGATTCACTATTGAAATGAAAAGTTATTTTGTATGAGAAAATACTCAGACCAGACCAGAACAGTCTCATAAAAATAATGTCTTTAACAAGTCTACAGGATCTCTTTCAGTATGTAGAAACGGACATTCTAAATTGTAAGAAAACATTTTGTCGTAATATAATTGGTAGC
This sequence comes from Propithecus coquereli, assembly GCF_000956105.1. Lineage (NCBI taxonomy): Eukaryota > Metazoa > Chordata > Mammalia > Primates > Indriidae > Propithecus > Propithecus coquereli. The sequence goes on from NW_012133970.1 coordinate 6,007,419, forward strand.
ATTTTTTCTTAGTAGCACACAAAATAATGTATACCTTACATTCAATTGCATCTTCGATTCAGTTAAATAAAATAAGTGATTAGCCAGGATATTGATGAAGCTAATCCAACATAGCCCTAAAATATTAGTGGTTAAAACAAGACAGAAGTTTATATATATTTAATAGTTTCACATGAAACAATAAGATATATTTTACAAGAACACACAGAATACAATAGATACAGATTAAATGTTTTAGGATGTTTGCCTATGGTGATAGAGGAGGTAAATGGTATTAGGGAATGGGGTAAAAGAGGAGGAAGGACAAAAGAAGGAAATAAGGAAAGAGTGAGGGAAGGAGGGAGAGAAGAAGGAAAGAGGGAAGGAATTAAGTAACAGATAGGCCTTGTCTAGAGAAATGATGATAACATGTCAAGAACTGAGAAGAATTTTTAATTCAACCCTCTACAATTAAGGTAATAAAACAAAACAAAGACAGGATCATATGCCCCCAAATGACCAAATCATGTATTCCTTGCCCATCTCGTTTGGTTTAACTCTAATATTTCTTAGGTGTTATCCACCAAAGTATTCACAACTTATTGACCAATAATACAAAGAGAAAGGGGTGATTTTATAAGAAAGTAAGCTCCCCATCACTGGAGATATACAAGCAGATATGATAAGCCTGCTCGTTGTATATCTATAAAGAGAATTTGAAAATGAACTGAGTGTGGGTATTGGGTTAGACTAAATGCCCTTTGAGATGCCCATAGGCCTGAGACACTGTAATTCTAGGATGCCACTTCAACCTCCTTTCTTGTACTCTAGTGTGATCAATTTCTCCAAATTTGGTCTTAAAATATAATATTCCATAATTTAAGACACACATACTTTAAATTAAAAAATCGAAAGTCAGGATGTGTCTTAAAAACCATGCTACCCTATGATTGCTGTTGGCCAGGATGCAATTGTGATGTTGTTGTCAATATCTAAGCACATGCAAACTTTATTGTGGTTGTTCGTATTGTCATCCCTTAAATTGAGTTATGTGCATGGTTGCCACTGTATGTATTCAGTTTAATTGCCATTTAAAATATTTTCAAAAATATTTCAACATGATTCCCCATTGAAATGAAAAAATTATTTTGTATGAAGAAAGACTCAAACCGGAAAAATCTGATAAAAATAATCTCTTAAATAAGTCTATAATAGGTCTTTCAATTTGTATAGAGATTTTAATTATAAGAAAACAATTTATCATAATATAAATGATAGCATTATTTCTTAGTAGTACATGAAATAACCTGCATCTTACATTCAATGGCATCTTAGATTCAATTAAATAAAATAAATGATTAGCCAGGATATTGCTAAAGATAATCCAGCAAAATCCTAAAGTATCAGTGGTTAAAACAAGACAGAAGTTCATTTTTCCTGACATTATCACTCTGGGAACAAGGTATCTGTGGTTTGTTTTGTTGCTTAGTATTGGGGACCCAAGCCATTGTTATATTGTTGCTTCACCATATATAGGGTATTGCCCTCACCTATAAGGTTCAAGATTTGCCACTGTTGTACATATTTTATCCAGCAGGAAGAGAGCAAAGGGAATGGTTCTGCCCTTTAACGTCACAACTCAGAAGTTGTACACATCATTTCTGCTCCCATACAATTGAACAGAAAGTTGTCACATAGTCACAAATAGCTGAGAAGGAGGTGGGGAAATGTAGTTCTTATTCCAGATATCCATATGCCCAGCTGAAAATCAGAGATACTCTTGCTATGCAAAGAAGGGAGAATGAATTTGGAGGGATAGGGAGACTTTGTGTTGTTTAAGAGGGAAAATAAATCAGTTCAGGGCGTATTCTGCTACAGGTTTCCAATTGGACGCAACCCCCAATGCCTTCCCATTATTTCAGCCTTCTGGATGCAAACACAGATATGGGAGTCCTTATGTACTGCTGGTAGGCGTGAGAACTGGTATAGCCATCCTGCTGAGCAAATTGATACTGCTTAGTCAAAATAAGCATATACATTACCTGTGCCCCTAAAATCCCATTTCTGGGACACATCCCCCCTCCAAAGTACTGAGAAAGGTACAAGGATATTATTCATATACGTGTTGTTTTGGAGGTGGGGAGAGGGAAACAAAATGGGAGTCTATCTCTGGAAGAGTTGACAGATAAAATGTGGTCAATGGCCATATGTAGAAGCAGGGAATCCTGGGTCTTAACTCAGAGTGCTGTGTGAAAACTACATTTTAGAAATAGATATATACCACAATTTAAGTGTGTATACACACACACACACACACACAAATGTATATACAGTCATGTGCTTCATAATGATGTTTTGGTCAACAGTGGACCACATATGTGACAGTAGGCCCATAAGATTACAATGGAGCTGAAAAATTCCTATTGCCTAGTGATGTATCCATTGTAATGTTTTAGCACAGTTCATTACTCACATGTTTGTGGTGATGCTGGTGAAAGAAAACCTACTGCACTGCCAGTCATGTAAAAGTACAGCACATATAATTATGTATAGTACATAATATTTGATGATGATAATGAATGACTATGTTACTTGTTTATGTATTTACCATACTTTTTATTATTTTAGAGTGTACTACTTCTATTTATAAAAAATGGTTAACTTTAAAACAGTCTCAGGCAAGTCCTTCAGGGGATATTCCAGAAGAAGGCATTGTTATCGTAGTAGAAGACAGCTCCATGCATATTATTGACTCTGAAGACCTTCCAGTGGAACAAGATGTGGAGGTGGAAGACAGTGATATTGATGATCTTGACCATGTGTAGGCCTAGGCTGATGTGTGTGTTTGTCTTATTGTTTTTAACAAAAAAGCTTAAAGATAATTTAAAAATAGAAAAAACTTATAGAATAAGGATATGAAGAAAGAATATTTTATACAGCTGTACATGTGTTTGTGTTTCAAGCTGTGCTATTACAAAAGAGTCAAAAAGTTAAAAAAAAATTTAAAGTTTTTATAGTAAAAATGTTACAGTAAGCTAAGGTTAATTTATTATTGAAGAAAGAAATTTGTTAATAAATTTAGTATAGCCTAAATATACAGCCCAGCTATAGTTGGAGTCTTTAACACACCTCTATCAACATTTGATAAATCTAGCCGTAAATCAGCAAGGATATAGAACTTCACATCACCATCAACCAATAGGATCTAATTGACATTTGTAGAACACACTACCCAACAACAGGATACACATTCTTTTCAAGTGCCCATGGAACATATACCAAAATGGACCATACCCTGGAAAATAAAACAATCCCCAACAAATTTAAAAGAATAAAAATATCAAATATGTTCTTTGAAATTAATAAATCAAACTAGAAACCAATAAGTCAGAAAAAAGTACCATGAAAATCTACACACACTTGGACACTAAACAAGAAGTATCTAAATAGTGCATGTTTCAAAGAGAAAGTCTCAAGGAAAATAAAAATACATTGAACTGAGTGAAATGAAAATATCAAAATTTGTGGGGGTGCAGCAAAAGCAGTAATGAAAATGAAATTTATAGCACTAAATGCTTACATTAGGAGAGAGGAAATGCCTCAAATAAATAATCTAATCACCCACTTCAAGAAACTAGAAAAGGAAGAGAAAAATAAGACCAAGGCAAACAGAAAATAGAAAGTAATTAAGATAAGAGCAGAAGTCAATGAAATTGAAAACAGAAAAGTAGAGAAATGAATGAAACAAAAAGCAGATTATTTTTTAAAAATATGTAAAATTTAAAAACCCATAGCAACACTAACAAAGAAAATACAAATCACTGACATTGAGAATAAAACAGAGAGATATCACTACAGACCCCACAGATGTCAAAATGATAATCACTAGCAACAATTGTATACATGTAAATTGGACAAGTTATATGAAATGGACCATTTCCTCCAAAAACACTATAACAACTCACCCAGAATGAGATAGATACTTTGAATAACCCTACACAACTATAGGAAATTGAATTTGTAATTTGATATCTCCCAAAAATCTCCCTGGGAATCTCTAGGCCAAGGAAGTTTCACTTGACAATCCTTCCAAATGTTTAAAAAATAATTAACACCAATGCTTCACAATCTCTTTCAGAAAGTAGACATGTAGAAAACACTTCCCAATTCATCTTCTAAAGTTCTTATTCCTGATACCAACTCCAGGCAAAGACAGTATAAGAAAACTACAGACCCATATCCCTCATGAATAGAGATGTAAAAATCTTTATCAAATTATTAGCAAATAGAATTTAATAATAAATACAAGGAATCAAACACCATGACCAAGTGGAGTTTATTCCACAGATATAAGGCTGGATAATTATTCAAAAATTAACGTCACTTAGATAAACAGGCTAAAGAAGAAAAATCATATGATCATGTCAGTTTATGTAGATAAAAAACTTGGCAAAATTCAATACATATTTATCACAAAATCTTTTAGAAAACTAGGAATACATGGAAACTTCCTCAACTTGATAAATGGCATCTACAAATTCCCTACAGCTAACATTATATTTAATTGTGAAAGAATAAATGCCAAACTCCTAAAAACAGGAAGAACACAAGGATGTCCACTGTCAGCACTGCTACTCAATATAGCACTAGGAGTTCTAGGGAGGATGGTTAGGCAAAAAAGTAAATGAATGGCATGCAGATGGAAAGGAAGAAATAAAACTCCTTTTGTGCAGATGACATGATTGTCTGTTTAGGAAATCCCAAGAAATCTAAAACAAAAACAAATACAATTAAAAAAAATACTCTTAGATCTAATAAGTCCGTATACTAGCAATAAGCATGTGGAAACCACAATTAGATATACAAAAGCATTTACAATCACTCAAAATGTGAAATATTTAGGTGTAACAAAGATTTGATAAAACATGTACAGGACTTTTATGCTGAAAACTACAAAATGCTAATGAAAGAAATCAGTGAAGATCTAAATAAAGAGACAAACCATATTCATGCTTTGAAAGGCTCAATACAGCAAAGATGTCAATCCTCCCAAATTGACACACAGATT
>NW_012133970.1:6012781-6015456 GCF_000956105.1 Propithecus coquereli
AAAAAAAAAAAAGTTCACCTAAGCCTGACACCTTTTACAAAAATTAATTCAGAGTGGATTGTAGATGTAAATGTAACCAAAAAACTTTTAGTAGGTAACATAGAAAATCTACAGGATCTAGACTTTGGTGAAGTCTTAGACATGAAACCAAAGCATGGCCCATAAAAGAAAAAACTAATAAATTGAACTGTACAAAAAAATTTTAAATTCTCTGCTAAAGACCCTGTCAACAGAATGATAAGATAAGGTATTGAGTGGGAGAAAATATTTTCAAACCACATACCAGACAAAAGGCTTACATCTAGAATATATGAAGAACCCTAAAATTCAACATCGAGAAAACAAATACAATCATCCCTCAGTATATGTGGGGGATTGGTTCTAGGACCTTGCCTATACCAAAATCCCACATACTCAAGTCTCACAGTTGGCCCTGCAACATCACTAGCCATTAGGGAAATGCAAATTAAGATCACTTTGAGGTATCACTACATAGCTATTATGACAGCTATAATAAAATTGCTGGCCAGGTGGAAGGGCTAGATCACTCATACATTTCTGGTGGGTATGTGAAATGTTACAGACACTCTGGAACAATTGGGCAGTTTCTTGAAAAACTAAATATCCAATTACCATGTGACCCAGCAACTACACGTTTGGTCATTTATCCCAGAGAAATGAAGACTCATGGTGACCCTAAAACTTGTAGGTGGATGTTCATAGTGGCTTTATTCATAATTGCCAACAACTGGAGTCAGCCCAGATGTCCTTTGGTGGACATTGTTTAGGATTGTTAGTCCATGGTGATAATAAAGAGTATAACAACTTAAGTTGGTTCTATTTTTATCTTTTAATATTCTACACACAATTGACCTCCTTATTGTCTGCACCAAGGGTAGATTTCCCCCACTGCCCTGTCCTTGATACACCACCGCTGAAAGGTAATAGTGGCATCATCAAAGCCTGCAGTGACACTGCTGAAGTATGGGTCAAGCTCTCCCCTTACTCTGAGAAACTAATTTCAGAAATAGAAAATAGAGGTTATTTCTGAAACCCATCTTTGTAACCCTATTTCCCTCCCTTAACCAGGAGTCTTGGCCCTTCTGCCCTTTAGTCAGGGTCTTGTCCTTGCTATTTCTTGCCACACTGGGCAATTGCCAAAGGCTTTGAAGCCCCATTTGATACACAGTGACCTTTTTATCTTAGAAGAAAATAGATCCTGGAGGAGCCAAGATGACGGACTAGAAAAGCTGCCAGTCAGAGTGTCTCTGCAAAAAACACAGATTTTGGAGAAAGTGAAAAAAATAAACTAGCAGAAAAACATAGATCGGGTGAGGGTCAGAAGGAAGGGTGCCTGAAACTACAGGAGATCCCACGGGAAGACGTAGAAGAGGAGAACTGGAAGGAGAAAGGTCCCCAAGAGGCTTGGAGACCAGCGACAAGGATAGGTGGAGAAGATAACTTTCCCCTCCCTTGCATCTCGGACTGCTGGTGGGCTCCTGAGCTATTGGAGAGACCTGCCAAAACCAGCACAGAGATGGCTGCCGCCAGTGAGCAGTGGCCTCTTACGGACATGGTGTGGGGCTCCCTGCTCCCTCGGGGCACCTCCCCACGCACAGACCCGAGCCTATCAGCAGACGCCATACTGCTCCATTCTCTCTTTCCCCTTCCCTACCCGTGGATGCCCAGAGAGACAATTTAGCCATCACACGGAGGCATCTCGAAGGAACGGGACCTTTCCTTTTGGGGCCCTACAGCAGACTGAGGGGTACTCAGACGGCGAGCTCCCTCCCCGCCAGCCCTCCCAGGTACTACTTGCCTGGGGACTCCAGGAGACTGGGGAAAATCCCGAGGTGGAGTGAAATCGATCCAGCTTGGGCACCCTGTAGGTGATTCAAGACCAGCACCCCTCCTCCTGGCAGGGTCAGGGATTGATCTCCAGGGCCCAGGGAACAGCACTGCAGACCAGACCCCATACAACCAGGTCATGATCGCACTGCCCCGGGGCACAAAAGGGAGATCTGTGAAAGAGCCTACTGAGGAGTGTGTGCCTTCAGGGGCAGATCAGTGTGCCTGAGTCGCAACCCTTCTCCCAAAAGAGGGCTGTGCACCCAGCTCAGGCTGCCATCCTGGGTAGGGAACCTCCCGGCCCACGTGACAGCCAGGGGAGATCCATCGGCCTGAGGTCCCGCTTGCTGGCAGAGGCCTGGGAGAGGCCACAGAGAGTGGGAGGATGGAGGGGAGTGAGACCTGCTCCAGAGTGCGGGTCTCGGACAGCCCCACCCTCCAAGCCCAGACTTTCAGCTGAGTGGAGCCATTTCAGCCCCTCCCGGCAGCTTTGCAGAGAAGCAAAGAACATACCTCTGACCCCTGCTAACAGAAGTTGTGTAGTCTGAGGGCAGGCTTACCCAACCCAGCCCCACCCAGACTCACTCCCGGTCCTGCCCCCACTGAGGTGGAGAATAAGGACACACCTGGAAATCCCAGGGCCCAACCCACCACCCGAGGCACAAGAGGGCCTTTCTAGAGGAATAAGAGCTAGCGACAGGACCCCAAAACAGCACTGCAGCTCGCTCCTCCCTGCAAGTGCCACCTACTGACAGGGAGGTCATCCTGCACACCCTTTTACTGCATCTACTGATTCATCATAAAGGGTGTGGTCGAATCTCACCCAC
>NW_012133970.1:6019211-6037983 GCF_000956105.1 Propithecus coquereli
CTATTGGATGTTGGGCGGGGGGAAGGGGGGAAGGGGGGACGGGTATATGCATACAGAAAGAGTGCAATGCACACCATCCGAGGGATGGACACACTTGAAACTCGGACTCGGTGGAGGGGGCAAGGGCAACATACGTAACCTAAACATCTGTACCCCCATAATATGCTGAAATAAAAAAAAGATATAAAAACATTCTTTTTTAAATTTTTAATTGACAAATAAGGGTAGAAAAAAAAAGAAAAGAAAATAGCTCCTAACTTTTTTGGGGATGGCTTCAGGTTTGCTCTGCCTGGAGAGGAGGAGGCTTGAAAAGATGGCTTAGCAAGAAAGTCTTGTCTCAGCGCCTAACTCTGTACTCTGTTTCCATTTTTCTCCCTTCTTCTGATGTCCTCTTTCCTGCTTTTTGGGAATTGCAGGAACAAGACCCTGCAAATGGAGAAGATCAAGGCCCGCTTGAAGGCTGAGTTTGAGGCACTTGAGTCAGAGGAGAGGCACCTGAAGGAATATAAGCAAGAGATGGATCTCCTGCTACAGGAGAAGATGGCCCATGTGGAGGAACTCCGACTGATCCATGCTGACATCAATGTGGTATGTGGCTGACTGGAACCTACCTCTAAGCCCCCTGTGAAAGAGGCAGTAGTGAGAGGTATGGCCTTTCCTTGAGATGTGTCTGTGGCCAATCTGGGGTAGCAGGCATCAGTGTAGGCTGTGGTGATGTGGGAGAATCCAGGAGTTCTAAGATCCAGTCCTACTTCTGTCACTGACTGACTATATATCATTGGACAAGTCCCTTCTCTCTGGGCCTCATTTTCCCTCTCTGTATTGTCAGAGGGACTCAATAACCTCTAAAGGCTCTTTCCGTCTGATATGCTCTCATTCTGGGAGTCTGGGAGTTGATAGCTAGCCTTGGGGAAAAGCAGAGCAGGCAGCTGCCTCTGGGGTGTAGTTTAAAGTGCTCCACAGCTTCCAGCCAGACCGAACAAAATCATCTCTGCCTTCCTCGTTAGTCTCTCCTTTGGAAACTCTTGGAATGTGGGAAACAAACTAATTGCTGGGGTGATAAGTTCTAGTTTTTTGCAGTTATTCAAGAAGAGTCTAAATGGTCACCTGTCTGGGTTGCTATATTGATGATTTGTTCACCAGGAAGGAGGTTGTAGGTGTTGATCTGTGAGGTCCTTTCCAACCCTTAGAGCCTATGACAGTGAGAAGTATTTTTTCTTTTTTTCCCCTTTAATGAGCCTTTTGCACTCCTAGAGAATTTTTTTTTAATTTACTTTTCAAGGAGCTAAGTTTGCATTCTTGGGAAACTCATTTCTGTCGCAATACTCATTTCTTGATGTTGTCAGGCCTAGGATCTTAAAGGAAATATAAATGAGCTTTAGACAGTGGACACTTGGGATTGTCTGTTTTAGTCATCACAGAATTCTGGGAGTCATGAAGAATTGACAGTTTTGCTGCCAGTTAACGAAAGATACAGGGCCAATGAAATTAGGAAGATATTTGCCACAGAAAGGCTGAGAATCTAGGCCAGTGGGTCTCCAACTTGAGCATGCATCAGAGTCACCTAGAAAGCCTATTAAGACATACATTGTTGAACTCCACCCCAGGTTTTCTGATTCTGTATGTCTGGGGTGGAGCCTGAGAATTTACATTTCTGACTTCCCAGGTGATGCTGATGCTGCTGATCAGGTGCTGACATTTTGAGAACCACTGATCTGGGAGAAAGGCCACTGGCTTGGGAGGCAGATGCCCTAAGTATTTATCCAGGCTTTGCCCCCAGTAAGTATTTTCCTGGGGAAGTCCCTTATTTTCTGAGCCTCCATTTTCTGACCTGTAAAATGGTGGCAGGGTGGAATAAAGTAACTCTAAAAACATTCCAGCTCTAAGATGCTCTATTTGAACAATAACTTCCAGTTATTGAGCCTTTACTCTGTTAGCCCCTGTACTGAGTGCTTTATATGAATTCAATTATTGAATCTGCAGCAAGATTGCATGAGATAGGCACTATTACTATCACCATTATACAGATAAAGAAACTGAGGCTTGATCTGAGTTACATAGAGAGGACATGGCAGATTGAGGACTTGAACATAGATTGAACAGGCTCTGGAGCCTGTGCTATTATCTACTCAGCTATAGAGCCCTCTCTAAGAACCTAGGGGTGTTTTCTTTGTGCCTGTCTCACTCTATGTTCCAGATGGAAAACACTATCAAACAGTCTGAAAACGACCTAAATAAGCTACTTGAGTCTACCCGGCGCCTGCATGATGAATATAAGCCGCTGAAGGAACATGTGGATGCCCTGCGCATGACTCTGGGTCTGCAGAGGCTTCCTGACTTGTGTGAAGAGGAGGAGAAACTTTCATTGGAGTAAGCTGCCTGCCCCCCGTCCCCTCAACATACCCCCCACCCTGCCACGCACACAAGCATGTACACAAAACCTGGCCTGAAAGTCAAGGTACCTAGTCCTAGTCCCAGGCCTTTTAATGGCTGATTCATTGCATGACCCTGGGCAAATCTCTGTGTTGGGCTGTTACAACAGAAGAAAGATTAGACTAGAATTACTAGACGGTTTTTTAAATTCTTTGTGTGATTTTGACAATATAAAACTATTTCTATGGCTCCTCAGATGTTACTTCCCAAGTCAAGATCTAGAAGGGATATCCAAAAACCTTTAAAAATACAAAAGGCTGAACTTTCATGGTCTGCAGGGGCTAGCCTAGAACTTCATCTCAAGACCCAGATTAAGAACTAGGCTCACCTTGTAAAGAGACAGAGTTTGGCCTAGTAGAAGCAAGTGTTTCCTAAAGGTAAAACAGGTTGCCTGCGGAAGTGGTGAGCTTTCTATTCCTAGAAGTATGTCAACAGAGGCCTGAAGGTATTTAATAAGAATACTCAAAGGAGCATAGAATGGAGGATAGGACTGAATGTCCTTAAGGACCTTGCTAGCCAGAAGATTTCTTGATCTTCTGAATCTATCAGAGGCAAGGAGCAGGAAGATTACCCTTCTCAGCAGACAATGGGCTGGGTACCCAGGGAGAAGAACCTTGTGCTGGAGAGGGTACAGAAACTTTCTAGTTAGCCACAGCCCAACTCTTGGTTCTGTGGCATGGAGTCTTTAAGGGGGCATTTTAGAATGATTCATCCAATGTCTCTCATTTCCAAAGTTACTTTGAGAAACAGAAAGCTGAGTGGCAGACGGAGCCTCAGGAACCCCCCATCCCTGAGTCCCTGGCCGCTGCAGCTGCTGCTGCCCAACAACTCCAAGTGGCTAGGAAGCAGGACACTCGACAGACGGCCACCTTCAGGCAGCAGCCCCCGCCTATGAAGGTGAGTGAGCTTGACAGGGGCTGTAGAAGAAGCAAAGTATCCTGCCGTGGAAGGCCCATGGAAGGCTGAGCTTTGGCCTTATGTATTTTGGGCCTTCCTTAAACAGCCTTTGCTTGGGATACAGAGGAAGGGGTGGCAAGTGTGTGCTGTGTTGGACCCACTGGTTTTGTTGTCCCACATTCCCCAGAGGGGTTAGAATGCAGGGAGATTTGCAGACCCTGCTAAAGTATAATTCTAAAAGTTAGAAACATGACCCTTACACAAACAGGTAGTGAGCATGTATCATGAATGAGGGTGCCAGCAGATTACAAAGGTGGTTCCAAGAGCATTTGAGGAACAGACATTTATATAGTCAGGAAAGGAGAGGAAAGCTGAAATAAATTTGCAAAGGTAGATACAGAACTGGTTTATATCCTACATGACCATAAAATTGTGATCTTTGTAATTACCTTTTCTTCTGAACAGAAATAATTTACATCTCTACTGGACAAAAAAACATTTTTAGCTTATCAATGTAACATCACAGAGTCTGGCTCTCATCAGTCAGTAAACAGTCAAACAAAGGAACATTCGAGAGTCAGCAAACTACAGCTTACAGGCCAAATCTTACCTGCTCCCTGTTTTTGTTAAAATTTTATCGGCACACATGCATGGTTATGTTTGCAAGGTATGGCAAACAACATGCATGCAAGCTGTTGTCTATAGCTTCTTTCATGTAAAACAGAGCTGAGTAGTTGCAGCAAAGACCGTATGACATGAAAAGTCTAAAATATTTACTATCTTGGCCTTTACATAAAAAGTTTGCTTAGAAAATTAAATAATCCTTGGGTGGGCCTGTTAGACAATGCTCCAGTATAATGCTGAATGGATATGTAGTTCTCATTTTATTTTCAAGTTTCAGATAGTTTTTCTCAATACTCCTCTCTAACTGGGTTATATCCTTCACTCACATCTTCTATGGCCTCCAAGGGCACTGATATCGCTACTTGAGTCTTACTCACTGATTACTTCTCCCTCCTGATGGGAAATCACAGTTGCTTTCTGGGCCCCTGGGGATCAGAAATCTGAGCCTAGAAGAATCTAACTGCTAACTTTGTTCTGTGCCCCTCACTAGGCGTGCTTGTCATGTCACCAGCAAATTCATCGGAACGCACCCATATGCCCTCTGTGTAAAGCCAAGAGTCGGTCCCGGAACCCCAAAAAGCCAAAACGGAAGCAGGATGAATGAAGAGAGGGAGAGCACATGGAGCTCTGCTGATCATAAACCTCCCATCCCCCGACCTTGACCAGAGTGATTGATGTCCTCATGTGAAACAACCCTGCCCCACCCCACCAAGTCTCCTATTTAATGTAATGGAAGCACAACCCCTCTCTCACTTTGCTCTTATTTCTTTCTGCTCTTAGTATTTCTAGTTTAGGAAGAGATGTGGTTCAGGTGCTAATGACAGTGTGTCTGAGGATCCCTTCTCTCCCACCTACATTTCACCTACTGCCCTTGTTTAGAGCTAAGGGAAGAGCAAAAGGCCCAGATGTGATTCTCTGTCTCTTGTGCCTGAGGCCTGGAGCCTAAGGACCTATAAGGTCTGAGGGGTGGAGGAGGCTCACATCTTATTCCAAGTAAAGGATTCAGTGTTTCCCCTTCCTGTACTTTTGCCTTAGGCTCTGAAGGGACAGCAGTCTTCTTGCTGGAGTTACCAATAGCCTGGGTGCTTCTATCTCCCCAACTCCCACCTTCATCTCATCTTTAAGGCCAGCAGTAGCTTGGACAAGTCCTCCTTTTTATATTCATTTTGGGGCTTGGCTGTTATGCTTTAGCTCCCCCCACCTCAGTCTCCCAGAAATACTAAAATTCTTAGGTACCAGGCTCTGTGTCTGGGGATCCTGAGATCTGTGGGCCTTTCCCCCATACCTCTAGTATTTGCAATTCAGTAGTAGAAGTTCCCCACAGTAAAATCAGGGAGCCAGACCCACTAAGCAAGTCCTGCCTAACTCACTGCCTAAGTCACTGGGCCTGAGGGTTCTGCTTTAGGGGTTGCCTTAGGCTGAAAGAGGCCCCAGGATGATATCTGTGTTGGCTTTTGTTCCAAACCATTACTCTGGCTCAATGGTCACAGGGAGGAGAGGAGTGGATTTAGATTCAAGTGAGTGCCAATCTCTTTACAAATGCAGGTAGGTGGAACTTTCTCTCCATTCATCCCTCCCTCTCTTGGATCTTCCCTCTTCTGTAAGGCAACCTCAGCTCAGGACAGCCACTGGTCACCCCTGTCCTATAGATTGTTCGGGTGGCCTCCCTTCCCAAAAGAAAAGGCATCAGGCTCCCTATGCTCCACAGCTCTCCTCTCCACCAAAGTCATTCTTGAACTTAAGGGGTGAAGATAGAGGCTGACTAAAAGAAAAAATTTTAGCCTCAGGTCTTAGTCCTTGGCTGAGGGGGGATATTTTTCCTTCCTTCCTTAACTGTAGTTTTACATTGCCACAGTATTTGTGTGTTCATAATATAAAAGGTTCCTCTGCTCTTTGAAAATAAGAGTGTTATGTCTGTATAAACCCTTTTAAATAAACATTTGTTGATTGAAGTAAATTCCGACTGAGTGCCTTCTGTGTACTGGATAACACAAAAGGTGAAATGCCATTTGCCCTTCTAGGTAGCCCTTCTTCACTCTTATTCACTCTACCTTACAAATGAGGAGGCCAGACACCGAGACACAATAATTTACCCAATTATCATAATAACTTCCCTTTATTCAGCAGCTACTCTGTGCCAGGTCCCTGTGCAAGTTGCTTTATATAAATAATTGTATTTGATTTACAGAACAACCTTACAAGCTAAGTATTCTTATCACCATTTTGCAAAAAAAGGAAACTGAACCTCAGTAAAGTTAAATAGCTTGTCTACAGATAAACAGCTAGTAAGAGGAAATTTCAGGATTTGAAGCCATATTTGTCCAATTCCAGAGCCCATTTTTTTCTCCTTCTTCTCTATGATCATGTTTTTTTCTTTAAACCTTTATCCCTTTTAGAATGGCTTGATGATAGGAGTGGTTGAAATAACTCTGGACCTGAAATCAGGACCTAGATATCCAGTGACTGATTAATGCAGGGCTATAAAGGCCTGGTTCCCTATAGGGATATAATAGGGAACAACTTTGAAGGAGCATCCCAACTTCAGAGGTCCCTGTAGGGTGATGGGGTGAGCTGAGGTTGCCATTAAGACTGCATTACAGGTCAACATTTCCCTCGGTCTAATCCTGCCCCTTCCCCTTCTTCTTCCCTTTCCCCTTCCCTAGTATTGATCCCAAGGGCTCCCTAAGTAATATCCTATACACTAATCTGTCTCAGTGCTTCTCAGGGAACTTAACAGCTAAATAATACCTTTTTATGTCTCAGTGTTCTCATTCATAAAATGGAGAAAATAATAGCACCTATTTCATGGGATTGGTGAGCAATACCAAGTACATAGTGAGTTCTTAATAAATGTTCCTTATCTTTCCTGTGTCTCTGGGTTCAAGTAGATTAGATGGCCAGTCAAAAGAAAATTCATCTTATCTGACATTACTCTATCACCCCAGGTGTTGTACAGCTACAAGCCTGCTTTTGAGGTGGCTCAGGCTTGCCCTAGACAAAGGGAGGACACTCAGCTGTGCAACTAGGAGTATACCTTAACCTTAGCCTCAGTGGGTCCCTGTGAAGTATAGGAGGCGTAGTCATTGCTCTGCATCCTTGGCATAGTGGAGGTCGGGTCTGTCAATTCTGCTGTGGTGAAGGTAACAGGTCTTGATCTCTGAGCACCACTGGTCAGGCAAGCCAGTTCCCAGGGAAACTTCTGAATGGGAAGGTAGTAATTGTGTGTTGCGCACCTACACCTGCCAGCCACTTGGTGGGGCACTACTATCTCATTTAGTCTTTCTGGTTCATTTATTGGCTGTGAAACAAACACCCCAAAATTTAGTGGCTTAAAAATCACCATTTATTTGCTCACGATTCTGCAGTTTGAGCCAGACTCACTGGGAATGGCTCATTTGTGTTCCATGTGATACTGTCTCAGGCAACTTGGCTGGAACTGGAGGATCCAAGATGGCTGCACTCTCATCTGGCAACTCAGCTGGGGTGGCTGGAACAGCTGCAGGCTGGGTGCCCAGAACCCCCCTTTGTAGTCTTTTATCCTCCAGGGCTTCTCTTTCTCCATTTGGCCTCTCTTTTCAGTAGAGTAATAAGACTTTTTTACCTAGAAGCTGGCACCCAAGAAGGTGAAAACCAAAACTAGCAGTCGTATAGCAACACTGCTGCTGCACTCCTCTATTGATCAAACTAAGTCACAGAGCTAGTTCAGATTTAAGAGTTGGGAAATAGACCCCATCTTTTGATGGGAGGAGCTGCATGCATGTCAGAGATGGGAGCAATTGTTTCTGGCCATATTTGCAGAAAATCTACCACATTTTCTGCCAACAACATTTCAAGGAAGATATTATAATGTGTCCACTTTTACAGTTGCTAAAACCGAGGCTCGAGAAGGGTAAAGTAATTGCCTAACAAACAACCAAAAAGTGGAAACGCCAGGTCAGACCCAAGTCTGCCTGCCTCTAAAATCTGTGTTCCTTTTGCCTAAGTGCAGTGCTGCAGGTAACCCCAAGAGCCAGTTAAGGCAGAATAAAGAAAGGAAGATAAGGAACAAAAATAGAGTAAAAGAACAAGACAAGGGGTGTTGGGGAGAAAGAGAAGGAGGAGGGGGGAGAGTCCAAAGAGTAAGAAAAGTATTCTTTATGTGGGTAAAATGCTTTATATTCAATGTACCTTCTTCACCATCCCCATTTGATGCTTACATTAGTAATGCTGTATCATTAGTAGAGCATGTATTATCATCCACATTTTATAGATGAGGCTCAGAGAGGGAACTGACTTGCTCAAGATCACATAGCAAGATAAGAGCAAAGCCACAATTAGAACCTAGGCCTTCCAATCTGGGAATCACCCAGGCTGCAGCACTCTACAGGCTTGACACAGCAGAGATGAATTGTATACATGCTTTGTGCCAGAGGTTGGCAACTCTTACACTGAAGGAAGGCACTCACTCCACAGGGAAAGGCCAGTTGATTTTAGCAGTTCTGCTCTTAAGTCCAGTTCCATGTCACTATTATATCCTCAGCTTTCCCATAGCAACTATCAGTATCTTTATAATGATCAACATCTCCCAAGGTGAACTTGGGGAAGGCTGTTAACTCAGGGCCATGTGCCCTTGGGTTAGTTACTTAACCTCTCTGGGCCTCTATTTTCTCACATGAGAGGCAGGAATATTAATAGTCATAACACTATTGTGAAGATCAAATGAGCTATTAATAATACAATGTTAAGTAACCAGAACAGCACCTGAAAAGCATTCAATAAATAGCAGCTATGAGGAAGATGATAATAATTATGACTGACATCCTGAGAAGCCAATGGTGATGATGGTGGCAGTGATGACAATGATGTTGAAGACTTACTCAGAATTCCAAATGTGCAAAAGGGTTAGAGGGTGCAACAGGTAAGGGATTGTCCCTGTGTAGGGCCTCCCATAAAGTAAAAGCTGACAGCTGGGAGTCATGGTGTCTTTCCTGAAGAATGATGAGACTCTGAGGCTCTGCTGCCATCAGCCATTTAGTCTGTTTAATGGTTGTAAAAGATACTGGCCTTTCCTGGGAACTAGGTAGAAGCCCCTCTTTCCACCATATTCTCTTCTGATTGTGGCTGGGGAATGAAGACTATCCCTAAACAAGCACTCGCCATCAGTGGTCTAGGTCCACGTGCACTTCAGTGGTTTCCATACTGCATAGTACAGGCAAATGACATTGTCCTAGGAACTAATTGTTTCTGGGTTAAAATCCCAGATCCTCTATGTACTGGCAGTGAATTCTTAAGCATGTTGTTAAACTTCTCTGATCTCTAGTTTCCTCATCTGTAAAATAGAGATAATGCTTGCTGTGTGGGGTTGCAGTGAAATTTTTAAAAATGAAGGAGAGAAGCACCATTCACTGGATGCTCATAGTGTGGTGAGTGCTGTGGTAAATGCTTTCACATATTTTATTACACAGAGTAGGCAGCATAGTGTGGTGGCTAAGAGCACAGATACTGAAGCCAGATAGTCTGGATTCAAATCTCAGCAATGCCACTTGCTAATTATGTGACCTTCGGTGAACTCATTAACTTTCTGAAACCTCAGTATTCCCATCTGTAAAGTGGAGAAAATACTAGAATTTACCTTATTAGATTATGTGGATTAAATGAGGTAACATTTATAAAGTGAATATAGCATTATTTGAGTGTTTGATAAGCAACTAAACAAATCAAATCTTCCTAGCAACACTCAGTGTCATCAATTTAGAGATAAGAAAATTGAGATTGAGAGAGGTCAAGTGTCTGAATTTGGGTCTGTCTGATTCTTCTATACCTCAAGAGTGCATAGGAAAGAACCTGGTACCAAGTAGATCCCTAACAACATTTCATTCCCTACTCTAGACTTGGAATTTGAAGGCTTAGATGTGAATCTTGTGTTGCTCAGAATCAATGAGGAGAGAAGGGAAACCGAGGCAGAGGCAAAGTCATACTTCACTAGGAAGCCACTAGGGGTTACCCCTCCTTATCCAGGGTTCAAGCTAGCCTTTGCTTTCTTGGAAAGCACTTTTTTTGGTGATTTCCCTGCTTGTCTGCCTTCATTCTCCACTAAGAGTCAAGCTTCCAGAGGACAGAATTGGTGTCTCCAACTGCTTAGACAATTCTCCACCAGGAGGTACTGGGCCACCGAGAACACAGCCTTCCCAAAGCACATATAGACAAGCTCCCTCTCTCCTAATAAATGGTTTCTTATCTATCTCTCAGCTTGGGTCTCTAAAGCTGGAGATAGGATAGTGAGAACTGGCAAAGGTCATCTAACCCCCCTCTAGACAGATTTCATCTAAATTAGGTTGAAAGTGGGGAGGAGGGTAGACAGGAGAATGTTGCTCCATAAATTAATATAACTATATTGGAGACAGAAACGTCTCAGGAGTTTTGCAGAGCTTTGCCCTGAAGGAATATGTGAATGTGTTAGTTTGCATATCGAAAGCTGTTTCACCTCATGAGGGCATCTCTGAAAGATCAGTAGCAGCTGTATCCCACAATGGCGCCACGATTCTCAGACCTGAGGTTTGGACTTACTTTGAAAAGAAAGCAGGTCTGCTAAGAGCCACAGGATGAGAGCTGATCAAAGAGTGCCCGCCCGACAGACAGCCACCTGTGGCTAAAAGCAATTAGCCCAAGGGACAGTTCCTGCTTAAACTTCTGACTACCTGTCTCAGTACACTATAACTTGATAGAGAAAGTATGGAGCCACTATATCTCTGTTTAACCTTTCTGTTAAGTGATAAATTTGCCTTAGAACTTAGAAGTTAGTCTTTGAAAGATTTTGTAACCATTTGTTCACGTAGATAGAGTTAGTTAAGGGATCTGAAAAAACTTTTTAAAAAAACTTTTAACCTAAGAGGAACTACCTGTAGTTATGTAAATCTGTTACCCCTGGCAACTGATCACTGTACCTATAAATATCCATGTAAAACTTCACTCTTGGCCTTTTGTGATTGACGGAGAGATCCAAGGCCCCCTGAGTAACCCGCTTTGCCTATAATCTTCATAAATCTATAAAACTATACCTTTGTCTCTGTGTATTCTTTTATTTCCATTATTTTCCATTTTCTATTATTTTCTTATCCTTTGAAACGACCCCTACTTAAGGGACCCGATTTTTTGCAGGGAGTGTGGCCATCTCCCCACAGGAGAAATAGGAGGAGGCGCCATCAATTGCCTAATCCCAGACTTGCTTCCTTCCATATGCCTTGGTACTAACCAATAACGAGAAAGAGATGCCTTTTCAGGAGGAGAAGTAACCCTAATTCAACTTAATTGGTTGTAGGGAATGACATTCCAATACATTGCTAATCCTGTCATATGCATAAACATATGCACACACATATGCAATCTTTTTCACCCTCTGTTTCTTTGCCCCTTCACCTCCCTCATCCCTCAGCCTCAATATCAGACTTTATCATTTGTGCATCAGGAAACTCATGTAATTAAAAAAAATGTCCCTATCCCTGTAGCTTGTCTCCCCACAACTTTCCTTAGTCCTTCTTCACTCTGACATTTCCAATAGGCCTGTTGCATGTCAAGTGCATCCTACCTTCCACCCTGCTGAGCTTTGGAGGGTCAAATATGTATGAGACACTTATCTACATCCACACATACCCTTCCCTCTGATCTCTCGGCCAGCCAAAGCCAATCCCTCTACTTCTGTCTGGACCCACCCTCTTCTGCTTCCTCAGGCCCTACTCATTATATCAGTTGTTTCTCTCCTGTCTCCCAACCCCAACCTCCATGCTGGATACTTTTCCTCTGCTTATGAACAAGCTGAATTAGTTCTCATCTTTTAGAAAAAAGGGAAAGAAAGAAAGGGAAGAGAAAGGAGTAGGAAAAATAAGGGGAGATACCCTCTTAAGACTCTATGTCTCTCACATCCATCCTCTCTCCTGTCTTTTAGCCAAACTTCTAAGTCTATGTAGAAGTTTGGCCATCTATAGCTAGTCTGTGACCATTGTCTCCACTTCCTTACTATCATCCCCATCACTATAGTTGACTCTGTTTCCCAGTACATGGAGACCCTCTGAGAAATCTCAAATGACTTTCACAATGGACTTGAATTGATCCTACTTGATCTTTCTTTGTCCTGTGTATTGTTAACTTTTTCTGCATTGTCGATCTGTCGACCTTCCCTGACTTCTTGCAATCCTCTGTGGAGGTTCCTCCTTTGACATAGCCACTATTTTGTATTTTTTTTGAGACAGGTTCTTGCTCCGTTGCTGAGTGGCAGTGGCACAATCATAGCTCACTGCAGCCTCAAACTCCTGAGCTCAAGCCATCTACCCACCTCGGCCTCCTGAGGAGTGGAGACTACAGGTGCATACCACCATGCCTGATTAATTTTTCTATTTTTTTTTTTTTGTAGATCTGAGGTATTGCTATGTTGCCAAGGCTGGTCTCAAACTCCTGGCCTCAAGCAATCCTCCTGCCTCGTCCTCCCAAAGTGCTGGAATTACAGGCATGAACAACTGTGTCTGGTCTATATTCTTCTTTGTAGACTCTTGTGGCTCTGCTTGCTTCCTGGAGGCTGATCTTCCCTGAGGTGCCAACCTCAGCTCTCTTCTTTTTGCAATTTACAACAAATTCTCTGAGAAGTATCATCTATCCTGGTTCTAACAGCCCCTCTACAACAACCGCCTGCATATTTGTATCTCTCTCCCAAATTTTCCTCCTGAACTCTTGACAAACAGAAGAATAACAACAGCTGGCATTTATTCAACACTTGCAATGTGCCAAGAACTGTGCCTAGTACTTCACATGCATTTTCTCATGAAAACTTCACAAAAGCTTTATGGGGGCAGAAATTAACCTTATTCTCCCCATATTAATTATTGTTAAAAGTAAAGCTCAAACCGCTTAATTAATTTGCCTAGTCCCACAGCTAATAAGTGGTGGGATTAGGATTTGAATTCAGATCTATACAACCTCAGAGTCTTTGTTCTTAACTACCAGGTAGGAAATGATACCATGATGTCCCAGGTGAATGGAGTAGAATTCCTCTAATGGAGAGCTTGTTTCCAGATTGAGCAGGTAGAGTGGGAAATTACAGATAAATTCATGGAGGGAGCAGCATGAGACCTGGGAAAAATTTGGGCATGTGGAACCAAAAAAGAAAGGACTTTACAGGCTAAGGGAATAGCAAAAATCAAAGGCTAAAAAGCATAGAAACACACAGTACTTACATTGGGCAAAAGAGTTTAGTCTTTATTTCAGAAGATTTTCTTATAGCAACATGGAAGGTGGATGCAAGGAAGAGACTGAGGCAGAGAGATCATCTGGGAGGCTACTGCAATAGTCCAGGCAAAAAGCAAAAATGTCTTGAAATAGGGCAGTGCATTGAGAATGGTGTCAAGGGGACAAATTCAGTCAAAATTTAGACGGAAGCAAAAGGGCTCCTGGGAGAAAGAAGAGAAGAAAAATCATGGCTAGGATGAGTGAGAAGGCTTATTCCAGACCCTGGGGCCCAGCGTCTTCCTCCTCAGGTCCAATAAGGGACAAAGATAAAATCAGGGACTAGAGCATTTCTGGCCTATAGCATTAGGAGGAGGAGTGCAGACTTGTCAATTTCCTAGGAATTTAGAACTGACTCTGAGTCTCTGAGTGATGTTATTTTTTTTTCCTTGGAGATCAAAGGGCATAATTATGGCAGGGGTACTTTGCCAATTGGGAACTGTGACTTCCACAACATATTCGATTGCTGGGAGCTAGAGTATTTCTCCCAAGAAATCACCCCACATGGAAGTTGGCCAGATTGGCCAATGTAGAAGAGGGAATCCCACCCTGGCTAAAGCAGAGAGAGAGAGAGAGAGTTATTCCTTATACAAGTCTGGGAGCCCTTGATGCTGGGACAGGGACTCCCCTTCAGAGAAAGACTTGAAAGAATGAACACCCAACTCTTCTCCAGGGCCCCATATAGGCAACAGAGGTTAGGGGTTGGGGATAAGTAGGGGGAATTATAACTGTTAAACTTTTACTATACTTTATACTTCTGAATTGTTTTATTTTAATTAGCATGTTTGACTTTTGTAAACAAGATCAGACCATGCATTCCATTACACACCCACTAAAATGGCTATTACTTAAAAAAAGACTGATGACACTGAATGTTAGCGAGGATGTACAGCAACCAATACTCTCATACACTACTGGTAAAAATGTAAAATATTACAATCACTTTGGGAAAAAATCTGGAACGTTCTTTTAAAATGAAATAGCCATCTATATTATGACCCAGCACTATGATCCAGTAGTACATATCATTACTAGATATATACTTAAGAGAAATGAAATCATATGTCCACTAAAATCTTATATATGAATGTTCATAGCAGTTTTATCCATAACAGCTCTAATCTGGAAACAGTGCAAGTGTCCATCAATACAAGAATGGAAAAAGTATAGCATATTCATAGACTATTATTCAACAATAAAAAGGAAGGAACTACTAATACATATGACAACATGGATGAATCTCAAAAAAACATTTGCTGAGTGAAAGAAGCCAGACACAAGAATGCATACTGTATGATTTTATTTATACGAAATTCTAGAAGAGGCAAAACTAATGTATGGTGAAAGAAATTAGAACAGTGTTTGTTTCTGGGGACTTAGGGGTAGGGATAACAGCGAAGGGGAATGAGGAAACTTTCTGGGGTAGTGGCTGTATTGGGAGTTCTCAAGATCATCTCCATGTCAGATGATTTGCTAAGAGGACTACAGGACTCAGCATACAATCATACTTACCACTATGATTTTATTACACTTAAAGGATACAAAGAAAAATCAGCAAAAAGAAAAGGCACATAAGGTGAAGTCCAAAGGAAACCAGGTGTAAGCTTCCAAGAATCCTCTCCAGTGGCGTTACACAGGGCACACTTAATTCCCCTAGCAATTAGCTGTGACAACACTGTGAAATGTTGTCTCATTAGAGACTCAATGTGCAGATTTTTTTTTAATTGGGGGCTTTTATTTTAAAAAATTGGAGGCTTGTCACATAGCCACCCTCTGCCTAGCAGTACCAAAATTCCACACTGCCCAAAGGAAAGCAGATGTGAAGCATAAACAGTTTAGTCACAGTGAACCATTCTTACCACAGAATGGTGAGAACACTCCTGAAATTCAAGTTCCTAGATGCCAGAGCACCAACCTTATAAGTAGGCCTTTCAAAGGATAGCAGTCAGGCCTGCTAAGTTAACTATTTTCTGCCTAGTGGTAGTGTTCTATACCTTGATAAAGTTTGGTTTACAAGTGCATACATATGTCAAAATTCAGAGAATGACACACTTGAGATCTGTATATTTAACTATATGTAAATTTTACCTCAAAAGAAAAAACTTGTAAAAATATTAATGCTATTAATTATCGTACATATCAACATTAATGATATCCATATTTAAGGATAAAGTGTGCTGATGTGTGCAACTTATTTTGAAATGCATCAAAACTTAGTTGGATTGACTGATGGATAGAGGATAGATATGTGATAAAATAAGTCCAGCAAAATATTAATTGTAGGATCTAGGTGGGGGCCTATGGGTGTTACCTATAAAATTTACTGTATTTAATTGTAATTTCATAATATTTCATAGTACTTTCATAATAAAATATTGGCAAAATAAAATATCTATCTGGTAATATTACTTCATTGTCTAAAGCCTTAATTTGCTCCCAGCATTCAAGACTTTATAATATGGTCTCTGATATAATCAGCATAGCTCTCACTGACCTCAGTGGAATTTTCAGAGCACCAGGGAGAACAAGTGAGTATTGGAGAGAGGGTGATAGCTCTGCACTCTCGTTTAGGGTAACAAACTTTTCCCAGTTTCCCCAGGATCCTTCTGGTTTTAAAATGGAAAGTTCTACATCTTGGTAAACCTCTTTTTATTTATTTGTTTATTTTTATTTCAGCATATTATGGGGGTACAGATGTTTAGGTTGTGTATGTTGCCCTTGCCCCCGCTCCTGCCCCCGAGTCAGAGCTTCAAGCGTGTCCATCCCCCAGACGGTGTGCATCGCACTCACTATGTGTGTATATACCCATCCTCTCCTTCCCCCTCCCATCTGCCATGTTATTCCTATATGTGCACTTAGGAGTTGATCAGTTAAAACCAATTTGCTGGTGAGTACATGTGGTGCTTATTTGGCAAACCTCTTAGTCCTAGGTAAACTGGAATGGTTGGTCACCCTGCTGCACTTTTGGGCCCAGCTGTGCTGTGAGCCTTCTTTTTTTCTGCTAAGAGCAGCTTTCACCTTCTGTTTCTAATTCATGTCATAGTATGCTTGGGGGCTCAGGACAGTTTGAGGTCTGGCCCCGACCCACTCACTGGGCCAACTGGGCAGATGCTGCCCCCTGCTGGTCATGGGGTACACCTGTTCAGAACCTCTCCCACAGAGCTCTGCACACTCAGTGCAGTGGCGGTTATTCCTGCTCCCTTCTCTTTCACACCTCACCACAGTCCTGGCCTTTCATACCTGAAATCTTATAACTCTGCCATCTTTAAGGGCACTGAAACACTGCCCTTGGTCTACTGCCAACCCTGACTCCAGGCATTCTCCAGCATCCTGACCACATAAACACACCGCCCACCAGGAGGCGTCTGGGTTCCATTTTGAAGGCAGAAAAGATGCCTTCACAGCAGGTAGGCAGCTATATTTATCCAAAAAGAGGGAGGAAGAGATGCTCATACATGGCAACACCTGGGCAAAATGAAGAGCCAGCCCAGGGGGTCCCCAAAGATAAAAACGGCTGCTTATGTGTTTCCAAGAGAGAAGCCCAAAGAGAAATACACTCCTTTTGCTTAATGCTACTCTGGCAGGGTTCCACATCCCTTTAAAAATATGACTTGGTAGGAATTTTGATGGCCCTGCCTTTGACCTGATGCCTTCTAATATATTATTATTTCCCTTTGTGAAACATGCACTGGGGGTCAAGACAGATCTAAAAGAGCCAAAATATAGTAGCATTTCTTTATTGAGTGAGCATTTATTACAGTTAAGGCACTGAACTATGTGCTTCACATAGTGCCCACTTTAGCCCTCACAGCAGTCCAAAAAAGTTATGTGCTATTATTATTCCCATTTTACAGAAAATTGAAGCACCGATTAGTTGAGTTTCTTGCCTAAGGTCATGCAGTAAGTTTTATACCTGAGATTCAAATCTAAGAAATCAGGCACCAAAACCCAAATGCATAACCCAGCCTCCCAGAGCTCCACCATCTGGTTTTCAGTGGAAGTGCTCCTGGACACAATCACCATGAACTTAATAACAGTCTTGAGCCTCCTTCCAAAGCAGGATTTTGGCAGTGATCATACAATGGAAAGTACTGCTCAGTGCCCTCTCCATCTCTATCTTTCTAGCCTATCAACCACAACCGAGGATGAGTCATAGCCTAAAGAGAACCTCAGCTGCTACACTTCTGACAATAAGCTTGGTCTACCTACCTCACCAGTGCTGTAGCTGAGTATAATTGGCTGCTGTTCTCCATTCTACCCTGATGACAGCGTTTGCCCCTGCTGTTGCCCTGCTGCACAGCACTCCACCAGCAGCCTGTCAGCCCCTGCTTGAGCAGCATACTCTCGAAAACTTCAACAGAACTCATTGGAATTTCCAGAAGAATATTGTGAAACCAATGCTCAGTCCCTGAGCGCTAGAGAAGACAGTTTCCCTAGAGAGGTAATCGTTATCAGCCATGCCCCTGCAAAAAGTGGAAACAATTACTAAGGAAGCAAACCCTACAGCATTCTGTTTCCACCTGCCACTGTCTATGCAGATTCACTTATCCGCCACTGCCAGCTGCACTATCTGGCCTGCCTAGAGCACGTCTTTCATCTTTTAGCCTTGTGTTCAGCCCCAGGTAACTGAGATGGAAAACTGGAAAGCAGAATGGATGAACTCTGGACTTTCACCAGCATCATAGCCAGCTCCAACATCTAGTGTACTAAAGGGGTTCGAGGCCAAATGAAAGGTTGTGAAATGCCACCTTCCATCTCAACAACACCCAAGAACACATTAGATTACTTCACCAACAAATCCAAGAAAGTACAGGGCCAGTCCTTACCAGGGAAGAGTATGTACATGTTGGAGATACGGGTACTCCATTTTTGCTCTGGACATTTAAGCCAACCTGAAAGAAGTACACACTAGGTGCCTAATGCCTCATAAATATTTTAAGGCCATTTATGGCAAGCTGTCAAAGCATCCCTGTCCTTGTCCCTGACCTAAATGTGTTTTAATTTTATCCTTTTTGAATGCACATTATTGGCTCTGCAATCTTGATCTTGATTCTACCTCTGGTCCTCCTTGGGCCTTAGGATTTGGAATGATTCAGCCAATTCTGGGACCTCAGTTTAGCCTCCCAACCCTCAGTGTACTGCCTTGGTGCTCTGTGCTCTGGTTGCAGCCTCTCTGAATATAACTTTGACCTCAGTCACTAGGTCACTAGGCTTTCTATATTATATAGCTAGGCCAGCCATGACTCTGCCTTATGAGGGGAGGGAAAATCAGATAACAAGGAGGGGAAGGAAAGACAATTGTTTTTCTTGATGGGTCCCTCTGGTCTTTACGGAGATAGAAGGAAACCCCCTTCTAATGCCTGTTGATCTCTGAGAGCCTTTAATTCAAAATACTCTTTATACCAAGGAGTCATATTTTGGGGTGAAATTTCCCGAGCTCCTTCAGAATGTGTGTGTGTGTGTGTGTATTTCTAGGCCAGCCATGACTCTGCCTTATGAGGGGAGGGAAAATAAGATAACAAGGAGGGGAAGGAAAGACAATTGTTTTTCTTGATGGGTCCCTCTA
>NW_012133970.1:6038033-6041609 GCF_000956105.1 Propithecus coquereli
CACTCCTTCAAATACAAGGATGAGTTGGACAAAATTATTCAAAGTACCTTTCCAACTCTGAATTTCTAGGCTTGAGTCTAACGGTGTCAGCCATATAAGAAATGGGGCACTGGATCCTTTTCCCTTCCCCTGCCCTGCTTCCCAACCACATCATGCCAAGCACTACCACAGCCAAACAGTAGTACAATTCTGGATGAAAATTCCCTGTGGCCCTCAATCTTCCCCTCTCTGATTTTATGCTTTGGCAATTATTGGCAGGGGGAATGAAGCTGGTAGATATCCAGCTTGATTCTGGGTCCTGCCTTTGAGACTTTTTTCCTCCTGTACAATGGTAAGCAGCTCTAGAAACCCTTTAAACTCCCTTTTTAATTTCCCCAGAAGCATTCTGCAGAATGGGTCATGATTAGCCACAGCGTGGGGGAGGTGTTGAGTGGGGTGGGAAGACCTAATGCTATGTTGGAATACCAGGTGAAGGGTGATTACTGGAAGATTGATGAGATTCCTGATGCATCTATTTAATCTATCTTTTAAATGCCAATTTAGATACATTCATACTTCTTTTGCTGAAGTTCAGAGTTGGAGGAGGAAGGGAAGGAGAAAAGTCAGTCTCAATTTTGCCTGGGAGGCTGAGAATAGAATGGGTACTCAACCAGCCTAGGGCTCGTAGAAGCCTCCACTATGTTATTTAACCAGATTGATCAGCATCAATATGAAGAAACTCA
This sequence comes from Propithecus coquereli, assembly GCF_000956105.1. Classification (NCBI taxonomy): domain Eukaryota; kingdom Metazoa; phylum Chordata; class Mammalia; order Primates; family Indriidae; genus Propithecus; species Propithecus coquereli. The sequence continues at coordinate 6,038,756 of NW_012133970.1, forward strand.
GCAGCTGTTCCCAGCCAACTGGAGGAGCAAACTTCAACAAAACTTAATGCTTCGCAAATCAATTCAGTAATCCCTGTGTGATCCCATTCAAATCTCTTTAATACCCTGCCAGACATTAGAACCCATTTATTCTAGGTCTCAGGCCATTTTTTGTGAGCCAGTGGTGGGGCTAGCTGAAACTCAGGTTTTGAGGTGGAGGATTTCCCTCTGCCAGGCTGGTCTAAATGCTCCCTCTGTGGGTGCTGGTAGAATTCTGCCCTGTGCTGTGTTCCCCTGTGACATGGCAATCCTGAGTTCCAGTACGAAGTCCTACAATCACTTCACTCTCCCTCCCCCAGGCACACAGATTCCGTTTCCACTTGGTGTGCTGGTGTAGCACTGCTGGAGGATGACGAAGGGGTGGCATAGGCAATCAAAACTATCTTTTTTGTCCTCTTCAGTGCCTCTTTCTTTGATATAATATTTAAACCAGGTACTGTGATCACACAACTGATTTTTGGTTTTGTTGAAGGTGCTTCCTTGCGTGAATAGTTGTTGAATTTGGTGTTTCTAAGGAGGGACAATCACTGGATGTTTTCCCCTGCCAGCCATCTTGCTCTGTCCCCTCCAAGAAAGCTTCCTCCTTCGCTCATTCCTTCTTATTACCTTGACTTCCAAATATTGAAGGGTCCCACTGCTTATTGCTTATTCTTGTACCTCTTCTCTTCTCTATCTACATTCTATTGATGATCTCATTCAGTCTCATGTATTTAAGTGCCATCTGTTCACTTCTGTTTCTCAAATTTATATCTCTAGCCAATAACTCTCCCTCAAATGCCAGACTCACATATTCAACTGCCTTATCAACACATCTACCTGAATGTTCTATCATAACTTAATCGTAACACATCAAAATTAAATTCCTGATTTTATCCCTCAAAGCTTTCTTCCACATTCTTCAACATCTTATAAATGGCAGCTCAATCCTTCCAAATCCAGATCAGAAATCTTGGACTCACATTTGGTTCCTCTCTTTCTCTCATATCTCACATCCAGTCCACCAGCAAGTCCTGTCAACTTTACTTTTATAAATGTCAGAGTTAATGAGGTATAATTTACATATAATAAAATTCACCCTTTTAGATGTACAATTCCATGAATTCTGACAAATGTATACAGTCATGCAATTACCGCTTCAATCAAGATATGTAACATATCTATCAAACTCAAAAGTAACCTCATGGTGGGGGGCAAGGGCAACATAACCTAAACATTTGTACCCCCATAATATGCACAATTAAAAACAAATAAATAAATAAAATAAATAGGAAAAACAAACAAACAAAAAAAAGTAACCTCAGGCTCCTTTACAATTAACCTCTCCTATAAATCCCAGCTCCTGGAAACCACTGTTCCTATTTTCTGTCTCTATAATTTTGCTTTTTCAGAACATCATATAAATGCAATCCAAAATGCATAGCCTTTTGGGTTTGGTTTCTTTCACCTAGACAATGTTTTTGAGATTCACTCATGCTGTTACACACATCAGTAGTTTGTTCCTTCTTACTGCTGAGTAATATCTCATGGTATGGATGTACCGCAACTTTGTTCATTCATCAGGTAATAGACATTTGTATTGTTTCCAGTGTTGGTGATTATGAGTAAAGCTGCAATAAATATTCTCACACAGGATTTTATGAGGACATGTGTTTTCATTTCTCTCAGGTATATATCTAAGAGTGGGATTATTAGATCATATAGTTAGTGCATGTTTAACTTGATAAGAAACAAACTGTTTTCCAGAGTGGCTGTACCATTTTGCATTCCTTCCAGAAATGCATAAGGGGTCCAGTTTCTCATCATTCTCACCAGTGCTTATTAGTGTTAGGTTTTTTTTAAAGGACATTCTAGTAGGTGTGAAGTGGTATCTCACTGTGATTTCAATTTGTGTTTTTCTTCGTAATATTGAATATCTATTCATGCCATTATTTGCTATTCATAAATCTTACATGAAGGCTTGTTCAAATCTTTTGCCTACTTAAAAAATTGGGCTGTTTGTCTTTTCATTATTGGGCTGTATTAAGTTATGTATTTTGAATACAAGTCCTTTATCATATATATGTTGTGCCAATATTTTCTCCCAGTCTATAGCTTTTCTTTTCATTTTCTTAGCAGTATAAGATGTAAACTGTAATTTTAAAATGTCTCCAGAATCCAGCCACTTCTTATCTTCTCTGCTGCTGCTATGCTGGTCCAGGTCACCATCATCTCTTGCTTAGATCACTGCAATAGTCTCCTAATCTCCTTACTTCCACTTGTGCCTCCATTAAGTTTATTTTCTGCATGGCAGCAAGAAAGATGGTGTTAGAATTTAAATCATTTATGTCATTCTCTGTTCAAAGTACCCCCCCCATGGCTCTCCATTTTAGAGTAAGAGTCAAAGTCCTTAAAATAGCCTATGAAATATGCTTCCCATCTGTTACCTCTCTGACCTCCTTTCCTACTCCTCTCCTCTTTGTTCACTCTGTTCCAGCTACATTGGCTTTTTTGTTATTTATCAAAATTCTGAGCATACTCATGCCTTTGCATTTGCTGTGTCCTTTTGGAACAGTCTTCTCCTAGATATCTTCATGACTCATTCCCTCACCTTCTTTAGACTAGGCCTTCTCATTGAAGCCTTCTCTGTCTTTCTTCATCTCATTTCTCTGATTTATTTTTTCATAGCATCTACCACCATCATACATACTATATAATTTACTTCTTGTTTTAAATTTATTGTGTATCTTCCTCCCACCATAATATAAACTCCATGAGGGCAGGGAATTGTTTCTGTTCTGTTCACTGCTGGTATACCAGTGTATAGAAATTCTCAGCA
>NW_012133970.1:6042559-6050240 GCF_000956105.1 Propithecus coquereli
TTCTAGATAGATTCTTGTTATCAGCCCTTTATCAGATGTGTAGAGAGCAAATATTCCCAATTTTCTAATACTGTGCTATGCTCACCACCTCATCTCAGACCCAGATGACAAGAATCTGGCTGACCGTCACCTCTTCTAGTTGTGCTCTTTATAATCCATATATTGCTTCCCAGACTTCCTTCAAATATCTGCCTCATTTCAAGAAGGGGTCTAGTTCTACATAGCAGCACCTTCCTTCTATCTACTCTATTGTCATGAAACAGGTGTTGTAATTATGGGTCCTAAGATATCTGCAAAGGATGGAACATTACATTTCTATCTTGTGGCAGAGAAGCTGACAAAGCTACGTGGTATAGTGTGCATCTCTTCAGAGAAAAGCCTCCAGCTTTCCCCTGGCCTAGGCTCCCTTCCACTCTGCAAAAAGCAAGACACCACAATCACCTTGCAGGAGACTTTCTACAATCTTCATAAATTACAAATCACTTCCTTTCTAAAGCCAGATATGGTACAGCTGGTGTAGCAATTTAATGGTCAAGGCTGAAATAGATGAAACTTCCGTTAATGAACCTCCCTCTTGAGACCCTTCTACACCTCTAGGGACAGGGAAGGCTGATTTAAAGACTACATATGCAGATAACAGATGGATTTAGCATAATTCTTAAGGGGACTAGGATTTTCAGAATGGTAAAAAAAGCATTGGTTTCAACTTAATGTCACCAGCGGCATTAGCCTCTAACAAGAGAGTCAACCTGTCCTATGAAGCTTTGAAGCCAGGCATTGATTTTTCTCTAACTATGAAAGTCCTAGATGACATCTTTCTCAAATAAAAGTATGTTTCATCTACATTGAAAATATGTTGTTTAGTGTAGCTACATTGATCAATTATTTTAGGTAGATCTTCTGGGTACCTTGTTGCAGCTTCTCCATCAGCATTTGGTGTTTCACCTGGCACTTTTATGGTATGGAGATGACCTCTTTCTTTAAACCTCATGAACCAATTTCAGCCAGCTTCCAAATTTTCTTCTGTAGCTTCCTCACCTTTCTCAGCCCTCATAGAAGTGAAAAGAGGGCCTCGATCTGGATTAAGCTTTGCCTTAAAGGAATGTTGTGGTTGATTTAACCTTCTATCCAGACTAAAACTTTCTCTCTAACGGCAATAAGGTTGTTTTTCTTTCTTACCCTTCATGTGTTCACTGGAGTAGCACTTGTACTTTCCTTCAGGAACTTTTCTTTGTATTCTTTGTATTTCTTTGTATTCATAACTTGGCTAATTTTTTAGTGCAAGAGGCCTAGCTATCAGCCTTTCTTGGCTTTCAATTTTCTAACTTGCTTTCCTCATTAAGCTTAATCATTTCTAGCCTTTGATTTAAAGTGAGAGACATGCGACTCTTCCTTTCATTTGAAAATTTAGAGGCTATTGTAGGGTTATCAACTGGCCTAATTTCAATATTATTGTGTCTCTAGGAATAGTGGGGCTTGATGTGAAAGAGAGAGACAGGGTAACAGCCAGTGTGTAGAGCAGTCAGAATACACACACAGTTATGGATTAAGTTTGCCATTATATATCAGTGCTGTTCATGGCAGCCCAAAGCAAAGAAATTACATAGCCACATCAAAGATCACTGACCAAAAATCACCAAACATATGCAATAAGAATGAAAAAGTTTGAAATATTGTGAGAATTACCAAAATGTGTTACAGAGACACAAAGTGAGCACATACTGTTGGAAAAATGGCATGATAGACTTGCTTGACACAGGGCTGTCACAAAATTTTGATTTGTAACAAATAAAAAAGCAATATATGTACATCTGTGAAGAGCAATAAAGTAAAGCACAACAAAATGAAGTATACCTGTAGATAATTGCCAATGACTCAAGCTCAGAATTACCGCAGAATGGGTGGTGTTGCTTTGAGAGGGAAGAGGGCCCTAGGCCTAGGGTACCTTAAGAAATGATATTAGGATGGATAGAAATCCAGGAGCTTGGTAAGATATTTCCCTTAAAACGTCAGTAAGTAAAACAGTCAGAAACGTCATTGCCAGCACTCCTGAGCCTGAAGCAAGACTAAAGACCTTAAATACAGTGGCAATGTTGTACTTGTGTTCTGGAGCCTGGCACAGAGCTGGAGTTCAATCAATGTCTGCTGAACTTCTTAATAGTTCCACTACCTTCTTTGTGTGACATTTATTTTCTTAGATTCTTAGAGTTATTCTATCTGACTTTCAAGGATATTCAAGATTGTTCCATGAAATTATACAGGTTGTTCATTGCACAAGTGCCCAGCCTGAAGGAGTAAATGAAGAATGAAATTCAGCCTGCACTCCACTAGCCAAACTGTGTATCCTAGAACTAGGCAGTGTCCACCCAGAGGAAAAACTGCTTTCTATAGTAGTTTGCTCAAAGGCACTGTATTGGCTAATGACATCCCTAGGAGTATTCATTACTGGCTTTGGGAGGCAACAAGGTACATTAAATAAAGCATTAGGTTAGGCCACAGACTAGTGAGGGAGCTAGGACATGATGTGTCATAATAATGAAAAGTAGAAAGTGAAATGTGCTTCCAGATAGGCATAAAGTACTATGGGAGCACAGAAGTAGAAAAGATCCATTTCCAGGTGGGGTGATTCATTAGAAGTGGCATTTGAGCTGGTGATTGAAAAATGGGAAGGATTTGAATGAGCAGTTAAGTAGAAGTAAGGTGTGGAGGGCATTGCATGTCAAGGCAATAGCACAAGTAATAGCACAGAGGCAAGAAAGTGTGAAGATTGAAGTGGAGAAGATTGAGTAGTTCTAATGATTAGAAAAATGGTGGGAGATACTAAGTAGTGGGAGATGAGGTTGGAGAGAGGTCAGGAAGGACTTCGAATGCCAAACTAAGAGGTTTGAATTTTATTTTGCATGTCAGTGTTTTTTCAAAGATGATCATTGACCATTTGCATCAGAACCACCTAGTGATTCTACCAAAAAATGTAGAATTGTGGGTCCTACCTGCCCCAGATCTATTAAAAGAAAACCTTAGAGGACAAGGGCCTAAAAATCTTCATGTTTACTAGGCACCCTCTCAGGTGATTCTGTTGTTTCCTAAATACTGATAACTGTAGTCTGGAGCAACAGACTGTGCTTGAATAGGGGAGGATAATGATCTGAGCAGGGTTGGGGAAGATGAATGTAGAAGCTATATAGAAGATGGATCAGATTGGTGGTAGGAGGATTCCTTTCGCTCCTGGATACCTACAATGTAGCCACCATGTACTAGGTCCTGGAGCTATATAGATTATACCCTACAAACTCCTGCCCAAGGGAGTTCCACACCTAGCTACTGCCTGGCCTTCCAAGTGTCCACTTTCATGGGAAGGTTTGCTGTCTCTTAGGTCTATGAGTTGAAGAAGATTTAACAAGACTCTATACCCTTAAGTATGCATATATTTTCTTTGAGCCTAGAGAATGAAGTACTTCTATGCTCATGGAGATAGCCATGAAGGCTCTCTAAAGCTCCTCTATTAAATTTTTTCCTGGAAACTTCCAAGAGAGAAAACAAATTAGGAGTGATGAATTGGGATAGACTCTGTGATCAGGGTACTTAATTTTAGCTTCAACAGCCTTTGGTGGTGGGTGTGTCTCCTTATCCATCCTTCTATTCTCCTCAAGCTATATTTGGGTTCTCTGGGTGCTCCAGGGAATGCTTTGGAAGGAGCCTGCTCACACTGACTATTCCCTGCTTATCTCTCCAGCCTCTATGTGGGCCCTTGACTCTCATCTCTTTGAAAGGCTAGGTCTCAAGAGCTACCTGTGTTCTGAGAGGAGGGATGCCTAAGGAGAGGCCTTTTTCCTTGCACATGACAACCAGCTTAGCATTTTTCCCAAGCTAGGGCTCAGCTAAAGGGTTGGGGTTACAAACACAATTCCAAGTTCCTGGGGTTTTAAGGCCAAATGATAAAGTAGAAAGAGGATTAAGATTAGAGTTAAATCCCAGCTCTGACACTTCCAAGTTGTTTGACCTCCAGCTTAACCTCACAGAGCCTATTTCACCAACTCTCTAATGGCAATGCTAATTGCTGATCTGGTTTTTTCCCCCCTAGGGTAGTAGGGCAAACCAGTGACATAATGAGTTGTCAGCCCTTCAGTCTGGGGCACATGGATACTAGTCCCACAAGCCACAGCCTCCATTCAAGTCCACACATGGCATGGGGAAATGTGCCCTCTTTCTCCTCTTTTCTACCATTTCAGTCTCCTCCCTTATTTAACTTCCCCACCCATGGCCTTAGGATTACACATTATTAGCACCCTGGATTGCACTTCAGAGCCCTAGCTTTGAGCTGTGGCTTCCACGGCCTCTTCAAACTGAGCTTCTTCATAACCTCTTAATAGCTAATTGTTTGGGCATTTTGAAACATATTGGAGGCTCTAGGTGGCAGGAAGGTGCTGATTAACTTGTCAGCTGCTGACTCTGATGGGGAGACAGGGAGGAAGGCTTAATGCCAGGAGGCCTAGGCAGCTGCTGGGAGGGGAGGGGAATGAAAATCTATCCACTTCTGCCACGTAGCCAGGCTGCTTGCATCCACAAGTCCCTACAGGGGTAGCTGCATTCCTCAATGGGGGCCAGCTGATGAAAGCCCATCCTGAGCCTTCACACAAATTAAAAAAAGTGTTGCCCTGTCCACAGGGTAGATGGATTTGACAAAGGTGCCCCTTCAGGGCAGTTGTAGCCCTCGGCAAGAGAACTATGTCTTTGTCCTCCAGGTATAAGTTACCCCACACCAGGGCGCAAAGGTTGGTAAGTAGAATGTGGACTTTATTTCAGCTCCTGCTTACTCTTCAGTTGTGAATCTCTGGACAATTAAACAGTGATCTTGGGCTTGAGCCCACGGTGGTTCCATGGTGTCTCTCTCCTACCCCAGCCCAATCATTACCACTGGGAAATGAGCCCTTCAAGGCCAAGGACCAAGTTCTTCTGTCCCCTAGGGCACTGGATATGCCCTACACAAGTGCCTATTGAGGAAGGAAGACCTAGAGGTAGGGAGGGAGACGAATGCCTTAGGATTTGGCTTTCCACAAATATTTCACTATGTTAACTAAGCCTGGAAATCTGACCAGAGGCTTGAGGAACTCCCTAGTAAAATAGCTGTGCTCCAAAGTGGAGAGTAATGTCTCCAGCCAGGAAGCTTGGTGGAGAAGAAAGAATGACAGGAGTGCTGGATGCTAATTCTGGCCCTGCCATGGGCTCCTTATGAGTGGCTCCCTTCCCTGAGCCTTGGTTTTCTCATTTGTATAATGAAGCAGTTGGATAAAATAAAGGATGTCAAACATGGGAGCTACTATCCACACCCATACCCATGGCAGACAATACTAATTAATCGTTGCTTCCCCCCCTCCTACATTTTAGAGCCAGGATAACTGCTTTGGAATATTTCTCAACAGAGTATTTTACAACTGACCATTTACTGGTGGCATAAAAGATGAAAATTAGAAAGGTAGCTTAGTATAGCAGTAATGAGACCAGCACTCTTGAGTCAGATTTTGGTTTCAACTCCAACTGTGATTTTTTAGCTATGTGACCCCAGATAAATTTGACTTTCTTTGAGCCATTAGTCTTCTCTGCTATGAAATTGTATAATAATAGGACCCACCTCATTGGGCTGGTATGCATCATAACAGCTCTACGAGGTGAGTCCTATTATTATCTCTAATTTTATACATGAGAAAACTGTGGTGGTCTGGGGAAACTTCCCTTTCCTCCCGGAAGGTTCACTGAAAGATCAGCTACAAGAAGGCAGATTAATAAGAGAAAGAGATTTATTTACCATGCGCACAGTGAGAATCACAGAGCAATTACCCAATTTCCCAATGGGGTCCAGAAGTTTATACACCCTCATTTTGGGGGGAAGGGAGAGATAAAGAATATAAATAATTCTGTTGAGTGGCAATGAATGGTTACTAGGGAGGATGCATAGATATTTGGCAGAATGAATTTGGCAGAATTTGGCAGATGGGGAAACAGATTGACTTGTAAATGATTCTCTTTGGTTTTATTCTTGATCTTCTTTCCTGTGATGTATTGAGATAATAGGAAGGAGAAGGGAAGTTGATTGTTCTTTTCAATGAGTCTGTTTTTTTATGAAGAAAGAAGGAAAGCCCCTTCCAATGCCCGTTGATCTCTAAGGGCCTTTAATTCAAAATACAGTTTATATCAAGGAATCATATTTTGGGGTGAAATTTCCTGAGCTCCTTTAGTGGCAAGGGCCAGAGCCAAGACAGGAGTGCAGCCCACCTGACTACCAGTCCAGTGTTCTTCCCCTCTGACCTTCGAGTTTGAGAACGAATGCCTTAACATCTTAATAGGATTCATTGACACTGCCTGGTACAGGGGATCCTGGGTAAAGAGTAGAACAGTATATATAACAGCCCGTATTGGGGTTGGTTGGATTTGTTACCCAGCTATCCAAGAAGTCCAAGGACAGTTCTGGCCTCTATTACTTCCAAACTTTGTTTCTTCAACTAATATCAACATGATTCTAAGATCCTTATGTTGACTTATGAGGCCCTCCATGACAGCACTTGGCATGTAGTAGTTGCTCAGTAGTGAGAATTTTTCAATTAAATATTGAATGCACAATGTAGCCCCTGCTTCCTCTACTGTTTCACCTCCTCACACTTCAGCTACTCTCCACCTCAATCTTTGTGCTCTAAAAATACAGAAGTCCTTGGTGCACCTCCATTCCATATTCTGCCGCCTTTGCTCAAGTCATTCATTTTGCCTGATATACCTTTATCCTTTCCCTTTGCCTGGCTAGCTCTTTATCAGTCAAGACTTAGCTCAGGTGTCAACTCCTCCAGGAAGCCTTACTTGAAAGCCTAGACTAAGTTAAGAGACCCTCAATGCATACCCTCTGCAGGGAGTTCATCTACCAGGATCTAACACAGTGTTTGGCATGTGTAGTAGGTACTCAGGAAATGCTTGTTCATTTCACATGCTGTTGATGGTAGTGAAAATTAGTACGCATCCATCCAGGCCATTTTGGCAATGTCTGACTGTATTAAAAATGTATCTACCTTAATGCAAGTAGTCTAATTCTAAGAACTCATTCTTATAGATATGCTGGCTTGCTACAAAATGGCTTGCTACAAGGTTATTCACTGCAGCACTGTTTATAACAGAAAATTATTGGAAACAACTTCAGTGTCTATAAAAAGAGGACCAGTTAACTAGATGATGGCACATAAAAAGACTGATGGAAGATGGTGGATGAGAAAAGACACCAGTCAGAATGTCTCTGCAAAAAAGACAAATTTTAGAAGAAAGAAAAAAAAAATAAGCTAGCAGAGAAACATAGATCGGGTGAGGGTCGGAAGGAAGGGTGTCTGAAACTACAGGAGACTCCACGGGAAGACGTTGTGGAGGAGAACTGGAAGGAGAAAGGTCCCGAGAGGCTTGGAGACCAGCGATAAGGGTAGGTGGAGCGGTTAACTTCCCTCTCCCTTGCATCTCGGACTGCGGGTGGGCTCCTGAGTGGTTGGAGAGACCTGCCGGCACCAGCCCAGAGACGGCTGCCACCAGTGAGTAGTGGCTTCTTGCGGACTCAGCACTGGGGTCCTAGCCCCCTCAGGGCACCTCCCCGAGTGCAGACCTGAGCATATCGGCAGACGCCATAGTGCTCCATTCTCTCCTTCCCCCTCCCTAC
>NW_012133970.1:6050290-6053382 GCF_000956105.1 Propithecus coquereli
CTCTCCTTCCCCCTCCCTACCCGTGGGTGCCCAGAGAGACAATTTAGCCATCACACGGAGGCATCTCCAAGGAACGGGACCTTTCCTTTTGGGGCCCTATGGCAGACTGAGGGGTACTCAGACGGCGAGCTCCCTACCGGCCAGCCCTCCCAGGTGCTGCTTGCCTGGGGACTCCAGGAGAGCAGGGCAGATCCCGAGGTGGAGTGAAATCCATCCAGCTTCGGCACCCTGTAGGTGATTCAAGACCAGCACCCCTCCCCCTGGCAGGGTCAGGGATGGATCTCCAGGGCCCAGGGAAAAGGCCTGCAAACCAGACCCCATACACCCAGGTCACAATTGCACTGCCCTGGGGCACAGAAGAGAGATCTGTGAAAGAGCCTAGTGAGGAATGTGCACTTCAGGGACAGATCAGAATCCCGGAGTGGCAACCCTCCTCCCAAAGGAGGGCTGTGCACGCAGCTCAGGCTGCCATCCTGGGTAGGGAACCTCCCAGCCCACGTCACAGCCAGGGGAGATCCATCGGCCTGAGGTCCCGCTTGCTGGCAGAGGCCTAGGAGAGGGCACGGAGAGGGGCAGGGTGGAGGAGAGCGAGACCTGCTCCAGAGTGCGGGTCTTGGACAGCCCCACCCCCCAAGCCCAGACTTTCAGCTGAGCAGAGCCATTTCAGCCCCTCCCAGCCGCTTTGCACAGAAACAAATAGCAGAGCTTTGACCTCTGCTAACCGCAGTTGTGGAACCTGAGGGCAGGCTTACCCAACCCAAACCCACCCAGACTCACTCCCTATCCTGCCCCCACTGAGGTGAGGAATAAGGACATACCTGGAAATCCCAGGGCCCCACCCTCCAACCGAGGCACAAGAGGGCCTCTCTAGAGGAACAAGAGCTAGCTACAAGACCCAAAAACAGCACTGCAGCTCGCTCCTCTGGGCAAGTGCCACCTACTGACAGGGAGGTCATCCTGCACACCCTTTTACTACATCTACTGATTCATCATAAAGGGTATGGTCGAATCTCACTCACAAACACCACCTACTGGCTCAGAGACTAAACAGGGCGTGTCATTATCTAAACAAAAATCTAAAGGCAAGAAGGAACAACTGATCCAGATGGGAAGGAACCAGTGAAAGAACTCGGGAAGTATGAAGACTCAAAGGGAAAGCACACCCCCAAAGATGAACAACAGCTCCCCAGCAATGGACATTAACCAAATGGAGAGCACTAAAATGAGAGAAGAAGAATTTCAAACATGAATTGTAAGAAAACTCAATGATATGGAAGAAAAAATGAATCACTAAAACAAAGAAACCACAAAAAAAATCCAGGACTTGGAAGAAAAATTCACTAAAGAAATTGAAATATTCAAGAAAAATCAAACCGATGTCCCGGAAATGAAGGACTTATTCAGGGAATTACAGAACACAGTGGAAAGCCTCAAGAACAGGGTAGATCAAACGGAATAAAGAATCTCAGAGATTGAAGACAACTCCTTCCAGTTAAATAACTCAGTCACAGAAATTGAGCAGAAAATTAAGAGAAAAGAAATAAGCCTACAAGAAATGGGGGATTATGTGAAAAAAACGAACCTGAGGGTGACAGGGCTTCTGGAAGGTGAAGAAGAAAACACTCAAGGGCTGGATAAGCTATTTGAAGAATTAATAGAGGAGAATTTTCCAGGCCTTGCTAAAAATCTAGATATGCAGGTACAAGAAGCTCAACAGATCCCAGGGAGATTCAACAGAAATAGAAAGACACCACATCACACAGTAATCAGATTGACCAAAATAGCCACTAAAGAGACCCTTCTACGAGCTGTAAGGTGAAAGAAACAAGTAACATACAAAGGAAAATCCATCAGAATAACTCCAGATTTCTCAACTGAAACCCTACAAGCAAGAAGAGACTGGGGCCCCATTCTCACTCTTCTGAAACAGAATAATGCCCAGCCTAGAATCTTGTACCCTGCAAAACTAAGTTTCATATATGAAGGAGAAATAAAGACATTCTCAGATAAGCAAAGACTGAGGGAATTCACCAAACAAGACCAGCTCTCCAAGAAGTACTCAAAACAGAATTACACAAGGATCAGCACAATAAACACTCTCGAATGTGAAACCACTCAAAAGTTAAAGATCAAAGGCTAGATTCCACAATGGCTCAAGAGAGAAAACAAAGCAACAAAATGCAACCCAACAGAATGAACAGTAATTCACCCCACTTATCGGTTCTCTCAATAAATGTGAATGGTTTGAACTCCCCTCTCAAGAGACATAGACTGGCCGAATGGATAAAAAAAAACAAGCCAAGCATCTGCTGTCTCCAGGAAATGCATCTAACCTGCAAGGATGCATTTAGACTCAAAGTAAAGGGGTGGAAAACAATATTTCAAGCAAATGGAAGCCAAAAGAAGGCTGGTGTGGCAGTTTTGATCTCAGACTAACTTGGTTTTTAAATCAACAAAAGTAATGAAAGACAAAGGGGGTCACTATAAAATGGTGAAGGGTACAGTTCAACAAGAAGACATAACAATTCTAAATAGGTATGCACCCAACTTAGGTGCACCCAGATTCATAAAGCAAACTACTTGATCTAAACAAATTGATAGACAGCAACACCATAATAGTCAGAGACTTCAACACCCCACTGACAGCACAGGACAGATCCTCCAAACAGAAAATTAACAAAGAAATAATGGACTTAAACAGAACTCTAGAACAAATGTGCTTGACTGACATTTACAGGACATTCTACCCCAAAACCACTGAATATATGTTCTTCTCATCAGCTCATGGGACATTTTCTAAGATTGACCGTATTCCAGGACACAAAGCATGTCTCAAAAAATTAAAAAAAATAGAAATCATATCATGCATCTTCTCAGATCACAGTGGAATAGAAACAGAAATCAGCCCCAACAGAAACTCTCATCTCTACACAAAGTCATGGAAATTAAACAACTTTATACTGAATGATTCCTTCATAAACAAGGAAGTAAAGATGAAAATCAAAAGATTCTTTGAACTAAATGACAAAGGTGGCACAAGTTATCAAAATCTGTGGGACACAGCCAAAGCAGTCCTGAGAGGAAAGTTTATC
>NW_012133970.1:6055242-6068736 GCF_000956105.1 Propithecus coquereli
CTTAAAGAGATACAAGTAGAGCTTCCATTTGATCCAGCAATCCCACTACTGGGCATCTACCCAAAAGAACAAATGATACTGTATAAGAAAGACACCTGCACTCGAATGTTTATAGCAGCACAATTCACAATTGCAAAGATGTGGACTTAGGCTGATATCCATTTCTATGCCTCACAGTTTTTGCTCTTTGGCTCCAAGATGATCTGAAATGTCAAAGAGGTTAATTAGTAGCCCACATGGCAAGAAATCACAGGTGAATCCAACATAGGGCAAGAGGTCTCCCAGTAAACAGAGCCAGGAGGGAGCCATGTTCCTTTCCCAATCCAAATTCCCTAGCAGCTGTCAGGACTCCAGTAGCTTAAAGAGAAAATGATGTGTGGAATATATTCTTTCTGGCTCATCCTGTACCAGGCCCCATAGCATTGTCCTTTATACAACCACACAGCATATTTCAAAGAAGCTGATGAATGTCTGTACTCCAATGCAAGGTAAACCCATATGACCTCCACCCTGTCAAGTCCTATGGTGAGTGCTCAGTCTTTATCTCACCTGATGTCTCAGCAGCTCTTGACACAGAAGCTCATTCCCCCCTCCTTGAAACTCTCTTCACTTGACTTCCAGAACTCAACATTCTCATGTTTCTTTTCTCCTGCCTTACTGACAGCTCTTTCTTCTTCTCCTTTGCTGATTCTTACTAATGAATTCCAAAGTGTCCTGGTTCTCAATCCTTAGGCCTCTTATTTTTCGTGTATACTTTTATTTGTTAGGTGATGTCATCCAATGCCTGTTCTAAATACTGGGGACCTAACGACGAATATGGCCAGGGTCTCTGTTGTTAAGGTCCAGCCAGCTGGGGTGCATCTCTCCAGAGCCCAGAGCAGGGCAACCGACTGGTTCTTGCCCAAATATCAACTTGTCTCTTTGCTTCCTAATTGATTCAACCAAATTCCCGTGGTCAAAAGACCAGAATAAACCAGTGTACCCAGCGCCCCCTCCCGCTTCCCTTGAAGCCCGTTTGCAGCTTCCAAGCTGGCAGCGGAGGGGTGAGGGGTGGGCGGAGGCGGCTGGGACGCCGTGACCTGATTTCATTCGCCATGCTCCTCCGTTCGCGGGCGCGCACCCACGTGACCACCTTCCCCTAAATAAAGTTGAACAGTTCTAGGCTGCGCTCAGTTGCTGAGGGAGACGGCACTAAGAGTGAGCTTGTCTGGCTGCGGCAGTCCGCAGCTGGCGCCTCTCCCCTCTAGCCCTGCACCCTCGGAACAGCGGCATCATCCAGAGCCCAGCTCAGTGAAACGCCAAGGTAGGGTCCCCCTACTCCCCGCTTACCTATCCGCACACAGACGGATGCGTGGTAGGGTGGGTGGTGGGGCTTTGGCTCTGGAGAATGGAGTTGTGCTGCGGGGGATGGGGAATGAAGAGAGAAAGAAAGAGCTTGATGTGTGAGAAAACACTTGGAAGGATGGGTGCAGGTCGTGTGTGTGAGTCCCGCTGAGCGCTCAAGGCTGTTGGGAGGCGATGTTGGACTCCAGATGGGAAAAGCTTCCTCCCTGACCCCTGCCTCCACCTTCTGGCGTAACCTTGAGCAAGGAGGCTTTCTTAACCTCTCCGAACCTCAGTTTCTCCATTTGCGAGTACCGGGCTCGAACTCCCGCCATTCCAGCTGGTAACGCAACTGGGGACGTGGAAGACACAATGGCGGAGAGTGTGGCGCACCTGTGCCACTGGCTGTGAAGTTGAGGGACCACGGCAGAGCCCGCGGGGTGGGGGTGGGTTATGTAGGGGCAGAGCTGGGGAGCTCAGTCTTGGGGCGCGAATCCCCATGGCGCCTGAGTGCGGACACAGCTGAGTACCAACCTGGGGTCTCAGAAGGCACCTCGGGGGCCGCTGCCTCCTTTCAATTGGGCTGGCGTCCAATCCAGATTCTTGCGTTCTAGCTGTGGTGGCCGGACCCCAACTTGCTAGATTTGGCTCCGCAGACCGTCCAGTTCTTCCCCGGCCGCCCCTTCCCAAATATGCACCTACTCTGGGCTCCCTGCGGGGGCGGGGGCAAGAACGAGGGGAAAGGGAGGAGAGAGCAGTAAAGAGGCACGGGGAAGGGGTGTTTATGTCTGTGAGAGGGGATGGATCCCCAGCGAATTCCCAAGCGTCCAGCCCGTGCCAGGGACGCAATTTGAAACCCCAAGCCTCCACTCTCAATTCACAAGGGCCCCCTACCTTAACTCTGCCCTTGGGGAATAGCTAGCTGGTAGCGGCTAAGAGACCACACCCCACCTGGAAAAAGGAATTGACAAGTAGGAGGTTCACCTTTCTGGAGCTCAGTGGCGATCGATCGTCCCACTACCCTAATCTTGATAGTGCTCTGAACAGACACAGGTTTCATCCTACACTGAGGGAGCAGTGAGGGGGAGAGGGCAAGAAGATGGATGCCTGAAGGGGAGGAAAGCTCCCTGAGGCTGGGCCTTCTGCATCTGCATCGGACCCCAGGCATCCTGGGGGAGAGCGGGCCTAAGAAAGGGTTTAAGTCTCCATCTCTTTCCTTGGTTTGAATCTGAAATTGCAGTCCCTGCCTTTGTGGGGTGGGGACAGGGTACTGCTCCTATCTTGAAAGTAAATAGAGCCAGAGGCTGAGTTATAAAATCCTGTTTCTACCTGCTCCCACAAAGTGCCCAGTAGGCACTGGTCTGCTCCTGCTACCAATGCGTTTTCAACGGCCTTGACATTCTAGGGCTAATAGTTTCTTTATCATAGTACCCATCACCTCCAGTTTGCATCAACAAGTCACTATTAGGACTCCAACTTTTTGCAGGAGGTGAGATGGGATTCAAAGAAGAAACGACCCTCAGTGGGGTGTTCTGGTGGGGCAGAGGCACAACTCTTATATGTACAGTGATGGAACCAGTTCCCCTCTCTGGGCCTCAATTTCTACTCCTGTATGAGGTTTGGGCTTAGGTTAGTGGGAAGCTGCATGGCTCACTGTTCATAGGAGACACACACATGCTCATGAACTGACAGCTCCTGATACAGCCAGAAGATAATTAACTACTAAATTGTGTGGTAGAGCTTAAGGTGTCAGCCACCACTTCTTACTCTCTATGTCACTTAATATATTACACTTTCACTTGATTCCCCTTCCCCAAGACAGAATAAAATGGAAATCAATGTATAACAGCCAACAAGCCTGATTGGGAAGAAAAGTAATCTGCTAAAGCAATTTCTCTACACTCAGGCAGGGAAATAGTAGGAAAATAGGTCTATAGATGGTTCTGGAGTAATAAAGAAATGACAATAATCTTAAACATGTGGTTTTCAAAGATGATCCTTAAGCATGTTGAGGCCTGCAACACAGCCTTGGCTGTCCAATCTTCCTTTCTAGTGGCTCTAAGTGGAGAGGAGCTCAGCATCAGACCAGGGAAGCAGGTAGTATGTCGGTGCCCAACTTTCCTTGGCAGCACAGCTTCAGATAGCAGTGAGGTTCCTTATTGTTATCCAGGAACTGTAGCCCTAGAAAAGTTGCCTGGGAACTTAGTGCTTTAGTGCTAGGCTGTTTTGAGGGTAGTGGTGTATTTGTTTTTGTTTTAATATTGTCTTCATTTGAAAATATTTTCAGACCCAGGTTAATGGAAGACAATCCTCATTCCCATCTACGCTAAAGTAAAATTAAAACACAAACAATAACAACCAACTATTCTAACAAATATATACAAAAGAGAAAGGTTTGGGCCATGGAGTCTGGGTTTCTGTTTCTATGTTCCTTTTTTCCTTTTTTTTTTTTTTTGCATGTCCACTGCAGTAAAATCCATAATCAGTATGGAGGATATTTTTCCTTGGGGGAGGGAGATCGTCAGATGGGATAGGGGAGGAGTATGAGAGGAGGAAATGAAGACCAGAACAGATCCTCAGAGGCAGTGGTAAGTGATCAATTTAGGTTGTTTTTATCAAGTTCCTGGAAGATGGTGCTAGAGAAAAGAATATACACTTGAAGATGTCACAACTATACTGGTAGAACTCAGGCTTTCATGATGGCACCTGAAGCAGAGTACTATAGTCAGGAGGCGGGAGGCCTCATGTGTATCTATAGCCTTCCCCCCTCCTCTGTACACTCACAGCCACCCCCCCCCACACACACACACTTTAGTTTGATGAATTTTTGTTAAATTGACTTGAATTCAAGAAATAAGTGCCTGGAATTGACATAGGAATGATTCCATCTGGGGCCATCCATCATGCTACGCCTGGCCCATCCCCCTGAATTTCTCCTTAGAGCTTTAACTAGTATAAACAGAGACAGTGGGAGAAGGTATTGTGTAGACTTAGTGAAATCACTAGTTGGCTTATTTAAACCTTTCTTTTATATGTCCTCTATCATTAAAAAACAAATGGGTACTTTAATGAATGACTTGTATGGCTAATTGTGAAAGCCACTCCTGCTGTAAATAGTTATTCATTCATGTGATTTGACAATGGCAGGGACAAGAGAAGGAACTCCGGGTTTATTTTCCTTTTGTAGGCTACTCAGTTATATTAATAAGATTCCAGCTTGGAGAGAAAAGCTAGTGGGGAGGGGATAGCTGGATGGGGACTGTTATAAAGGCTCTTTGAAAAGGAATTTGCCAAAGCACACTTCTTGCCTTGGTTGCCTGCTGAGGCCAGCTCAACAGCTGTCCTGATCCAGACAGCTACTTCCATTCTGAATCTTTAATCCAGGTCTAACTGGCACTGGGAACTTGGTATTTCATTGTCTATTGCAGATAGTATATCGCTTTGAAAATGCCAAACATGTATCCCATCTTCTTATTTGGACCATCAGCCTTTTTAACCAAAAAAATAAAGGAACTTCATGAAACTGTTTAAAATCTCTTTCAACTCTGAGAGTCTAGTATTCTATGATTTCATGAAATTCTGATATATCTGCAAATTACACGGGTCCCTTACATGAAGCCAGATAACAACGATCCGGAATAGGGGTGATGTTCTTTAAAAAATTATTTGGCTTTTTGGGGAAGAAGTGTATAGACAGTCTGCAACATATTTCTGCCTTCCAGTATCTACCAAGCCCAAGGGAAGAAAAATGCAAGACTTCCATTTTGCCTACCTTGCTTTGCCTGGACACATGGCTTACTTTAAAACCAGAAGCCACAAGGTAGGAGCTGTTGAAATGTAATCAAGTGGAACCCCAGTTTCTCCCTCAAAAGATAAGCCTACCTTGTCATTTTTATGTTCAATTATGGGTCCTTTAATCCAAAGAGGTTTACATAATGGACTAGTCATTGGAATCTTTGGATGTGACTGGAATATAACCTCCACACCTTCCTCAAGGGACCATCAGAAGTTGCATTTTTCAAATAGCATCCACCAAAAAGAATAAATTGTTCAAAAATGGGCATAATTCTGAGCTAAATCTTGGAGTCATTGGTGGAAGCATCTTTCTACAACACTTCTGCACTTGTGTACAGTGCATATTAGGGAGGAGACATTTTATATAATGTTTACTGCCAATGTCATCAGCTTTGACCTTTGACTATATTTTGTTTACATTTTTATTACTTTATATCACTGTCTAATGATCTTATTTCTCATGTGTGCAGCCCTAAATCTGCTATGTTGTCTTTTATATCAAAGTGTACCATATTTCCTCTCTGAAGCTTTTCTAAAATTTAAACTCTCCTGGAAGTTAACATATGGTGGGAGCATATGTGCTTCTGATTAGGGAGAACAGCTAATTTACTTCTTTTAATAACAATAGTGTGTCGATTTATAGTAAACAGGAGTGCATCAGAGTTGGAAAGTACTTAACAACACAGTTAATTAGTAAACAGGCATTTAGTTCCTCATTGAAGGGAGGGCTAGGCTACAGACTTCCATTAAGAAATTAATTATAATTACGGCATATGTGATTATTCCTCAAACAAAGGCTACCATTCAGAATGCCCAAACTTCAGGTATAGCCATGGAACAGTTTTGGAGTTGGTAGTAAACGAAAAACAATAGTATATAAGCAAGTCTTTTGAAAGGTTAAAAAGTATCTTCTAAGCATAAGTTATTTTAAGATTTATTGTTATTCTAGATCAACTTGGTCAGTGTTCTTGCACTGAAACCAGCCAATCAAGGGAACTGTTTTAGAATTGGATGTTCAAAATAGCATTTTGCCATTTTATGCCGCAGGTTGCATGGATTGGTGTTTTTAAAACGACTTTTAACTTGGCTTTTAGATAATATGGTCCTTTAACTAGAGTTAAAATGCTTAAAATACATATTATTTTGGCCCAGGTTTTGGGGTTTCCGTTTTTTGGGGTTCCCAATTTTCTACAATTTTAGAAAATGCTTAATTTCTCATTAAAAACACGTCCTTACTGCCAAAGTATGTGTGAATGAACATTAAAGAGAAGGGAGACAGGGTTCTGCTAATATCTCTTGTGTAATGTCACTAATATGCTCCACCCCATTCAATGAACTGTGCATGTCTTGTATGTGCTGTGGTCACTCAGCCCAGTATTAATAAAAAGTTGACTCTACTTTTTTCAAAACCAGCTCCTGAGGTAGCCTACTAGAGATTGCTGCCATTTTCCTGAAGAGAGAATCCAAGTAGGCTCTTCTTCAGCCATCTTCAAGCCAGGGACTGTGAGAAGAGTTTCATTTTTGGCTTTTCTTCCAATGAGATCACCCTTCAACTTAGGATTCATGCCTGTCTTCTGGACTTCTGAGGACTTTGAGAATGTTAATAAGCTGAATGCAACCATCCAGGCTGAAGGCACCCATCTGGAGGCTCCCCCGTCCTCCACAGTGGCCCTGATAATAGTGCTGATAATTATTTTCTCATTGGTAATGACCTCCTTTGTGACATACTGTTTCCACAAGTGGAAGCTGAGAGGTCGCAAGCTGCAGAGAGCCCAGGAAGAATATCAAAGAGATCAGGAGAAAAATGTATTTCATAGCCCTCCTGATCTCATTTCCTAAAAATGCAGTAAACTTGCAAGTGAAGTGCATCATCTGAAACAAAACAACGTTAAAGAAAGGACAGGGAATGAAACAACATGAAATAAAAAGTAACTGGACATAAAATAATAAAAAGTGAAACAAGAAGTAAAATCTCGGCAACAAAATGACACATTGCAAAAACGGCATGAAGTGAAAGGCAAGGAGAATGACAATTACACGATAAACTCTGAAAGCAAGAGTTCATGTTGTAGCTGATCTGTTAATCAAGCTGTTCATTGTTTGAAAGTTGCTGACAGTTTCATTATAGGTTATAAGCACCTTGGTGGTAGGTTTTGTTTTGTTTTCGGGGGATTTTTTTTTCAGTGTAAAGTGTAAGCAAAGCTGTCAACGTGTGTTACATCCACATCTTATTTATCACTAACATTTGATTTCATGATGGATGTGAATAAATAGAACTTCAGTACTGTTCATTTATTTTTCAAGGATGGCACGGTGAATACACAGATAGAAATTTTGTTCAGTATTGGGCTTATACTGTAGTAGTTTATTTCCTAGCTGGTAACATTTGTCATGAATAAGAGAAAGAGAAAAATAAAGATTCTATAATCATAACACATGTAACTAATAGTTTAAGTACTGACGGTAACAAAATAAGTAGTTGTGTTAAAATGTAGGCAATGGGTGTTTTATAAACAGGATGGGAGAAAAAGAAAACCAAATCCCAAACAACCAATTACCCCATCCCTCTGAAGTTTTGCTTAAGTTATGGATTGCTTCAAATTAATATTAATTGATGCATATGTTTGAAGCAAAATTATTTTCTGGTAATAGTGCTATATGTATACTTGTATTGGTAAAACAATGTGATCATTAGGAATGAGACAATTTTTTAAAGTATGTGTTATTTAAGTAGTGCTGATCATTAAAATATGAAATTTTCTTGATGTTATCAATAAAATTTATTAACAGACATATTATAAAATGCATTGTGGAGCATACCAATTATTGGATAAAAAGGCAAGCAGTCCTACTTTGTGACTCAATAAATGTATGCATTAAAAAGAAAATTCTAGTTTTTGGAAGCTAATAAGAGCAACTGTCTTGGGTTAAAATTGTCTTTATTAAGTACTTAAAGTAGAGAAGGGCTGGGGTTTGAGGCTGGTAGGGAGCAATTTCTGCAAATCAGAAGATGTCTTAAAAGGGAAGGAGATGAAATGAAATTGAAGCAAAGGTATTTCTAAAGTACATAGAGTTTTAAGGACCCAGAAAGCAAAAACATTTACGGAGATAAAATACCTGGTCTCAAGGAACTTAGATTGGGACTCAAAATGAACATTCAGGATAAAAGCTAAAACTATTTACAAAACAAATTCAAATACATATAGTTAACCCAAATACTTCTAGGCTTCACCAACCTGTGTATACATACACAGTCTATTAACAATGAGAATGCAAATTTCTTGTTCCCTCCTGCCACTTGCTTACCCAGAACCTCCAACCTTCCTTGTAACTTTACTGCGAGTCTTTAAACTATGCAAGTAGGGTGTGGGGAGTGGGGCAATAGTGTTTATAATCAATATTTTAGCTGTAGTCACTACAAAGTGACTACCATGTTCTTTCTCTAATGCTTTGTTTCCTATTTGACATCATCTACCACTTGCAAAGCTGCTTTAAGGAGAGCCTCACTGTTAACCCCTGAAAATGGTATTCATTATGTAGCAGTCATGTCTGTGCCAATGGTATTATCTTTCAGTTCTTACAAAACACCATTCTTTGTGGTGCCAGAGTAGTGTGGGATTACATGTAGAATTAAAGAGAAAACTTTTTCTCTGATTCTGTGTTAGGCTTTGTCACTTGGATTCCAAAGGAGCATTGCTAGTTGCCAGACCCTCAACAAAATCATTCTACCTCAAAAACACCTGATGTTCAAACCCATCCAAGGGGTAGAGTTGAGAACAAACACAACATACCATCTCCCTTCAATTTGGCTCCCCATCTTCTCCCTCCTTTGATCCATTGCAAAACAAATTCCTCTGCCCCCTTCCAATATTAATAAATATAAAAAGACAATGAAAAGAAGTAGGAAAGATACTACCATGCTCAGTCCCCCAAAATGCACTGCTATAGTAGTTCAAGATATAAAGGGGTACATGGAGTAAGAGAACAATCTAAGAGGTGGTGTGGATTTACAGGATTTTGTTCCATACAAACAAAACAGGATTTTGAATCAGATTTTGAAGAAACAGAAGAATGTGATATACAAGAGTGGGAAAAGTGATTTAATATTCCTGGTGGGATAATGACATTTCCAAAGCTTTAAATATTTGACACTACCCCTTTCCTGGGGCAAGGAGATTATCAGTCTTCTGGTGGGGCTTCTGAGGGGGCATGAAAGGTTTGCTAGGGATGTGGCTTATCTAAGGTGGCAGGTGAAGCTGAAAGGTGGGTAAGCTGAGCTGAGGATCAAGGGGGTGCTTAGGTCTTTAAGCCAAGGAAAGTCATCCAAGTTAGCCTTCCAATAGAGGAAAAAAGACTTACATAGACAAAACTAAGCATGGGAATTGGATAGAGCTGGGGAAAACAGGTTGAGTGGGTAGGTGGGATGTCAGTCCCAGGCCAATCTCTAGGTCTAGTTATGTTACCCTTAGATTTCTGCATTCTTTCTATATGTGTAAATAGCTGTAACAAATACAATGAAAATGTACTCACTAAATCAAATAAGAATTCTATTTCTCTTTCATGTAACAGTCCAGGGCAAAATTTCCAAGTTGGCTGGTGGTGGTTGGGTGAGAGTAGGGGGGTTTGCTCCATGAAATGTTTAGGGATCCAGTCTTTAGGACCTGGATTTCATTTTGTCCAGGTTATTATAGTTATCATTTCAGTACACACAAAAAATGGGAAAGAGTAAGGGACAACATACATTGAGGTTTTTATGAGGACGTTCTTGAAGCGAGATATATTACTTCTGTGCACATTCCACTGGACAGAACTTGGTCATCATACAGCCATACCTAACCATAAGGGAAGCTGGTAGTATAGCTAGGTAGCCATATGCCCAGCTAACTATGGAAAATGAGGAGAAGGGATTTTAGAGGACAGCCAATAGTCCCACCATACAATGGCTTGGAGGCCAAAGCTGTAGTTCTTTTTAAAGGGCAAGCTATTGCTGGCTGTGTAATGAAAGAAGGAATGGATTGATTATTTTTCACTCAAAGAAGAGTGTCCTGATCAGGGAACAATGAGAATGATGGGAGAGGAAGTGATAAAACCAGGTATAGATTTTAAATTTGATGCAATAAGAAATTACTGTAGCTTCGTGAGCAAGGGTGTGATGATGAAATGATGTTCAAGAGGCTCAATAATTCAATATAGGATTTACCCACATATTTATGCCAATACATACTTTCAAATAGATTTTGAATGGATTACATAGGACAGGACACATTTTTACGAATCAGAATACAAACTATTAATAAGTTTTAACTGAAAATGTAAGATTGAGAGCAGTCAAACTAGGTGGGGGACTAAGTACAGTAGCCTATGTTTCAGGAGGCTTAAGGACGTAGCTCTATCTGAGTGATAGCCATGGAAGCAGGAAATAAGATTCAATCTGTAAGAGACACTAAAAGAAAGAATCAACACCACTTGGAGCAGGACTGAAATGGTCAATGATGTATAGCAAGGAACTGAAGCTCAAGTAATCAAACACTTACCACCTATCATAATCTGTGCTGGGTATGGGGGGCAGGCAGGCTACGAAAGAAGTTTAAGATGTGGACCCTGACCCTTAGGGACTTTATATTCTCTAGCTGGGACTAGAAAACCAAAATATGTGAAGCTGTGAGCTGAAGCCTAAAGAGTTTGTTGAATGGAGTTGTGTATGCTCGGGACGGGCTTTGAATGGTTTAATTTGGATAAGTGGGTAGAAGTGAGTCAGTTCCAGGTGTAGGAGAGGAGTATGGTATTTGAAGTCTATTAGAGCAGTGAATAAGACTAACATGGTCCCTACCTTCGTGGAGACTGTAGTCTTGCAGAGAAGTAAAGCATTCAGCAAGAAGTTACAACGCTATATATGTTGTGAAAGGGGAAGCATGGATTTTTATGGGAGTAAATAACAAGGGACTTAATCTCATCTAGGAGTTAGTAAAATGAATATGCATTTGAGGGGAAGAGGAAAGGCAACCCAGATAAAGGAAACTGCAGGTGTGAAGGTCCTGAGGCAATAAAAAAGCTCAGCATGTCGGAAGAATTGATTGAAGTCTGCTATGGCTAGAAAATGGAGGGGAGAGTGAAGAGAGTGACAGAAAGTAAAGCTTGAGATATCTCTCCTTCTTCACGTAGAAAATGGAAGCCATCCATATTTGTTATATATTGTTGTGGGCCAAGAATCTAGGTGTGTTTGACTGGGTAGCTCTGGCTCAAGATTTTGCATGAAATTGCAGTCAATCAATCTGAGGCCATATCATCCACAATGTCATCTGAAGCCATGACTTCAGGAGGATATCCTTGCAAGTTCATAGATGTCACTGCAGGATTAAGTTATTTGAGAACATGTGGATTGAGGGCTTCAGTTCTTCACTGGCTACCAGCCAGAGGTTTCTCTTAGTTGCTTGCTACATGGGCCTTTCCATAGGGTAGCTTATAACATGGCGGCTAGCTTTTCTCACAACTAGTGAATGAAAGAGAACACCAAAGATAGAAGTCAAGGTCTTTTTGTAGCCCAATTTTGGAAATGGCATCCAATCACTACTGTCAATTCTATTCACTGTAAATGAGTCTCTAAATCCAGTTCATATTCAAGGGGAGAATATTACAGAAGGGTACAAATACCAGGAAGTGGGGATTGTTGGGAACGATCGTAGAGGCTGCTTACCACAGTCTACCCTTGGCCTCTGATGATTCACATCCTTCTTACATGTAAATACACTCACTCACTCCTAAGATCCCTAAATATCTCATACCATTACAGCATCAGCTCGAAGTCCAGAATCTCATCTAAATTAGGTCCATGGGGTGGAAGAGACTCTGTGGGTGTAATTTCTTAAATACAGTTCTTTATGTACAGTTCACCTGTACTTAAAGAAACTAAACAAGTGAGTTACGTGACTCCCTATGCCCAACATACAATAATGGGCTAGGCATAAGAAAACCATTATAGATACTCCTATTCAAAATGAGAGAAAATTAGAGGCACAGAGAAGTCACTGTTGTAGCAATTCTGAAATCCAGCAGGACAAATGTTGGGAGCTCCTTGGTTAGGTCTCAAGGACTGAGAATAATTTTCCATGACTCTTCGCTCAGCTCTTTTTACACTTAGTTCTGCCCTCTCAGTTATCTTTCCTTTTTCATGAAAGGTAGCACACGTTTGCAGCTGGGCACTTTTCTCTGCCTGCTCCTGCTGGTAGAATTTTAGGGGTCAAATGAATTTGTCCCTTTCAGTCCTTTTCAGACCAAGTCGGTAGCGTTTCTGCTAATGTAAATCTTTCAAAAACTTTGTGGGCCTCCTGTGAATCTCTTTGGGGTTTACTCAATTATTCAAAAAACATACCCCTAAACTTCCTTGAGATAAACCTTTAAGCTTCCTAGAGGACCTAATATTTGATTGGAGGAATGCAGGAGGCACACCCTTAATCTAATTAAAGAGCCTGTTGTGTGACCAAACAAGTACTTGGAAGCACCACCCTGGATTTTTCTGAGGTCTTCAGAAAAGGTTTTTTTATATTCACCCAGTCACCCCTTGTTCATTTTCAGACAATTTTCTTGGCAGTGCCTTGAATTTTATCTTACCTCAAAAGCCATTTTTTTTTCATTTTTTAGGAATTAATAGACTTTACTTTTTAGAGTTGTTTTAGGCTTACAGAAAATTGAGCATATAGTATAGAGTTCCTATGTGCCTCCTCTATCCCTGTCTCAGTTTCCACTATTACTAGCATCTTACTAAGGTGTGCTACATTTGTTACAATTGATGAACCAATATTGATACAATGTTATTAACTAAAACCTATAATTTACATTAGGGTTCACTCACTCTTTGTGTTGTTGCACAATTCCATGGGTTTTGTCAAATGTATAATGATATGAATCTACCATACAGTATCATACAGAATAGTTTCACTGCACTAAAAATCCCCTACACAAGTGTGCTCCACCTACACTTAGCTCCCTTCCTCTCCCCAATTTCCTGGCAACCACTGATCTTTTTTTTTTTTATTTCAGGATATTATGGGGGTGCAAACATTTTGGTTACATGTTATGACTTTCCCACACCCGAACCATAACTTGAGGTGTGCCTTTTCCCCCCTACAACACTCACCACATCCATCAGTTGTGAGCTTACCCACCCTCAACCCCCAAATCCCTGGAGAATATTACTACCGTGTGAGCACCATAGTGTAGATTAGTCAGTGCCAATTTGATGGCGAGTACATGTAGAGTTTATTCTTCCATTCTTGTGATACCTCACTTCAGAGGATGGGCTCAAGTTCTATCCAGGAAAATATAAGAGGTGCTACATCACTGTCGTTTCTTATAATTGAGTAGTATTCCATTGTATAC
>NW_012133970.1:6071509-6083465 GCF_000956105.1 Propithecus coquereli
AGACAAGGTTTGCTTTATGTAACTGGGTTCTCGTGTATTGGGTGCATAGATATTAAGGATTGTAAACTCTTCTTGTTGGATCTTCCCTTTCACCAATGTATAGTGGCCATCTTTGTCTTTTTTTACTTTTGATATTTGAAAGCTTATGTTGTCTGAAAATAGTATAGCTACCCCTGCTTTCTTTTTACTTCCATTCGCCTGGATGATAGTTTTCCATCCCTTGACCTTTAGTCTGAAGGCATCTTTGTGGATTAGATGCACTTCCTGTAGGCAGCAGATACTAGGCTTGTGGATTTTTATCCACTCTGCCAGCCTGTATCTTTTCAGAGGACAATTCAGTCCATTCACATTTATTGAGAGGATTGAGATTTGTGGTAGATTTCCATTCATATTGTTGGGTGAAATCCTGTTGTTTTGTTTTGATCCTTGAGCCATCATGAAGTCCATGTTCTAGGGTTTAACTCTTGAATGATTTTACTTTGAAGAATGTCTATTATGCTGTTCAGTGTGTAATGCAGGACTGAGTACTTCCTGTAGAGCTAGTCTGGTCTTTGAAAAATCTGTCAGTGATTGCTTGTCTGGGAAGGATTTTATTACTCCTTCGTAGATGAAGCTTAATTTTGCCGGATAAAGAATTCTGGGTTGGGCATTATTCTGTTTTAGAAGATTAAGGATAGGGACCCAGTCCCTTCTGGCTTGTAGGGTTTCAGATGAGAAATCAGCAGTTAGTCTTATCTGCTTTCCTTTATAGGTTATTTGTTGCTTTCGTCTCGCTGCTTGAAGAATTGCTTCTTTCGTATTTACTTTGGTCAGTCTAATAACTATGTGACGTGGTGATTGCCTTTTCACATTGAGTCTCCCAGGAGTTCTGTGTGCTTCTTGTATCTGGATGGCCAGATTTCTGGGCAGGCCTGGCATATTTTCCTCCAGTATTCCATGAAATAAGTTTTCGAGCCCTTGAGTATCTTCTTTTTCTCTCTCTGGAAGACCGATGATCCTAAGGTTCTGTTTCTTTACATAATCCCACATTTCTTGAAAGTTTTGGTCTTGTCTCTTGCTTCTGAGTTCTTTTTCTTCATCTGATTTGTTCAACACAAAGACATTATCTTCAAGCTCTGAGATTCTTTCCTCTGCATGATCCATTCTGTTCTTGAGGCTTTCCATTGTATTTTGAAGTTCCCTGAATTCCTCCTTCACTGACAAAATTTCTGTTTGGTTTTTCCTTAGTATTTCAATTTCTTTGGAAAATTTTTCATTCATTTCCTGGATTGCTCTTGTGGTTTCTTTATGTTGGGATTATATTTTCTCTTCTATTCTGTTCAGTTTCCTTACAATCCATAATCAGAATTCTTCCTCTGACAGTTTAATCGTATCATGTACGTTGTTATCTGTTGATGGAGATCGAATATTTTCTTTTGGAGGTGACTTTTCTCTCTGATCTTTCATGTTTCCTGTGTTCTTTCACTGATTTTTTCTCATCAGCCTACTTTGTCAAGGACTGGAGGTGCTATGACTGGTTTATGAACTTAATTTTGGGGCTCCAAAGGGATGTTCCTTGGCAGAGCTGAAGAGATGTGCCCTGGTCTTGTGCTATCTTGGTGGGGTTTTCGCCTGTTGGGTTATCTCTGGCCTGTTGTCTGCTCCTTCTGCTTACAGAGATTAGTGAGTTTCTTTTCCTTGCTTAGCTTTCCAGGAGTTGGGTTACTTTTGTGTGTGTGACTCCGCTATCGCCTACTTGGTTTAGGTGGAATGTGCTCAGTTTAGTTATGAGGTTGCTCTCTCTTTTGTTGCTTGAATTTTGCATGGAAGAGTCAGTTGTCAAGGTATTCCAGAACCTTTGAATTAAGCTGTAAAATCCCAAATGGGACATACAAAAGCCTGAGTCTTTGGGAAATGTTTTGCCACTCCCAAGGGCTACTTGGGCCTTGTTACCACTTAAGATGTGGTGAGAAAAGCAGCAGGAATCAGTGTGCCTGAGGCAGTATACTTCAGGAATTGCTTGATCTGTAGCTATGAGAGAGCTGCTAATATGTTATTCAGGGCTCATTAGGCACTCTTGTGGAGGAATTCCTAATGGGTGTGTCAATTGGTGCAATTACTAAGGACTCTGGTCGAGATTTTCCTTCCCAGACTCCTAGCCCCTATGATGACAACAGCCTGGGCACCAAGTGCAAGCTTTTGTGTTATGTTCTTGTCAGGTGTTCAAAACCGATGAGCTGTATCACGTCAACAAACTGTCCCCTTTTGCTTAGATCCAAGGTCGTACAGATTCAGGCTAGTCCTATGGGGAAAGCATTTTTTCTCCTATCTCCCTACCTTCAGGGGCGGGCTCTGTCCTGGAGGGCTGTGGGAGGGGCATTGGCTGAGACTGTCACAAGGCCCGGCCTGAAAAATGTCTTCTCTCGTTTCTTTCCTCCTCCGAGGGTGGGTTTTCACCTGCCAGAGGGGTAGATAACCCCGTAGACTTGGGAAAGGGCACTTCCAGGGGCTACCTGGCGTTTCAGCTCAGGAAGTGGCGACCCTTATTATTCCACCCCTTCAAGGGCAGGATTGACTAGCTGGTTATAAGTACACACTTCAGGGATGCTGGAGAAGCCCTGCCTAAGGCCCCTGAGGGACCCAGACCAGAAAGCAGCCTATCCTGCTATTCCACCCCAGCGGATGTGGGGTCAGTCCCTTTGGTACACAATATCAGTGGTCAGATCTTAGTCAAGGGTCATCCACCACCCCTACAGGGTCACAGTCCATAGAACAGCTTCCCTTGTTCCTCTGCACTACCAAGGGTGGGGAACTAATTCTTTGGGAGGAGGCGCTGATTACCAAGTCACAGGGAAAATGAGGCTACAGGACCCCGCTGGGAAAACAGCCTCCTTCACTCTCTAGTCGGCCCTTCCTGTAGTGGAGTCTGTCTGTTTGGCCGGCAGCTCCAGCTACCAAGTCGCAACAGAGAGGTGACCACGTGTCTCAGCTTGAAGAGCGGCCTCCTTGGTCACTAGACACTCTTAGGGGTGCGTGCTGTCTCTTTGGTGCAAAACAGCCCCGCTGTGGAGATTAAACAATCGGGCTCCTGCGGTCGTGTATTTCAGATATACAGCCACACACATACACACTAGCACAAAGAGAGTAAAAAGGAAGAAGAAAAGAAAGAGAAGGAAAGAAAAAAAATGTATATATATATATACTAAAAAAATAAAAAGTAAGAATTAAGAGAAATATGTATATAGAAAAAAAGAAATACAAAAACAAAAACAAAAACAAAACAACCACCCCTTTACTCCACCTGGAGGCAGAGGCAGGCCCTTTGGCGCGATGCGTTGGGGGGATCGAGTCGCCTGGCGGAGGGGGTGGTTATGTAGTCTTGGATCACAGCTCTGCAAAAAATTTAAAAAAAGAAAAAAAAAAGCGGCCCCTTTACTCCGCCTAGTGGCAGAGGCAGGCCCTTTAGCGCGGTGCGTTGGCGGGGGGTGGGGGGGTGTCGAGTCGTCTGGCAGAGGGGGTGGTTATGTGTCCCGGATCACAGTTCTACAAGCTGTCTCCCTCAGTTGACCCTCAGTTCCCCATCACCTTTGCGGACAGCACCAGCGACTGAATGGAACAGGGCCGCCTGAGACTGCCTGGAAACTCGGCAGAAATATCACTCTTTCTCTCTTTTCCACTCTTTCGGAGGCGGGGCTTGAGTCTGCGGCTGGGACAGACTGTCGGCAGATTCGGGAGAAAAAGTGGCTGCGCTCGCTACTCTCCTCCTCTCTCCTCCTCGCAGGGCGCGACCAGCTCTGCCGCAGAGGCAGCGGCTATGACTCAGACGGATGCCCAGGCAACAAGTCCCTGGTGGTCGCAGGCTTTGGGCTCCCCAATGGCGGCTGCCCACCCCCTGCTAGTCCGCACTGGAGCCTACTGCACCAGGAGGGCATGTGGAGCCGCGGTCCGCTATTGCCAACTCCCAGATCTGCGTCCCAGGGCCGCACGCTGAGCTCGCCGCCCGCCCTACCCACGGCGACTCTGGACTGATCTGCAGGAGGACTCTGTGCTGTGTCCCTCCCAGCGCCCGCCGAACCCCCAGCGATTTCCACGGGCAGAGCCTCTTTTATGGTGTTCCCCTCCCCCGATCTAGTCCTGGCGGTCTCCTGTGGCAAGAAGCTGCCTCCAAACTCTCCCCTGTGGGCTCGGGCAGTGTCCGATCTGGGGAGCGCGCGCTCGGGCCGGGTCCCTCCCCTCTGATGCCGACCCAGCACCGCCCTCCGGCGCCTTCAAAATGGACCCTGCTCCTGTCTCGGCTCCCCACCGCTTGTCCGTCTGTGCTACCACTTCGCACTGACTTCTGGCACTTCTCTGCCTGCATGGAAGTGGGGTTTGGAAAAGGTAGAGTTGTCTTCCTGTGAGTCAGATCTCACTGCCCGGGCCAGCCCGCCACCGGGTGTGGCCGTCCCGCGCTGCTCTCCCCCCTGTTTGACCTGCACTCTCCGGTATTTGTGGCCGCTTCTCCAGTTCACCTTATTTTTTCTGCAGCACTGCTTGTCCCTCGCTGCTTCTCTGTAGATTCATGAAGCTGATCCTGTGGGAGAGCACCTCACTCACGTGTGGGTGTCCGTGTTCTTCACCTCCCACTCTGGGAGCAGAGAGCCAGGAGGTCACCCCTAATCTGCCATTTTTCCCCTGTAATACATTTTAACTACAGGGAGTGGTCAAGATTTCCATGATCACTACCACCACTGTGGAGGAGTTGCTAGGAGTTGGTGGGGGTGGCAGGGAGAAAGGATATATAATTAGCAGGGATAAGAGAGGTTAGTAGGTCTTTGCTTCCTCGTGGCATGCTTCTTGCTCTCATTTAGATCTGATTTTTCTCCTTTCACTTACATATAGCTAATGAGGTAAGCCCAGTGGGACGCTGACTCTTTGGTATACCCAGTAGGATCAGTGGGGTCCATAGGAAAAGAAGGTTTGAAGGGGGAAGTTTAGGCCATTTCTGCTGCAGGTCTATGGAAAAGAAAAGATGTCAAGAAGCTCCTCAGACAAGCTTTTGTCTAAGTCAGTAATTCTCAAAGTGTGGCCCCTGGACCAACACCACCCACACCACTGGGGACTTATTGGAAATGCCTCACTCATGTCACATACTTCTGAATATCTTCTCAGATGTGAGGCAGCCAGAAGTCTTCATAATATAGAGTGCTGCCTTGCTTTTGTTTTCCCAGCACCTAGGTGCTATGAAACTCACACATATAAAATCTCAGGAAGCCCTGAATCTGGCACTGACTGAGTTTGCAGATGCTCCGGGCTTTGGTAATCAGATTGTATGCTTATTGCAGAATTGACTCACATGGGCTAACTTCGGTAATTTACAGTCTATTTCATTTCTTATTTGCCCATTCACATGATTAATCACAATTAAGTCCTCTTTACTGCCAGTTGCTTTTTGAAAAAAATCAAGAGAAGAGGTCCATTTACTAAGTATGTGGGAAAAAGTAAAAAGATATTAAGGGTGTGAATTGTCCAGGGATCTGAGTATTCTTCGACTCAGGATGAATGGCCTGTGGCAGACTCAGCATTAACGGTTCTGCTTGGACTATAGCTCAGCTATAGGTCCTCACATTTCATATTATAGAGAAAGCCAGGCAAGTGAGGGTGAGTCTCCAGGTATCATTCCAATCTGTCACTAGGACTCAGACCTTTTAAAGTACCTCAACTCCATCCCATATCCTGTTCATCGGAGCAAAATTAGCCTCTCCCTGATCTCTCTCCCACAAAAGTAGAGATATCAGAGACTTGTCTCTGTTGACTTGCTTTCTCTGCCTTTTTATAGTTTCTACTCCCTTTTACAGATGCTTATTGACTTACAATGAAGTTATATCTGGATAAACCCATTTTAAGTTGAGCATACTGAATCGATTTCACACCATCATAAAGTCGAAAAATTGCAAGTTGAACCATCATAAGTTGGGGACTGTCTACATATTCAATATGCACAAGGTTCATATATTCAATTTCCACTCACTAAGACCCAGGAAAAGGAGAAGACCTAATTACCTATTACCGACTCAATGTTGGCTCACGTACTTTTTCTGACATAGGGAAATAAGTTTGATAAAAGAGAGAACATTCTTCTAGCTGGGTCTTGCTATCCAATACAAACTTATCATTTGAGTCATGTTCCGTATTGAACAAACAATACTGACTTTCTGAACATTAGCATGACCTCGTGCCTCTAGTTTTCAAGGGAAGAAAAACATCTGCAAAGGAAAATTCCCAATACATACATTTACACCTGCTTTATGTTTTTATCCCAACAGCAAAAGTTAAATAATCACAGGCTGACCTCTAAAATAATAACTTCTACAATGGTCATAAGAGGTAATGTCTCAATGTCTGGTGGCTTACAACCTTTATGACAAATAGCCCTTGCTTCTAAATGAGCAGTCACTTTTGTTTCATGAGGGTTTGTGCAAAAAGTTTGTACGTGGTATGATTCACCCATTTCGGGGGTCTTCATGTAATAGGCTCTGCCTGCCCCACCATAGCATAGCATAAGAGGGAGATATTCCTTTTGATTATGGAGGAGCAAGCTGGGTCAGGCTAGGCTAAGATGTAGGTTCAGATGAAGAGAACTTTAATTCTCATGATGACCTTGAATATTTTATCAGTTCAGATGATTTTCGCTGCAAGCAAAAGAAAACCAAACTTTAAGTTAGTTTAAACAATAAGGAACATAATTGGTTCACATAATGAAGTCTGGAAGTTGGTGGGGGGTGCTTCAGGGTTGATCTAGTGGCTCCAGCTTCACTCCTCTGTGATTTTGTCTGGTTTGTCCTCCTGCATGTTTTTGCTTTATCTTTAGGCAAAATTACTACAGCAGTTCTGAGCCTCACATCTGTATATCATAGTGTTTGGAGGAAAAAAAAGTTGATTCTAAACTTTATCCCAGAAGAATGAATAAAAGCTTTCCTTAGAAGGCACCAACAAACCACTTCATTTGCCCAAATTGTGATTCTTGAACTGATCACTGGCAATGGGAATGAGATTAGGCCATTCTTATAGTTGGGAGCAGGGTCGGTTTCATGTAAGGCACATGAGATATGTAGGGGGAGGGTATATACTTAAATAAAATCAGGATTGTGTTAAAGAGGAAGGGAAGAATAAATGCCAGAAAGGCATCTAAGAATGTCCTCAAAGTTTATTCCTTTCTATAGACTAGTCTTTCCATCCATAAAGGCAGAATTTTTATCTGAACACATGGTCATTCAACTAAAGATCACATTTCCCCACCTCTCAGCCAGTTGTGGCTTCATGACTAAATTTTTTACTAGTGGTATATAAGCAGAAGCATGTGTGCAACCTCCTAGTATACTCTTAAAAGGAAAGGGTGGGCTCTTTCCTTTTCCTTCCCTCTGCTGGAATGCAAACTTGATGGTCAAAGCTGAAGCAATGTAATCTCTAGTTCAAGGATGACAGAACAACAAGTTGAAAGGAAGCACAGCTCCTTACTATTAATAGCTCAGATTCTTACAGAAAAGAAAAACTTATATATTGTTTAAGCCATCGGATATTATTATTTTTTTAAATCTCTATTACAAAAAAGTGTAATATACCCTTATCTATTTTTAAGAGATTGAACCCTGATAAAGTTGGAGAAATTGAGTATAAACTGGATATTCTTCAAACCTGAGGAACTTTGATGGAGTCTTGATGATCTCAGTGGTCTGCCACTCTAGGACTACAGCCACCTTGGACTCTCTGCCACATCAACTGGACTCTTTACATGGAATGCACAGTGTCTAGGAAATAAATTTCAGACTCTCATTAGTATATTTTACCAGTGGCCTAGTGGTATCTATACACCACTTCAAGACTAACCAGATCAGGGATTCACATGAAGCCAAATCCAAGGTACAAATCACAAGGTTTTCAAAAGAGACGAGCACACTTCAGGGTTAGAAGGTAATGGAAGATGCCATTTGGGACACTGGAACCATCTTACTTAGGACAAAGAAGGGCTTTACCCAATAATTGAATTGTTGAAGTCTGGTTTGAAATGTTGGCTTTATGTGGTTTTTCTCTCAGATGTAACACCTATATGATTTCTGAGGTTGAATTTCCTCAGTGCTGGTCTAGCAGGTATGAGGTTGGGAGCAATTCTGAACCATCACCAAATTTAGGCTTCGTTTAGTCCAACATTGGCCAAGTTCCTCAATTTTTCTTTTTGATGACCATTTCTGAATTGCCAGCAAAGTATGTTGAAGGTCAGATAGACCTTGAATACAGGTTCTTGACAATGTATTTCCAACAGTTTTAAGACTGATTCTGGAAGAACATAATACAAATTTCACCAGAATTCAGGTCTTAGTTATGAGGTTAATGGCCCAATTATAGTCCTTATTCTCTGCCTCTTATTCTAAGAACGCTTCTCAGTAGGCAGGTTACTGGCCTGGCACTCTAGGTACCTGCGAGACAAGCTGACTAGCTGCCTCTGTTCCCACTGAAAGTATTAGCAGCCAAAGGCCAAAAAGAAGGCCATGACCTGGTTGTTCCAGGCTACTGTTAGATAGGAGACTTCAAGTCAAACAAGGTCCAGCGTAGGTAGCATAGGGAAAAGTGAGTAATAGGACCAGAAGGATACCTACCTTGACCTCCAAGGGTAGCAGTTTATGGGTGATAATGGGCCCTTCTAGTCATGAACAAATGTTGACAGTGTCCACCTAGATAAGTCTGAGCTTGTAACAAGTTGGGAGGTAGTAGAGTATAGTGGAAAGAGTCGTAGTTTGAAGTTAGACAGACAGTTCAAATCCTGGTTCTGTCGTTTTCAGCCATATGACCTTGGATCTCAGTTCCCTCATTTGTGGAAAGGGGATAATAGAGATACTTTTTTTACTATCGTGACAATTAAATGAGATAATATATGTAAAGCACTTAGCATAGTGTCTGGGAATATAAGTGCTCAATAAATGGTGGCAGTAGTAGCAATAGTAGTAGTAGTAACAATAGCAGTGAGAAAAATAGTGAGAATAGTAGCAATAGTAGCAACTAGGCCTGTTTGGACAAAACCCAGACAACAAAATTCCTTGGTGCCTTGGAGTATACCACTACCTGGGTCTCCCTGCACATGCCTCTCTGAAATCTCATACGTAGCTAAAACATCCCCAATGCTAGAGTAGGGAAAAGTAGAGGGATTAATGTGAGTCATGCCAATTCTCCTATTCCTAATGGCCTGAGGCTTTGTGCCTTGGAAGGTGAATATTAACATAGTTGTGCCTGCTGGCATGAGCTATAATTGGCAAGGGATATGCTCCTCCTATCCATGTGGTCTCATTCTAAATCTTATGGGGGACCCACTTTATGGCCATGACAGACTACCCCCCAGTAGACATAGCTAAGAAGCCAGCAGGCTACCTAGCCATATACTAGTCACTAGTTTTGCCAGATGGCTGCCAACTTCAGCTGTTGGGCTGATTCATGGAGCATAGAGCTGGCAAGTCCTGCCTAGAATTATGTGTATCACATGGTATCTTTCGAGGACAGGGCTAGGCTTAGAAGTCAGAACTCTGTCACCTATTGACTGACTTACCTTCTCCCCTGGTGGAGAAGATAAAATCTAAAATTACGAAGCATCTTGGAAGCCCACTAAGACTTCCTAAAGGGGATTGCCTACTTTCCAGCAAAACAGTTCCCAAGGCAGGATCGTCACAAGGGATTTAGAAATAATAGGAAATAAAGAAAGAAATAATATAGATGGAGAAATGATTGAGATGGAGACAAACTGCAGGTTAAATGATGGGGGAATAAAGGGGTCCCCAGCATTCCCGTGAACTGTCAGACCATGAGTGAAGTCCTGCATCAGTATTTATTGTTAC
Source organism: Propithecus coquereli (assembly GCF_000956105.1). Taxonomy (NCBI): domain Eukaryota; kingdom Metazoa; phylum Chordata; class Mammalia; order Primates; family Indriidae; genus Propithecus; species Propithecus coquereli. The sequence goes on from NW_012133970.1 coordinate 6,081,349, forward strand.
AGCAAATAGTTGTCTTTTGTTAGAGAATTACGTGCATAGCTCATTTTTTGAGGTTTCCAGGGGAACCTTACCTAATTCCATCTACAAGAATAGACGGTTACACAATTTTTCTAAGATAAGCATGTTAAGCCCTAAGTTAGAAACAGACCTAGCTGAGCATACAAATTAAAGATAAAATGTATGCAATGAGAACACTGAGTCTGTGTACTACTCTAATCTACTTCTTCTAAACACAGAGACATGTAGTCAGGAGTGAAGCAGGAATAGCCTTGAAGTCTAGGATAGATCCAGCTGCACGTTATCTGCTGGGCAGACATTTTAATCAGCTTCTCTGTCAAGGACCCAAACCGAGCTTCTGCCTTGCAAAAAAGCTCAAGGTGATGGCCAGCAGGAAAGAAGGAACGTTGCTTTGCAAACATCCTCTGACAATGCCTCCCTTGTTAGAAGCAGCTTCTGTTCTGTGAACTAATATGTCCACAAATTCCTTCAAGGCAAAGCCCTGAAAAGCCCTTGAAACTTCTCGCCTCTCTTAGCCTATTTCTCAACATCTACTGTGTACCCAAGATGACTGAACTCCCTGCCTCCTCCATCAGGCAAGAAACCGGAAATCCTATCTGCTCTGCTTCACCTGAAAAACATGGAGCCTGAGTGTCCAAGAAGTTTCCCATTTGTATGAGGAAGCCAGGAAACTGTTGCTTTGCCAGAAAAATACTTCTACAAAAGCCTCTGATGCAGGCACAGCTGCAGAGCCAGTGCCCATAGTTGTGTGGGCTGAACCCTGTGCATGAGACCAGTAACTCTGCACTGACCTCTGATAGCGGGTTAATGAGGCCTTGTCCTCATGTGGCAACTGCATCTTCAGCACCATGTTGAGCCCAGCCCGGAGGAACTTTAGAGGACTCTGAGAGATTCCTGAAGTATAAGATTGCCTTTTCCACTTAATGGCAAGGACTAGAGTGATGTCGTGGCAGCAATACACAAGGGGGCACTATTAGGTTAGAAGCAGGCCTACCAAAGGTGGCCTGAGGCTTTTCAAGAGGAGCCAAGGTCACAGCCCAGACAAAGGTGCCAAGTGTTTTAAGAGTGAGACATATTCTAAAACAGGACAATGGGGAACAGCTGTCAGTAGCCAGGCTGGTCAGAAGAGACTAGAATCAAGTTAGAGTTAGTGACAAGACCTGAAACAAAACACCAAAATACTAACAGAAGTCATCTTTCGGTACTGAGATTACCAGTTGTTTTTATTTTCTTCTCTTTGTCTACTATCAGATTTTTCTCTAATGACCATGTATTTTTGTGTATAATAAACACTAATAAAAGCTCTGATTTTGTAAGAAGTACAGGAGTAACAACAACTGTAATAATAGCAAATCCTTATAGGCCCCTTACTAAGTGCCTTTAAGTATTGGCTCGTTTAATTTTCTCATCAACCCTGTGGGATAGCTGTACTATTATCATCCCTGAATTATAGAAGTTGAAATAGAAGTTAAATGACCTGGCCAGGGCACAAAGCTAGTAAATTGGAGAGAAAGGGGCTTAAATTCAGGCAGCTTTGCTCCAGAGTTTACACTTTAATAACCAAGCATTTTTTCATTAAAGATGGCAGAATGACCATACATGTTTCTTTCCTTTCTCCTTGGAGGCCCCCTAAAATGATAGTAAAGGAATTAGAAAAGTATAAACCTCTAATAAAAACAGAATGAATCAGTGGTTATTAAGGGATAAAATATTTCAATAATTTTCTGGAAGCTGGAGAGCAGCTTGTTGGCATAATGATGCAGGGCAGAGGAAGCACAGCCTAGAATACACAAAGAGAAAGAGCTGGGCTAGGCAAAGTGATCTACAGATTCAATGCAATCCCTATTAAAATACCAACATCATTCTTCGCAGATGTAGAAAAATTAATTTTATGCTTTTTATGGAACCAGAAAAGACCCCGCATAGCAAAAACAATTCTAGGCAGTAAAAACAAAATGGAAGGTATCAACTTACCAGACTTCAAACTTTATTATAAGGCTGTAGTAATCAAAACAGCTTGGTACTGACACAAAAATAGAGCCATTGACCAGTGGAACAGAACTGAGAACACAGATATAAAACCACCCTCATATAGCCAT
>NW_012133970.1:6085371-6089829 GCF_000956105.1 Propithecus coquereli
AAAGTAGAGAAATAAAATAAAAAAATTCTGAAAGTCTTCAATAGCAAGGAAAATGACCAAGATAAACAAGTGGAAAAACAAAAGACTCAGGAGGAAAAGAAATAACAGAAGTCATCTTCTGTTCATTAAAAGAACAGAAGAGAACTTTAACAACAAACAAAGAAAAAGCTCGAAGAGAGAGAATACGGGTCATCAACAAAGGATCAGGATTGAGGATGGTGTCAGATCTCTCAGCACTGGATATGTTGAGCAATGCCTTCGAATGCTGAGGGAAATTAATTTCAACCTAGAATCTTTATTCAGCCTGCTTATCAATTAAGCATGAAAGTAGAAAAAAGATATTTTAAGATAGTTATTCCTTTTTAATTAATTTATTTTTATTTGTATGAATTTATGAGGTACAGGTATAATTTTGTTACGTGCATAGATTGTATAGTGGTGAAGTTGGGACTTTTAGGGTGTCCATCACCTGAATAACGTACATTGTACTCATTAAGTAATTTCTCATCATCCACCCCCTCCCACCTGCTCACCCTTTTCAGTCTCCATTGTTTATTACACACTCTACATCCATGTGTACTCATTATTTAGCTCCCACTTATAAGTGAGAATATGTGGTATTTGTTTTTCTGTCTGACCTGTTTCACTTAAGATCATAGACCCCAGTTCCATCCATGCTGCTGCAAATTTACCTTCCACATACCCATTCTTAGGAAGTTATTTGAAGTTTTGCTCTACAAAACAAGAAAAAGGAAGATATGGAATCCCGGAAAGAGTGGCTCTAACCCAGAGAAACAGTGAAGGGAAACCTCGGTAAACAATTGTGCTGCAAGTTTAAAGGTATACAGGTCAGACTGGAGCAAGAGCATGGAGCACCCCGGCGGAGAGAACTCAATGACTTGGTAGAACACTGGATTGGGTGAAGAGATTGGAAAAACTCCCATCTGTGATTAAAACAAACAGAGCAAGAAAACAGAAAAAGAAAAAAAGAAAGGAAAGTAATTAGAAAGGCAAGAAAATAAAAGCTGTACAAGAGAAAAAATGTAATCAAAACAATTGTTGGCTCTGCAGTGAAAATTATTTGAGTTGTTAAAAGAATGTAAATACTCCTTGTTGATGTTCAACTTTTATAATCAACCTAATGCAAGCAGACTAAATTATACTTACAAAACAGAATGCGATTGTCATCAACTTTGACAGGACAAAAGTCAAAGAACAGATGCAGACAATGGGAGCAAGAAGGAAGACCAAAGGGAAGGGCATGGATACTAATATTCTCATCTTCCAAAGCAACGTGTCAGAAGATACTCTTTATGGTGAGTGGAACAAGAACTAGAGGTTTCAGAATATTACTTACTATTACAAAGATACCAATAGAGGAGCTAAAAGTAACACTACAAATAAAAGGAGAATGGGGAAGGGGAGGATTGTAAGAACTAAAGCCTTCACTATCATAGGTAAGAAATAATATATCATATTTTAAAAGGATAAATAAATAATTATAGAAGCAAATAGTTTAGAACAGGGATTGCAACTCAAATGTTTAGAGGCCAGGCTGGTAACATAAATGAGTGAAATGGTGAGGAATGTGACAAATTGAAAAACTCCTATCTGTAGTTGCAAAAGGAGTCAGCTACTACCCCACTCCAATTCATTGTTGCCATGTGGATTCGTGAGACTACTTTTGGAAGATCTACTGTTTTACAGAACTGTCCAAAAATTTGGATTTTTAAATGAAATCATTCCAGGGAATTTAAAACTGTGTGGGCAGCTAGTGTTCAACCCTTAATTTAGAGACATAATGACATCTAGCAGAAGTAAAACCAAAAGATTTGGAGTTGCTTAACTCTGGGGAATAGTCCTGAGGGTCAGAAGGGGTTACCAACATTTATTGAACAATGGGGCAAACCTGCTATTCCAGCCATATGTTGCTTTGATAAAATATTTTAAACTTTAAACAAAAAGAATCAACTTTGAGGACTGAGTCAAGAAGAAGTAGTCTAAAACTAACCTCAAATGGTGAGTGTGTGCTAGATTTCCCTTTTTAGATGGAATCAGATAGTGTGGAATAAGGGCGGTGATGATGGAGGTGGGTCGAACCACTGATCCAGTTTCTCAGTGTGAGGCCGAATTTCTCATTGGAAAGGAAAGCTGAAGCTGTTGTAAAAATAGATATGGTAGCAGAAAGGGACCACACAATGGATAACACAATGAAATATTTTGTAAAATACACACAGTTTTTCATTTATACATGAGCCTCCAAACATCCTGAGCTTGGTCCCATTGGTGAAATCTACAGAGAAAAGAAAAGCCAGCCACACACTAAGAGGTTGGGCTTTGCTAAAAATGCAGTGCAAGTTTACCCAGAATCACTTACATTTGTTATAGAGGAATGGGGCAAAGCTCTTCCAGCTTGCCAAGAGTAGCTGGTAGAGGGGGAATTGGAAATAGGGGCAGGATGAGGTAAGTGTAGGACTGCCAGGGAGGGGAAGGATGAAGATCCTCACTGCCACACATACATAAATCCACATCAAATCAGAAATTAAGCCTTTGATTAAATGAAGATCAATTCACACTGCTGCAGGTGAGATTCTGAGTTCCTTCTCAGATTAAAATATATTTGGCATGGGAAAAAGAACATGAAACTGGTAGTTAGAGAACCTGTGTTTAATACTGACTCATCATGTGATATCAGTTTCCTCTCTGAACCTTGTTTTCCTCATCCTTACAAATGACAAGGATTGTCCTAGGGATCTCTAATGGCCTTACCAGCTGTGACATTCTTTATGTAGAGATGAAGAGGCTGGGATACTACTTTAGTCTTGATCTAAGTTGGAGTGTGAGCATCAGTGTTTTTTTAAACTCCCCAGGTATTCCCAATTGCAGCTATGGTTGAGAATCATTGCTCTTGCATCTGCTGTAGAGCAGCACTGTCCAATTGAACTTTCTTTGATAATGGAAATGTTCTTTAATTTTCATTGGCCAGTACAGTAGCCACTCATATGGCCGCTGAGCAACAGAAATACGGCAAATGTTACTGAGGAACTGACTTTTTCATTTTATCTAATTTTAATTAATTTAAATCAAATTGCCACACATGGCTAGTGGCTACTGTATTGAACAGTGCAACTCTAGATCTTAAGAAATAGCCATCCTCTGACCCAAAGATCTTGCCCTTACCTCCTTCCATACACTATCTTTATTCATCTCTGCCTTTCTTAAAGTGCATATTAGCGTTCTATATCTCAATGCTACTGTGTATAGTCCAGTTAGCGACGACCAGGAACAATTGGGATGAAAAAAACACAATAAATATATCATTTGGAGTTCTTTTGGCTGCACGTAAAAGGAAATCTGCTCAAACTGACTCAATAAATAAAATTGTTTCACATAACTGAGAAGTCTAGAAGTAGAGTTAGCTTCAGGTGAGGCTTTATTTGGAAGCTCAACATTGTCAAGAAGGATTTGATTTCTTTCCTTCTCTCCACCCTACTTTCCATGAAGTTGGCTTCAAACTAAGGCTGGCTTCCCAAGATGGCTGCCAATACCACCAAGGGCTACATGCTTTCCAGTGGAAATAAAACACACTGTTACAGTTCCAGCAAAAGTCCCAGGGTTGGCTCAGTTTTGGTCAGTTTCCCACCCTTGAAGACTCACCGTGAATAGGAGAATGAGATCTCATTGACCAGAGTTGTAGTATGTATGAACCCATTTGAGTCAGGAAGAGGTGTGTCAGCCCCCCTGACCCACATGAACTGAGGGTGGAAGGGGAGGTTCCTCAAAGGGAAACTGGGGAGGCTGTTGCCATAAGGAAGAAAACGGATGCTGGCAAGGTAAAAACAACAAACATTGATAACAAAGATGCCCCTGCTAAGGTCCTCTTTGGGTGAGAGAGGGAAGATCTCTGAAAATGAAAGACCTCTTTAAGTAACTCCTAAAATAACTCCTTGTCCCTTCTCCCCACTCTAAAGCAATAATAGAATGATGGTGGTTGTGGTGATGATTATGACAATGGCAAGGATGACAATGATGGGGCAGAATTCACTAGACAGCTGATATTATAAGAGTGCTGAGAAGCAGCAATGGGGAATGGGGAGATTTTAAACTAACAATGCACAAATTATTTTTGACAAATAGCATCCAATTCTGGGCATGATAAATAACATGCAAATGGGCCATTTGACCAAAAAAATATGTCTTTGGTAACAATAATTTGTCCCAGTTTTGAGGATGAGTGAATAACCTTTTGAGACATCTAAAAATCAGGCTTGTAGGCAGGTTCAGAAAAATCTAGGAGCCTGAGAAATATCCTCTATATTTTTCACTATCCACAAGTGTTCCTATAGGGACTTTTCTGATTGTGCCAAGCATTAATTGCACACTAAAAGTTGGAGTTTCTTTTTAAAATGAAGTGAGTCCCGTATGCTTTCTGCTTGTTTTCATAAATGCACACTATTC
>NW_012133970.1:6089879-6127303 GCF_000956105.1 Propithecus coquereli
GGGAGATTTTAAACTAACAATGCACAAATTATTTTTGACAAATAGCATCCAATTCTGGGCATGATAAATAACATGCAAATGGGCCATTTGACCAAAAAAATATGTCTTTGGTAACAATAATTTGTCCCAGTTTTGAGGATGAGTGAATAACCTTTTGAGACATCTAAAAATCAGGCTTGTAGGCAGGTTCAGAAAAATCTAGGAGCCTGAGAAATATCCTCTATATTTTTCACTATCCACAAGTGTTCCTATAGGGACTTTTCTGATTGTGCCAAGCATTAATTGCACACTAAAAGTTGGAGTTTCTTTTTAAAATGAAGTGAGTCCCGTATGCTTTCTGCTTGTTTTCATAAATGCACACTATTCATTTCTGTGAGGTGTCTCTTAATTTTCATAATCAGTCTAAAGAGCCAGAGACCTCCTTACCTGACCCTGATCTGCCTCTCCCATTCCCTCCAGCCTCCATTGATGCAGGTCATTTTTCAGCCCCCATCCTGTATTACCTTCTTGTGTCTGTCCAAACAATTTTGCCACTTTTTCATCTTCATGTCTTTGCTTAAATTGTGCCCTCTATACTTGACATTCCCTTACCTTTGCTTCTTCTCACCTTTGTTAGTTCTGCCCATCCCCACAATCACAGCTCAGATCCTATCTCCTCCCAAATTTTTCACAATTACCCCATCTAGACTAAGTTTTCTAACTTTTTACCTCCCATAGAACATTCTTTGGCTCTTATCATAGCAGCTACCACATTCTATCTCAGGAGAATTACTCATCAGTGGATTTGGCTCCCTGACTAATTTGTAGGGCCCTTCCTCCCATGCTAGGACAGATTCTATCTCCACCCACCCTTTCCTCTCGGCATAGCCTAACATAGGATCTGCACCATAGCAGTCCCTCGTAAATGTTTGTATATTCATTCACTCATTTGTTTTTTTCAAAAAATATGTATTGAGTACGTATTATGTACCATGCACTGTGCTAGTTACTGGGGATACAGCAGTAACTAGCACAGCAGTCAAATATCCATACCTTCATGGTATCTACATTCTATTATGGGATAGAGATAATAAACAAAAAAATATATCATATGTAAAGTAGCAATAAGTGCTATAAAAAGTAAGGCAAGGTAAGAGGGATAGAATGTCAGGAGTAAGATCTAGTTAGGAGAATCAGGAGAAGCTTCTCAGAAAAGATGATACTTGAGTAGAAATCTAATAACATAAGAAAGGGAATCAGACATGAGGGTATCTGGAGACAGAGTATTTCAAGCTGTGGGGACAGCAAGTCCAAAGGTCCTGAGGTATTAGCATGCAAGGAGGCCAGTATAGCTGAAGCAGAGTGAGTGAGAAAGCGGGTGTCAAGAGACCAGGTCAGAGAAGTAGTGGAAAGCCAAATAACTTACAGCCTGTTGAACTGAACTGAGTTAAAAATAAATCAAGAAAAGTGAAGATGGAAGACTGATAGAATAGAAGCAGGGCTTGTTGAAAGAATCCTGGGGCCATGGCCAATTTAGTCTCTAGGGCTCACCTCAGGCACAGGGCCTTCACCTTCTAGGCTTAGCTCCTCCATTTTTGCTCACTGAGCTTCAGGTATCCACCCTATTTCCCAGGTGCCTCTGTCCCAGGTCGAGCCATGGGCTTTGACCACACTGGACATGCCCACAGTTCAACCCTCTGAAAGCTGTTTGAGGTAGGACACTCGCAGTGCTCTATTTTATCTTTTTTTTCCTTTTCTTTTCCTTTTGTTTTTTTTTTCTTTTTTTGCTCTGCTTTGTCCATGTTGATTGTACTTTTTTCTTTTTTCTTTCTTTTTTTCTCACAGCCCTCTGTTTTCTAAACTGAATCAGAGACTCAGATAAGATTTCTGAAATTGACAGGTTATTTGGCTTTCTCTTTGTTAAATCAGTTAAACTCTGGGTTATCTTCTTGGTCTGTGTAAAGAGCAGCACTCTCCCTTCAAATGAGTTTCAAAACCTGAATAAAAGTGCCTGATAACACTCTTCTTGGGCAAGGTCAGAAGTGGACTATAACTCCATTTTGTGGTGGGTGTTCAGTGGAGAAGTACAGAAAAGAGATGGAATTGAGTCTTGCATAGTCCTGGTGTGTTGCACCAGAGGAAGTAGTGAGGAGGAGAAGGACGAAAGACTCAGACCACAAGTGGCAATGTGGCTATTTCTGTTACCAGCATTTAGTACCAGAGCTTGTTCAGTCACAGGAAATTGAACAGCAGATCTGTAAGATGGGTGGAACCCCATTAGACATTAGATCCCTCTGTCGTAGACAGAGTTCTAGGATCTCTCGTGGGCAGAAAGAAAGAGCTTAAGCTCTACATCCTTCCTAGCTCCTTGGAATTGGCGATTGGGACTAAGTCATGGGTGCTTGGCCCTCTGGCTAGCTGAAACCTAGATGGGAGGTGGGGGGCTAGGTAGATGAGATATTCATGAAAGACAGACCTGGCCTCAGGATTCACCCTGGTGTAGGGTACAGCTCAATGCAAGTGAAGAGGATAAAGCAAAGCTTGCAAACTTGTAATAATTATCCTAAGGGCCTGAAGTCATGCATGTTTGGCCAGCATGGTGTTTTAAAAAATATATTAACATGATGAATTTTACATGGGGTATGAACTCTTGAGTCCTTGTTGTCTTATACCTGCTGCCCAGGAGCCAGCATGTTCAAGGGTTAAGAATACTGGGGCTCTTGTGTTAGATAGCCTGTATCTGCCACTTTCTAGCTGCCCTTCAGTTTCCTCATATGGTAAAGATGATAGGGCTAGCTCATAGGGAGTTTGTGGGGAATTAAAGAGTTAATGTAATAAACTTTCCATAGGTGCTATTTTATTTGCCTGACCTCTGAAAGCATTTGAGTTTTCAACCTTTGGTACAAAGGGAAGACCTATGGAGTTGGTGACAAAAACACGTCACAGAAGAAATATTGTTTGATGTGGGCCTTAATAAAAGGAAAGTGGGGAGGGGCAGAGAGACTGACAAAAGCAAAATCATGGATGCATAAACCCGCTGGCTATGTTTCCTGGGCAGAAAGTAGTTTCGAAGATTACAGCAGAAGTGCTTTCTGGGGGAATGGCAGGAGAGGGTCTGAAAAGGAGGTCAAGGATGGATCGTGGGAACAGTGTGAAGAAGAGGTGAGAATGACCAACCAAAGCCCGTGCACCACTGCATCCCTGCATCCAGTACCTACCCACCGCCACCGCCACCATGCCCAAGAGAAAGGCTGAAGGGGATGCTAAAGGAGATAAAGCCAAGGCAAAAGATGAGCCACAGAGAAGATATGCAAGGTTGTCTGCTAAACCTGCTGCTCCAAAGCCAAATCCCAAGCCTAAAAAGGCCCCTGCAAAGAAGGGAGAGAAGGTACCCAAAGGGGAAAAGGGAAAAGCTGATGCTGGCAAGCAGGGGAATAGCCCTGCAAAAAATGGAGATGTCAAAATAGACCAGGAATAGAAAGCTGAAGATGCTAGAGATGTCAAGTGAAGTGCATATAGTTTTAACAACTGTGTGCTTCTAGTGACTGTACATTTTGAAATACTACTTTTATCAAGTTTTATAAAAATGCAGAATTTTGCTTTACTTTTTTTTTTAAGCTATGTCGTTAGCACACAGAACACTTCATTGTTTTTTGGGGAAGGGGCATATGTCACTAACAGAATGTCTCCAAATCTAGATTGATGTGGGGAAAACACCTTCCCCTTCTAGTTTTGGGAGACTGCCTCTTGGCTCTCAGGAGGAGGTATTCCCTGATGTTGACACTTAGCTACCTTGGCACAAACGGCTTGTGGTATGGAAAAACTAAAATTTGTTTTTATGTCCTCTTCTCCCTCTCTGCTTTCAGCATAGTCTTAACTCCCTTAAAGTCAGACACCTGTTTGGACCAAGACCCCCAATAATTGGTTAGCAGTATGTCAAGTAATCTGGACTTTCCAGTGACACCACTGATATGGCATCCCTTAAAAGAACAGCGGTTCCATTTCTAGATTGTGGATCTTCAGATAAATTCTGCCATTTTCATCTCATTTCTTGAAAGTAAGGGTCAGCTCACGAAAAATTGTTAAACAACATGCTAAATGTGAAATGTCAACCCTCACTCTAAACCTTCCCTGTTTAGAGCATCAAATGAAGACTGCATTGGGTTTTATAGTGGCTTTCTGATTTTGGTAGTCTATTGAAGAAGGGAGCTTGAAAGTTGTTGTATACCGTTAATGATTGTCTGCTCATGTCCTGCCTGAAATGCCATGATTGTTTATGAAATGTATCTTTAATAAAAATGGACACTGTTTGGCTTGGGGAAAAAAAAAAGATGAATTGTGAAGAACCTGCTATGCCCTGCCCAACTGTTTCAAAAAGACATTTGAAATTCATTGCTGCTTTTACTATGAAAATGTTGGGGCAAGACATCATTCATTTCATCACCCACTGCTAACCAAAGACTTACTTCCTCCTTTCTGCTAGTAAGCTTAATGTAATTGATTATATCCCACTTTTTTTCTTGGCTATGAGGGAGCTTAGAGTCAAATGTAAAACTCAATTAGCCCCTTGATCTTCATCATATTTTTCTTTTCCTTGGTCCTCATTTTCTGTTTGTATTCCATTATTATTTTAAGTATTGCTACTTTATTATTTATTATATGTTTAATGAGATATTGCTATAAGTTTCTGCCATTGATTTGTGGGGAAAAGTTGACTCTAAATACACTGATAAATAAAAAATAAATGATTTGAGCTTTATCCTTTAAACAATGGGGAACTATGGAAAGTTTAAAAGCAGAGTGACATGATTTGGCCTACGCTTTAGAAAGACAATTCTGACTGCATTGTGAAAGATGGTTAGAGAAGGGTGAGATTGAAAGTGGAGAGACCACTTAGGAAGTTGTTTCAAGTGGGAGGAGATTAGGGCCTGACTCCAGGTAGTGGGATGGAGAGGAGAGGATAGAGATAGGAGAAATTGGAGACAAGATAGAATTGATATGATGTAGAGACTGGATATAGGGAGAGAGGGAGAAGAAGGAAGGAACTAAGTAGACAGTGGTTAAAGTAGGCAGAATTCTAAGATGGCTCCTGTGACCTTTGCTATGTGGTATTACTCCCATGATTATGTTACATTACATGGCTAAGGAGATTTTGCAGATATAATAAAGGTTATTAACCAGCTGACCTTAAGAAAGTGAGATTATTCAGGTGGGACTAACCTAATCACACAAGTCCTTTGAAAACAGAGAGTTTTCTCTAGCAGGAAGCATAAGAGGAATTCAAAGAGATTCCAAGTGAGTGGTATTTGAAATGAGGGCAGTTCTCTATTTCTGAGATGGAAGAGGCCATAGGGAAATACATGAGAGTGCCCTTTAGGAGCTGAGAGTGACCCTCAGCTAATAGCCAGCAATAAAACAGGGACCTCAGTCCTACAACCATAAGGAATTGAACTCTACCAACAATCTAAATGAACTTGGAAGTGAATTCTTCCTCAGTCTCCAGATAAGAATCTAGCTGGCTGACATCTTGATTTCAGCATTGTGAGACTCTAAGCAGAGAACCCAGCTAATCCACCCAAACTTATGACATAAGAACCATGAGCTAATAAATGAGTTTTGTTTTAAACTGATAATTTTGTAGTAATTTATTACACATCAATAGAAATTAATAGAATAGTTGAACAGAAACCTTTGGCACCCATATTACAATCCTTTGGGCCACCTCTGATTTTAGCTGCAGCTGTAGTGGAGAGTTCTGACTCATCTCTAGCTACTAGTGTTCTACTTCAAGAACACAATGAACATCTTTTTGCATTCTGCTCCAGTGCCTTTTCTGATGCTGTGGAGCTTGCACAAAAGTAGCCTGTAAGTACAGGGAAAGTTAATGACCCCAGGGGCAACTCTCAATCAATGGAGAAAGGGAACCAATGGGATTAGGGGTATCTTCCAGTCTCTGAAAGATGTTCAGATAGACAATTCTGGGAGACATTCTGGTTGCTTCCCAGAGATCCTGGTGGAATCAGTCCTCTGTTGTCTACAGTAGTGATCTCAAAAATGCATCTTTGTATTAGTTTTCCTCTTTCAGTGTCTCACTCTCTCTGCTCCCTCATTCATACTTCCTCGGATCACCTCCCAGATAAATTCTCTGCTCCTAAATACTTGTCTCAGGCTCTGTTTTTGAAAGAACCAAAATAAGCCAGTGATGCTGTAAATTAATGGGTAGAATACTAGAAGGGAGAGCAGGTAAGGTGGCAGAAAGAGATATAATAAGTTCAGTTTTAGATAGATTGAATTTAATGGTCCTATAAAGTAATAATTCGTGTATTCATTCAATAAATATTTATTGATCATTTATTATGTGATATAGGAGGGGTGAAGCAGTGAAAAAGCAAACTAATCCCAACTCTTATGATGCTAACAACCTGACAGGAAGGCAGACAAAGAACAAGTTCTCTGAATATCTAAAGGACAAGTGCAGGGTGCTTAGGGACGTATACTAGATGAATCTAACCTAGTATCCATGATCTTAAATGGCTTCCTATAGAAATCAACTTTTCAGATGAAATCTGAAGGATGAGAAAGCATTAACAGGATACACTGGAGGGCAGAACTGAAGGAGAGAGAGAAGGAGGGGTTTAGGCAGAGGGAAACATATGTGCAAAGTCCTTAAGAGATGTGACTGAAGTGAAGAGGAAAGGAGTATAGCACAAAGTAAAGTTGAAGAGATAGAGAGGTTCTGGCCTTGCCAGGGTGTGTAGGCTATGGCGTGGTTTTCTGTTTTATTCTAAGGACAACTGGAAGCCACTGAAGCAGGAGACTGCCATCAGATGTGCATTTTAGAAACATCATTCTGGCTGCTTTGTGGATGAAGCTTCCTCGCAGCTCACCTCCTGCTGTACGGCCCATTCCTAACAGGCCACAGACAGGTACCAGTCCCCAGCCCGGGCTTTGGGGACCACAGCCTTATAGGACTGAGCTTGGCATTCGAAAGAGGATGCTTTTATTAAAAGAAGCACTCTGGAAAATCAAAGACACTTTAAAGATCTGTAGACAGGAATGTTTTCTTGCCAACAAAGGGTGAGGCACTCCACATCACTCTGGTAATTAGCAGTGGGCCAAATCCCAAAGGACTCAAGACTCAGATACTGCCCCTAACCTCTTCTCCAGCACAGCTCTGATTTGGCCCAAATGTCAAGAAGACTGGGACTCAGTGGAAGGGCCCATGTCTGGGATCCAGATTCTATCCCAGTCACCAGTGTGCTGGAACTGACCTGTATCCACTAATGAGAGATAACTGTTTAATTTTCAGGAATTTTATGACTAATTGACAATATAATAGTAGCTTGAAATTGACCATGGTGGGAGAATTTACATCATGGATATTGGCAAATGCTACAAATCAGGGCTTCTTTCCTTCAGAGAACTGGTTGTTAAACATTTACCAGCACACTGCTAATCCCAGTCCTGCCACAGACTGCCCATGTGGCTTTTCTCTCTGCATTCACACTCTTAGTGATCTCATTTATTCTTGTGGCTTTAAATACCAAGTATATTCTGAAAACTCCCAAATTGATATCTCCAATCCAAACCTCTTTCTTAGATTCTGGACTTATACATTATATTCGTATAACCAACTGCCTATTTAACATTTCACATTTCCACTAGATGTCTAATAGGCATCTTAAACTTAACATGACCAAAACTGAGCTCCCCATCTACAACCCCCTCACTATTCCTGCCACAAACTTTCCTCCTACTTTCTTGTCCATTTTAGCAAATGGCAACTCCTTCCTGTTGCTCAGGTCCAAAACATTGGCATTTTCCTCAAATATTCCCTTTCTTTCACATTCCACACCCAATCCACCAGCAAATCCTGTTTGCTTTACTTTCAAAACACAGAATCTGATTGCTTATTACCATCTTCCCTGCTACCACCCCAGTCTGTGCCACCACCATGTCTCACCTGGATCACTTGCAGTAGCTCCCTAGCAGGTCTCCCTGCTTCCTCCTTTACCCTTCTGCAGTCTATTCTCAACATAGCAGCCAGAGTTATCTCATTAAAATACAAGTCAGATCATATTAACCCTCTTCTCAAAATTCTCCAAAGGCTTCCCGAATAATTTGGAGTAAAAGCTAAAGAGCTATAAGACCTTATAAGATCTAGCCCACATAATTTTTCTCAGCTCATCTCCCTACTATTCCCTTTCCCTCCCTGCTAACTGCACTCCAGCCTCAAACATATCAATCCTGCTTTCACCTCACAGCCTCTGCCCTTGCCTGGAAGACTCTTCTGCTAGATACACACATGATTTGCTGCCTTATTTCAGGTTTTTCTTTAATATTGCCTGTAATTAAGGCACTTCTTAACTCCCTTATTTAAAATTGTAAATGTTCTCCTACTCTGGCTCCAGCACTCCCTGTCTCCCTTCTCTGCTTTCTTTTTTTCTTTCTTTCTTGGCGCTCATCATCATCTGACATACTATGTTACTTTATTTATTTCATGTATTATCTGTCTCACAGACTAGAATGTAAGTTCCATGAGAGCAGGGGGTTTTCTCTATTTTGTTCATTGTTGTGTCATCACTGTTATGTTATCAGTGCCTAGAACAGTGCTTGAAACATAGTGGATACTCAGTAAGTATTTGGATGAATGAGTGAATACACTCTCTAATACCACTTACTATGAATACGTTGCACTATAATTTATCTTTTCACAGTAAGGACACAGTAGGCAATTAATATTTGTTGAATGAATCAATGACAAAACCCTCTTATTAACTGTAGAACACTCAAGCAGTGCTTTATCATGAAGAAATGGCCATCCTGTTCCACTTTAGACCACAAGGATGAGGGTGCTGTTTGCTGCTGCTACTAAGAACTGCCCCCACTCTTTTCACAAGAGGCAGCACTTCATTCTACCCTCCCTGCCACCTTAAAAATCAATTAAAGCCTTTTTTGTAACTGGCGCTTTAAAGCCAAGGTTTACAGATTCTGTTGTCAACCACATGGGAGCTCACTCTGTCATGTCCAATGTCCAAGTACCTGTCTGAACAGAGATGGCTCTAATTTAATCCCACCCCAGGGGTGACCTAATAGCTATAGCAATTTACATTTTCCAAAGCATTTTGTGTCCATTGTTTCATTTGGTCCTCACACCAACTCTGTAGGCATCAACATCTTCACATTGTAGGTGAAGAACTGGAGGTGAATTGACTAGTCCCGGGGCAGTTAGTGATAGCTCAGGGCTGGGATTCAGATTTCAAGCCTTTTGGCTCAGTTGTAAATGCCTTTGTAGACAATCTGACAAGAAAATAAACATATGAATAAATGAATATGCATCTCATAGCACTCTTAATTATTAGTGGAGTAATGAGCAAGGACAGCACCCAAAGGCAGTTTTTCCACTCAACTCCTATACCATTAATTGTGTCTATCATTGACGTGGAAGGAGCTCACCATATGCAGGCAATATAATTACATAAAACCTCAAAACCAGAGTTAAAGATTTCCCAGAGTAAGACCCCCTGTTGCCTAGAAGCAGGGGAATTAGTGACTGCTGCTGGGGAGTAGGGGAGGAGAGGGACTAAGACGAATCATTACCAATTTCCCCTCATTCCCCACTCATTGAAACTGTGGGGAAACCAAGGAAGAAGCTTACCTGGAAAATCATTCCTTCATCCATTCATTTGTTATGTCTGTCACTGATCTAATCATCCAGCAAGTTGTGTATTAATTGAGAACTTTCCACACAAATGCCTGCTAATGGGGGTTACAGCAAAGTAGTAATCTCTTGGGGAGCTTGGAGGCTAATAAGGGAGAGAAGATATGTACATGCATAGTAAGGACTAAAAGTTGAAAGCATTAAGTGTCATGGGAGAGGTGCAAAGAATGAGATAAGGAATTTCAAGGAATGAGAGAACACATTGAAACTTGGGGAATAGGGAATATCCTTAGTGGAAGGACCTGGTGACTGGGCCTAGATAAAATGTGTAGGATATGGGCTTGAGATTGTTAGGAAATGGAGGGGGGAGAACACTATGGGGGAAATTGTGAGGCATGTCCTGAAAATACTGGGGAGTTCAATGTGGCTGGACTGCAGGGTACAAGAGAGGAAAAGTGGACACGAAAGTTGCAGAGGAAGGTTAAGACTAGCTTCTGAATGCCACTGTGAGCACTCAAAACACCATGGGTTCACAGGGTGGATGGAGAGAAAGACAGGTCCTTCCAGCAAGATTTAAGCTGCCCTGTTCTGGCCCTGATCCCTTCTAGAATGGCCTTCCCTCATGCCTTCAGGGAATAGGACAGCCCATGGTTTTCTCTTCATGTTCAGTTCAAGCTTATTTATACAAGTCGCATTCAGTATCTAGGGAAAGACTTCATCATAGCAACAGGCTAGGGCCATTGCCTTGTCCAGCAGTGAAGTGCTTCTCTCTGTCTGGAAAGGGCAGGATTTTTGCTGGGTGGCCACTACCTGTGTTACAGCAAGTGTTACAGCAAGTGGTCCTGAGGACAAACCGAGCAGCACATGGAGAGTCAGAGAATCAAAGTTTATTTGCCGGTGGGCTCAGAGGGACCTCACCACCGCATTCTGAGCCCCGTCTACCTGATTTTTCCCACTTTTATTAAGTTGTGGTGGTCTGGGGGTAGGGTATCAGGTGGTTAATGCCCGCCAGGTAATAGGTTAGTTGATGTGTCAGATAATAGATTTAGTGTTATGCTGATGCACCAGGTAGTAGATTTAGTGTTATGCTGATGCACCAGGTAATAGATTAGTTGATGGGCCAGGTAATAGGCTAGTATTATGCTGATGCGGGTCTTCCGTGAGGGGTGGGGGTCTCAGGTGGCTGATATGCCAAGGAACAGATGGGGGTTTTCCTTATCATTCCCCCCTTTGATGCCCTTATATGTCTACTATAGGGCATCATTTCCCAGTGGGTGTAGTAAGTCCAGCAAGCTGGCTTGCCCCTTGCGGCTATACAGGTTCGAATGTCACCTATACTGGTGCCAGTCCAGTATTTCTTTCCCCTACTGTGGCACACCTCAGCCTGACTATAACACGTCCTTGGCACGTAGGTGCAGACTGTGAAACCTCCTGTGGTCCAAAAGCCTCCAGTAATCCCAATAGTGGAGGGAATCCAAGTCCTAGCATAACAAGCCTCAGGGCAGGGTTTCTCTGCCATAGTTGTTAGGGCGAGTGCCCCAACCAGGAGAAGGGTAGGGACTGAGGCAGGAGTAGACATCCTATAATGAGCCAAAATACCACAGTTAGAGACGCCCTCTGCAGTCCCGTCCAATCTCCGAGAGCTACCGCAGAGAGTCCAGTCCCCAGTAAAGTCACTGCAACCCCAATGAGGGCCAGGGCCAGTGGTCCCATTTACTCCTGTTCAGTCCTGGGTGTGGCTGTCCTCGTTGGGAGACGGTTAAGCTGGATCTTTAGCGGGTTCTGCTGGTCCTGATGTGCAGTCCAGAGATCAGCTTCATTGTCTGGTTCAGCCTTTTTCACCTGGGAGTGATGGATCCACGGAGTGATACCTGCAACTTTAACAGCAGTGGGAGTAACTAGCATCACAGTATGGGGACCCTTCCAGGTGGGCTCTAGGGGTGCTCTTTTCCAGTCCTTTACCCAAACTAGATCCCCAGGTTGGTGGGGGTGGACAGGAAGACCCAGGGCAATAGGGTTTTTTTCTAGGACAATGTGGTGGATATGGCACATAGTTTTGGCTAAAGCTTGGAGGTGTGTGTTTATATTCAATTCCCCTAGTTGTCTAATGTCTCCCCTTAATCACTTGATGAGTGGGGGAGGTCTACCGAACAGTATTTCAAAGGGCGAATATCCCGTGGGCCCTGGTGTGCACCTGACTCTGAACAGGGCTAGGCTTAGCATGTCTACCCAGGGCAATTGTGTTTCCTGACATAGCTTTGCCAGAGTGGTCTTGAGGGTCCACTTCATGCGCTCTACTTTCCCTGAGCTCTGTGGCCTGTAGGCTGTATGTAGTTTCCATTTGATTCCTAGTGCCTTGGTGAGGGTTTGCATGATCTCTGCAGTGAAGCTTGGTCCGTTGTCACTGCCAAAGGAGAGTGGCAGACCGTACCTGGGGATGATTTCTCTCAGTAGAAGCTTTGCCACTTCCCTAGCCTTTTCGGTCCAGGTAGCGACTGCCTCAACCCAGCCTGAGAAGGTGCGTATCACTACCAGCAGGTATTTATAGCCCCAATGTGGTTTTACTTCTGTGAAATCAATTTCCACATCCTCGAACAGAGAGGTTCCAGTGTACTGAATTCCTGGGGCGGGTCTCGGCCTCACCGCTGCATTGTTTTTAGCACAGGTCTGGCAGCGGGCGCTGACTGCTGCAGCGATGGACGGAAGTTCGGCGATGTAGTACTACCGGGCGAGTAGCTGCGTGAGGCCTGTTTTCCCTAAGTGAGTCAGGTTGCGATGTTGGGAGACAATAGAGTATGCTAATTTATTGGGGATAAAGATGTTATGGTTCCGTAGGTGCCACCAACCGTCTGAGTCCTTCTTGGCCTTCTCCTGCTCTGCCCACTGGTTCTCTTCTGGAGTATATTTTGGTTCTTCGGGTCACTTGGGTGCCAACAAAATTTGACATTGGGTTGTAGTGTTGTCTTCTGAACATTCTTGGGTGGCTGCAATGTTGGCTGCTTGGTCTGCCAGGCGATTGCCAGTGGCAATTGGATCTGTGCCTTTTTGGTGCCCTCGACAGTGGATGACCGCAATCTCTTTCGGCTCCCAAACTGCCTCCAGCAGTTGGAGGATTTCATCCCTGTTTTTGATCTCCTTTCCACCTGCAGCCAGCAGTCCCCTCTCCCTGTATGTTGCCCCGTGGATATGTATTGTGGCAAAGGCATATTTAGAGTCTGTGTATATATTTGCCTTCTTACCCCGGGCATGCCTGAGGGCTTGGATGAGGGCCCATAGCTCCGCCCTTTGTGCCGACCACCCCTGGGGCAAAGGAGCTGACATGATGACCTCACCGACTGTGGTGACTGCGAAGCCTGCCAGTCATTTCCCATTCTGGATAAAACTACTGCCATCCATGTAGAGTTCCAAGTCCGGTGCTGGTAGAGGACTATCTCTCAGATCTGGCCGGCTGGCATAGACCTCCTCTACCGCCACAGTGCAATCATGGTCCGGGGCCCTGGCTCGGTGGGTAGGAGGGTGGCGGGATTCGAGGTCCGCACAGTCTCCAGGGTGACCTGCAGATTTTCACATAGCAGTCCTTGGTATTGCACTAACTGGTTGCTTGAGAGCCGCCAGTGCCCCGAGGCGTTCATTAGAGACATTACTGTAGGAGGGACTCGCACACGGAGGTTCTGTCCCAGTGTGAGTTTGTCTGCTTCCTTGACTAGCAGGACGGTGGCCACCACTGTGCAGAGGCAAGGCGGCCATCTTGCCGCTACCGGATCCAGTTGTTTAGACAAGTAAGCCACTGGTCTCTGCCACGGCCCACAGTTCGAGTCAAAACCTCCAGAGCCACTTGTTTCTTCTCATGTACAAACAGGTTAAAGTCTTTGGTGAGGTCCGGTAGCCCTAGTGCAGGGGCTCTTTTTAGTAAGTCTTTTATTTCCTGGAAAGCCCTTTCCTGACTCTTGGCCCATTCCAATGCTTTGTTCTCAGGCCCATTAGGGCCTCGTACAGAGGCTTGGCCTTTAGGGAGAAACCTAGGATCCAGATGCGGCAGAATCCCGGCCATGCCGAGGAATTCTCTGAGCTGTCTCTGACTGGTTGGCCTGGGAACTGTACAGATGGTGCTTCCGCTCATGTCCCAGTGTCTGGCGCCCCTGAGTGATGTGGAAACCAAGGTACTTTACCTGTTGCCTGCAGGTCTGTGCCTTTTTCCAGGAGACTTTGTATCCCTTGTCAGTGAGCAGTTGGAGCAGGCACTGGGTTCACCAGGGCAGTCTTCTCTGGTGGGGCTTGCTAGGAGGAGGTCACCGACATATTTTAGAAGTGTGCAGTGGGTTTCTTCTCGCGGAAAGGAGATGACGTCAGTGGCTAGAGCCTCCCCTAATAGAGTTGGTGAATTTTTAAATCCCTGTAGTAATCATGTCCAGGTCAGCTGGGTTTTCCTTCTAGTCTGAGGATCCTCCCACTTGAAGGCAAACAGGGGCTGGCTCTTCCGAGCGAGCCACATGTAGAAGAAGGCATGCTTTAAGTCCAGGCAGGAGAACCAGGCAGCATCAGGAGAATGAGGCCAGGAGGGTGTATGGATTTGGTACCACTGGGTGGAGAGTCACTGTAGCCTCATTAATCAGTTGCAGGTCTTGGACGGGGCGGTATCCACCTCTGTTGGGCTTTTTGACTGGCAGGAGGGGAGTGTTCCATGGGGATTGGCAGTCCACTAAAATCCCCTCCCTTAAGCCTGTCGATGTGTTCCTGAATTCCCTCTCAAGCCTCCTTGGGGATTGGGTACTGTCGTCTCCTGGTCGGTTGGGCTCCTGGTTTCATCTCGACCACCAGGGGTGCATGCTGGTGTGCAAGACCCGGGGGGAGGTTGTCCTCTGCCCAGACTAATGGAAAATCCTGCTGAAAGTCAGGCGGGTTCTGTTCCTCTTTGGCCTCATCGTATAGCTTCCATTCCGATTCCCAGGGCAGGGTGACCGCCATTATGAGAGTCTCTGGGGCGCCAAGCATGAGGCTTCCGTGTGGAAGGTGATCTGGGCTTTCAGTTTGCTCAGGAGATCTTGACCTGGGAGGGGAATGGGGCAGTCCGGTATGTATAGGAATTCATGTCTTATTTGGTGGCCCCCCCATCTGGCCTATTCGGGATTGGCAGAAGGGTCGAGCTACTCCTCTGTAACCTGCATCGGACCTCGCACCTCACGCGGGGGCATCTGGAGGGCTGAAGCTGGGGCCTGAGCTGACCGTAGCTGGTGGGTGATGGGAGTGCAGGCACCTGGTTGGTCTGGAACTGGTGGCAGGGAGATTGATGGTGGTGGGGTGTCTGGTGCATTCAGGGGTGCTTCAGGAGGAGTCACAGTAGGGTTGTAGGGCGGTAATGGTGGATCCTCTTCAGGAGCTTCCTGATAGATGGGTTTGGACAGTTTGGAGTCTCTGGTCCTTTGGGCCCCCAAAATCCTGCTCTGTCCCTTATTAGCACAGAACCGGACCCAAGGGGGCACGGTCTGAGCAATCTCTAGCCATGAATCTATGTAAGGGAATTGGTCGGGGTGGCCGGGAGTCCTGGTCACGATTCTCCAAACTGCTCGCACGGTGGGGGGGGTCTAAGGTTCCTGTTGCCAGTCGACCCCAAATGCGGGCCATTTGTGTTCACAGAGGGCCCTAAGACTAGTGGGACTCTGTGATGCCATAATCTCCCATGAAACTCTTCTTAAAGTTCTTTAACATGCATTTAAGAACTGTTGGCTTAGATTCTACGCTACCCATCCTAGACCCTTGAACGGTGTCGCAGCTTAACAGACAAAGTGAGGGTTTCTCTCAGGTGTCCGCCTGGCTGCGTCCCTGGTGGGAACTCAGGCGTGTCTTGGCGAAGCTGTGCCTGTATAAACCCCAGGCTTGGTCGCTCCCTTTAGGGGAGTGAATCACCGTTATGCCATACAACGCCGCGGCAGAACCGCAGGTGAGGACCCACTCAAGTTCCGTAGCCGTAGCCGTGGGACCACAAACAGTCACTCTTCACTCACTCTTCACGCACGCATTCAGACAGGCAGAGGTCACACATTCCCACCCTGGGAACTCCCTGCACTCAGGAGGTGATCAAGCTCCTCTTCTGTCCTCTGATGTGCCTGACTCGGGCTGGTCCCGGGACATTATCTGGTCTGATGCCTCCAGACCTGATTTGACTTGTCCTTCCCTCCAGCGTGTCCAGGTGAGTTCAGGACCCTGCGGCGGGTGGGAGCTCCCAAGGAGCGAAGATCTTCTGCAAAATGGCAGTTGGCGCTGGTTCACTTCTGTCGCTGAGGTCCCGCCAGTCGCTGCGCCCATCCCCGAACCAGTGGCTTCAAGGGGCCAGCGCGGTCGGTTTCCCGGTCAGGGAACCAAAATGTTATAGCAAGTGTTACAGCAAGTGGTCCCAAGGACAAACCGAGGGGCACACGGAGAGTTGGAGAATCAAAGTTTATTCACTGGTGGGCTCAGAGGGACCTCGCCACCAAATTCTGAGCCCCGTCTACCCGATTTTTCCCACTTTTATTAAGTTGCGGTGGTCTGGGGGGGCAGGGTATCAGGTGGTTAATGCCCGCCAGGTAATAAGTTAGTTGATGTGTCAGATAATAGATTTTAGTGTTATGCTGATGTGCCAGGTAATAGATCAGTTGATGGGTCAGGTAATAGGTTAGTATTATGCTGATGCGGGTCTTCCGTGAGGGGTGGGCGTCTCAGGTGGCTGATATGCCAAGTTACAGATGGGGGTTTTCCTTATCACCTGGGCTCCCTTCCCCTTCCCAGCCTACTAGCCTTGGGCCTCCGTCAGTCATAGGCCCAATTAGGATTTTTGTTCAATGGGGCATCTGAGTGCATTAGCTTGTCCTTTAATGATTTGCCTGGGCCCCTCTAATTAACCGGCAAGGCCATTTTTCCTCAGTTCTATTTTTGTCTCTTTGGGAGATCCAGGCCTCAAAGAATAATGTAGAAGGCTCAATTATCTTAAAGATTTCCCTTCCTCACCTTCCATCTTACCTCCTTCTCTTTCCCTCCAGGGATCTGTATCATGCCACATTGAGGCTCTGTCCAAGATGAGGATTCTTATGAAGCCACTTCCACATTTAATTTTTTCTCTGGCTCATTGCCCCACCACTATTTCAAGCTCTTTTTTTAACAGCAGCCAGTGAAAAAGCCTTAGGGGGTTTAGCTAGCTAGGAGCTTAATGTGAGTCATCAGAGTGGTGTGGTTGCCAAAAAAAAAAAAAAAGTTAATGCAATTTAATCAGAAAGAGAGCGCCCAGAAGGAGGGTGGCAAGAGCTTTAGCCCTGTTTTGCTGCTCCACTCTGGGAGGTAGCACTTGCTGCCTCACCACTATAATTGTGGATGCCACAGGAGGTGAGGGAATGGGGCACTGTCCTGGGAGGCTGCAACCACACTGGGCTGCTGGTACCTCACCAAACCAAGCATGCTCCTGCCTCAAGGACTTTAAATAGGTTTTTCCTTCTTCCTGACACACTTCCTTCAATTTTTGACATGGGCTCACTCTCTCACTTCCTTAGGTCTTTACTCAGATATCCTCTCTCCGGGTTGGCTGCCTTTGACCTCCCTATTTAAAATAGTTTCTCCCATCACTCTCTCACTCCTTTTACACTGCTTTTTTTGTCTTCATAGTACTTATGATCTCATGACTCAAATTATCTGTTTTTCTCAGTGGAATATAAGCTCCTCATAGGTTTTTTGTGTATTTTGTCCACTGTTATGTCTAGAACAGTACCTGACATATAGTGGGTGTGCAATACAAATTTGAATGAACACATAGATAGCATTTAGATCATTGTACTGTAATTTGTGTTTTCACTTGTCTTATCTCTGATAGAATTTTATCTAGGAAGCCTCTTTTTCCTCTTTCTTAACATTTTCACTAATTGCATAGTCATTACCTGACATGGTGTATATTGGATGGATGGATGGATGGATGTACTGGCAGGGATGTTTCAGGAGGGTTTCAAACATTGGATCAGGGTTGGCCTAGACTTATGCTGCCTAATACAGTAGATACTAGATACAGGTGACTACTGAACACTTGAAATTAGGCTTGTCTAAATGGCAATGTGTTGTAAATGTAAAATACACACCAGATTTTGAAGCTTTGGCAGAAAAACATGTAAAATATTTCATTAATGATGTTTTTATTGATTACATATTAAAACATTTTGAATACACTGGGTTAAAATATATTCCTAAAATTAAATTCATCTGGTTTTTCTTTTTTTAATATGTCTACTAGAAAATTTAAAGTGACATATGTAAATGGTATCATATTCATATCAGATAGTGCCGCTCTGGAGATTTAGACCACCTCCATGTTTAAACCCTGATCTTTAGAAGCTTGTGAGGGTGTGTGTGTGTGTGTGTGTGTGTGTGTGTGTGTGTGTGTATATGCGTGTGGTAGAGGAGTCTCCTGTAATTAACACAGAAAAGGGTTCTTCATAATCATTGATTCTGGGGACTGGTGACAGCAGGGTCAAATAAGCATCATGTTTTATTACTCTACCTCATCTTTCTGATTTCTGTCATTTCTTATTCCAGCTTGTCCCAGAGCTGCTAGCCACAAGCCATACTGGTTAGATTTTTCCCCCTCCTTTCTTAGCTCCTTCCCACCCATGCTTCCTCTGATGGTGACACCAGTGAAGGCATAAATGGTCCAAAGGCCAGCTACCAATTAGAATAGGAAAATCTAGCCACAAGCACCTCGATTATTCACACACTGCAGAATCCCCACTTTGGAAAAATCTATCTCTGCCTTATAAGTGACGTTATGCCTGTAACCAACGCCCCTGGCAGAGTCCCATACTGGATTATCCCAGGAAGGCAATAGAGGAGTAAAAGATATTTTCCTCTAAGAGAGTATGATCAAATTGGGAAATAAAACTAATGTAGGCCAGGCACTGTGGCTCACACCTGTAGTCCCAGCACTTTGGCAGGCCCAGGCAGGAGGACTGCTTGAGGCCAGAAGTTGTAGACCACGTCTCTACAAAAAAAACAGAGCAGAACAAAACAAAACCAAAAACCAAAAACCCCCAAACACAAACAAAAAAACCTAATGTGCATGTGTGAAAAGTTAAACAAGAACACAGAACAGTCATCCAAGAAATGTTGGGCAGAATATGATTAAGGACCAAAGAAAAAAATGACCCAGAATGTTGGTGCTCTAGGAGTTCAAATCAGGGTCATCCCCAAGGGCTAAGGCAGTCAGAAAAAACTTCCTGGAGGAAATAGTATTTGAGCTGGTCCTTGAAGATGTATGCAATGTTACAAAGTCCTGGATTTCCAGAGCTTAAAGAGTCCTCAGAGTCATAATGTACTCCTCGTACATGTAACAGAGTAGTTACCCCTCCTCCTATAGATATGGAAATGTAAAATTGAGACTGGGGAATATGTAAAAGAGGGAATGGCCTGAAAAAAGAAACAGCAAAAATATTTTCTGTCTCTTTAAAACTTGCCCCACTCTTTTTGGGAACTGTAGCCTGGCCTGCATCTCTGAGGCAGGTTAAGTCTTTTGTTAAGAGATAACTCAGCCTTCCCAGGCCAGCACCAGCCCCAGGTGGGCCTAGGTGTGGCTTTGTCTTTGGCAGAGATGAGATGATTAGAATAGTTAACCACAATAGCTTAGAAGTGAGGGACCCTCCCTTTAAAGGCTCTGTATTTCTGCTTATGTCCAGGAAATTTGGATTTTGAGATGAGAAGTTCCTTTTTCCTCCTTTGCTGGCAAAGTAATAAACTTTTTTCCTTCTCCTCAAACCATTTGTTCTTGTTCTTCTGATGTGGCCTTGAGGACAAGTGCCGAGCTTTTGGTAACATACAGATAAAAAAACTGAAACCCAGAGAGCAAAAAAAAATCACAGGAAAAAAGCTGGGATTAGAACCAAGATTTTCTGGTTCCCAGTCCTTTACTCTCTCTACCAGGTGCTGAGAATAGAAGGATGGTATTAAAAAAAGAGAGAGAAAGAGGGAGAAAGAAAGGAAAAAAAAAAAAAAACAACACACCTAATCATCTGTACCACGGGAAGGGCGGCAGGAGGAGGGGGGAGGAGGGAGGAGGGGACGGGTATTTGTATACACAAGGAGGGCAATGCGCACTACCCGAAGGATGGACATATTTGAAACACGGACTTCGGTGGGGGGGAACCAAGGGCAACACACGTAACCTAAACATATGTACACCCATAATTTGCTGAAATAAAAAACACTCTCCAAATCCTACCCCTTCCCAAGACACACACACACACACACACACACACACACACATAAACACACACACACACACACACACACACACCCTTGAAACCTCATCTGGGATCTCCCTTTTTATCCCCTCAAGAATATGTTAATTTAAAAGGTGAAATACATTACACTGAATTCAAATTACAGGTCAAACACCAATTTTTTTTTATTTAGTTAGACATGGGCCATGTGTTGATGAATGGCCTCTTTGATGTAACCTGCCATCTCAAAAGCTTTGAGATTGAGAGGCCCTCCTTCTATTCCTTTTTGTCCTATCACCACAAGGTATACAGACTCGATCTGAACTACCGTCACTGCCTGGCTGCTCCTACTCTGGCCTTTGGTGCGCAGGTCCATGGTGTTGTTGCCTTCAGTATACAGGTTGTCCCGGATCAACAAGCATTTGATTCCTGCAAGGGTGATTCCCTGAAGAAACAACTTCTCTCTCCCTTCCTTTGCCAGCAAAATCTGAATTTCTTCCTGGTTCAACTGGAACAAGTTGCCTTCCGAATAAGAAGCTAATAACCAGGGTGGGGAATTGGTGATAATTGCTGCATCACAGCACATTCCAGTATGTAGGAAGAGGGTGATGCAGTCTTGCCAGACCTCTTTGCTGATATTCCCTATGGACTCCATGATTCGAGTAAGTTGTCTTTAAAAGATGAATAAAGTGCTTTCTAGCAAGTCAATCTTCAAAGGAAGTTTGTTGATGATCGGCTCAAGAAGTCTGATAAGCTAAAAATACAGTCTGTTTCTTATGGCCCTTCCCCAGTAGCGAGATGGAGGAGGTCTTGGTGACTCAAATGAAGTTAAGCCCCAGCTACCCTCTGCTGTGTTTTATCATGCTACCTCTGGAGCAGGAGTGAGGTCACAAAGGCTCTGTGACTTTTACATAGTTATCATCAACTACATCATCAGTAACCTCTGGCAGTAGCTTTCTATAGCTAACAAAATAATGGGGTCAATATACACCTACTTAATTCCTTGGGGTCCTGTGGAAAGAATACCAAGACACAATAGTAGGAAAGCGCTGGAAGTAGAACCTAAGAGGGCAATAACTGAGCTGGAGGCTTAGATGTAAAACAGAACAGGTGAGAATGACTGCAGCAACTAGTATCTCATATGTTGGCTAATCTTGCTGAGACCTGAGCTCTAGGTACAAAGTCAAAAAGCCCACAGGCTCACCATGTTCACAACTTCTTTGGGGAGCATCACAACAGCCTCCTAACTGGTTTTATCGCTTCCAGACTCTAATTTATCCTGTAGCCTACACAAGCTGTGAGTCTAGAGTTATTCACCCAGTCATTCAACAAGTTATTTACCAAGTATTCACTATGTGTCAAGAACTTTTCTAGGCACTGGGGTACAGTAGTGAATAGAACAGAGACAAACTGCTGCCCTCAAGAAGCTGACATTCTAATGTGGAGAAACAAATAATAGATGCTACTAGTATCCTTTTCACTGAAAATATTTTATGAGCCAAATACTTTTTTTTTTCTTCCAGATTTTCTGTTTTACTCCCAGACTTTCTCTGTGACTCTGCTACAACCTTTGACAAGTCACTGTCTGTGCCTCAATTGCCTCTGAAATGACACCAACTTGCCTTAAAGAGGGAACATTATAAAGAGCAACTAATGTTAATGGTGGAGAATATCTGGGATACCTCTGAAAATTCATTTATTTAACACATATTTATTGAGTACTTATTGTGTGCCAGGGCTATTCTACACTTTGTAGATCCAGCAGTGAATAAAAAGTCCCTGCACTCGGGGAGCTGACATATCACAGAAGGAGACAATAAATGACAAATATATTTATAATATATCAGATGTTATTGATAACTATGAAGAAAAAGGGTTTTAGCAGTATAGAGAATGCTGGAGAAGAAAAAGTGATGGTTTTATTTTATATAAGGTGCTAAGGTAAGGATTCTTTAATACAGTGACACATGATCAGAGACTTGACAGAGATGAGAAAGTGAATATGTAGATATCTGGGGAAAGAGAATTCTAGGCAGAGGGAATAGTAAGTGTAAATGTCCTGAGGCAGGAGCATGTCTGATGTATTTGAGAAAAAGCAGGGAGGCCAATATGACTTGAGCAGAGAGAGAAAAGGGTGTTAAATGATGTAGTCAGAGAGGTACTGGGCTTAGATCATATGTAGGACTTCATAATCTATAATTAGGTTTTGATTTTTACTCTGAGATGGGGAGCCACTAGACAATTTTAAACAGAGGAATGACTTCATTCTAGATTCTAGATTTTAGTCCCATAGAAGATGCTATGTAGCATAGAGACTATAGAGGGACTGGGGACCAAACATGGAGACCAATTAGGAGGCTGCTACAACAATTCAGGCAAGAGATAAGAGAGGCTTGGGCCGAGGAACAGGAGTTAGAAGTGGTTGGGTTTGAATAATATTTAGAAGGAAGAGCTGATAAGATTTGATGATGAATCAGCTATGAGATACTAGAGAAAGGGGATGCCTCCAAGGCTTTTGGCCTGAATAACTGTGCTATGGTTTGAATGTTTGTGTCCCCTCCAAAATTCATATTGAAACTTAATTCCCAATGCACACAGCATTCTTCCCCTCCAGAGGACACCAAACCTGCTGGCACCCTGATCTTGGACTGCCAGCCTCCAGACCTGTGACAAATAAATTTCTGTTCTCTATAAATTACCCAGTCTTGGGTATTTTGTTATAGCAGCACACATGGACTAAGATAATCTGGAAGGATGTTGTTGCCATTTCCTGAGATGGGAAATACTGTGGAAAAAGCAGGTTTGAAGATGCAGGTGGAAATCAAAAGTTCTATTTTGGACATGGTAAGTTTGAGATGCCTCTAAGACATCCAAGTAGACATTTCAGTAGGCTGTTGAATATTATATAAGTTTAGAATTCAGAGGACAGATTAGGACTTAGAGATAACATTTTGGGAGTCTTCCACAAATAGATGCTATTTAAAGCCATGAGACTGGAGGACAGCACCCAGGGAATAAGCGTAAATAGAGAAGAGGACCAAGGTCTGAGCTCTGGCATCATTTCAATATATAGAGATAGGTAAGATGAGTG
This sequence comes from Propithecus coquereli, assembly GCF_000956105.1. Lineage (NCBI taxonomy): Eukaryota > Metazoa > Chordata > Mammalia > Primates > Indriidae > Propithecus > Propithecus coquereli. The sequence goes on from NW_012133970.1 coordinate 6,112,837, forward strand.
GAAACAGCAAAGGAGATTTGTAAAGAGAAGTCAGAGAAGCAGGAGAGAGAGTGGTGTCTGTCCCTGAAGCCAAGTGATGAAAATGTATCAAGGGGAAGTGACTAAATACTGCTGAGGGGACACGAAGAGGTCTGAGAATGACAAGTGGATTTTGCAATGGGGAGATTATTGGCAACATTGATAAGAGCAGTTTGGTGGAGTGGTGGGGGCAAAGCCTGATCACAGTGGTTTCAAGAGAGAATGGGAAGAGAGGGAAAGAAATGTTGACAAAAATGGATTTAGATAAATCTTTTGAGGAGTTTTGCTATAAAGTACAACAAAGAAATGGGGGGATGGTTGGTGGGGGACAGGAATGTGGATCAAGAAAGAGTTTTTTGGGCCAGGCGTGGTGGTTCATGCCTGTAATCCTAGCACTCTGGGAGGCTGAGGTGGGAGGAGCGCTCGGGGTCAGGAGTTCAAGACCAGCCTGAGCAAGAGCAAGACCCTGTCTCTACTAAAAATAGAAAGAAATTAGCTGGACAACTAAAAACATATCTATAGAAAATATTAGCCGGGCATGGTGGCGCATGCCTGTAGTCCCAGCTACTCGGCAGGCTGAGGCAGGAGGATTGCCTGAGCCCAGGAGTTTGAGGTTGATGTGAGCTAGGCTGACGCCACAGCACTCTAGCCCAGGCAACACAGTGAGACTCTGTCTCAAAACAAAAAAAAAAGAATGTTTTTTAAAGATCAGAAGTTCTATAGCACGTTTTGTGCTGATGGAAATGATCTGGTAAAGTGGAAACATTTCGTAATAAAGGAAAGGGGACAACTGAACAGGCTAGGGAGGATGAAATTGAGTGGACAAGTGGAAGGGTTGCCTTAGGAAGGCTCAGGAAGAGTTCACTCATTGAAGGCAGATTATATGGGTTTACATGCAAGGCAGCAAGTAGGTTTGGTCATGGGAGGATGTGGAAGTTACCTTCTGATGGCTTCTATTTTGTTGGTGAAGTAAGTAGCCAGGTAACCATCTGAGAGAAAAGAGAACAGAAGTGTTCAATGATCAAGGTGAGGAAGGGAAGAAAACCACCGATATTTATTGTGCCCTTATGATGTTCCTGTCATCTCACATATATTACATCTTTGAATTCCCATAAGAATGGACTTATAGATGAGAATGGGTTTATAGATGAGAAAACTAAGGCCCAGAGAGCTTGTGTAATTTTCCCAGAGTCATGTATCATTAGCAAATAGCAGAGCCAAAATTTGAACCTGGTCTGATTATAGAGTCCACACACACTTTTCATTGTCTTGAACAGCATGAAAGTCTGAGCAACTGGGTGGTACCATTAGTAGGGATAGGGACAACTTCAGAAAGAACATGCGGTAGAGGTAGGAGAATGCAGGGGGTTAGGGGGAGGGTGTGAAAGATGAGGAGTTTGTTTTTGGCTATGATGTCTTTAATGTGCTAGCAGGAACACACAAGTGAAACTCTCAGTGGGCAGTTGGAAGTTCTAAATTTGAGCTCAGGAGAAAGGTCATGGGACTTAAGATGTAAAGTTGTGAGTCTCCTAGCAGGGAGTAAGAGTTGAATCTGTGGACAAGATCAAGATTACCAAGGGAAAGAAAATACAGAAGAGAGGAGTGAGGATAGAAGCTGGGGAGATGGCTAAAAAAGGACAAAGAGGAGCTGGAAGGGAGGCAGAGAAAGAACAGTTAGGGATGCAGGCAATGAGTATGCTTTATTAGAAAGGCCAAGGGAAGAAAGAATGTCAAAAAGGAATATGAATCAACAGTGTTTAATGCTGCAAAACAATAGAGAATGAGCACTGAGAAACACTTTTGGGTTCACCAGTTGGAGTTGAGGATGACGTTAATGAGCCAACTGAGGGGAGTGGTTAGGGAGGAGTGAGCTTGTTATGAAGAAGTGAAGGTGATGATAAATAGACTATTCTTTTGAGGCATTTGGCACTAAAAGGACTGAACATGATGGAACTGTTCAAAAGTTCAAGGGGAAAAAGGGCCATGGATCCAGGGAAGAGCTTTTAGGCGAGGGAAGAAGGCAGAGTATCATAAGAGAGTAGATTTGCTACCAAATGTTGTGGGCACTCAAAAATAAAGAAATCGCTTTGTAGGGGACATGAGACTGCAAACCGGAACATTGCAATAATAGAGCTAGAAAGGACCCTGGAGCTATATAGCGGTCAATGCCCCCATTATAACCTTCATCAACCCAGAGAGGTGACATCATTTGCCCAAGGTCACACAGCAAGTTAGTGGAAGACCTGAGAGGAGTAGAACCCAGGTTTTCCAACACCTAGAGTATTCTTTTTTTCCGTCGCAAATCTGATTCAGAGCACACCACTTAGGGCCCGCTGAGAGCTGGTCCAGTGAGCCCCTCCTTGGTCCTCTGGCAAAAGTTATGAGGCTACTGCAGTAGTCCAGGTCTTAATTAGGTTGATGGCAGCACAAATATAAAGGAGAAGATAAAGAGGAGACTATGCCTCTCCATATTTCACAAAATATTCCACGGTTACTTGCCAAAGGTCTCACAGCTAGAAAGCTCTTCAGAAACCCAGTTGCTAGCATGGGACAGCCTGCAGGGTGCCATCAGTGTACTATTAGAGTAGTGGAGTGACATCGGTGCTCAGAGCCCTTATAGCATCAAGGAATGTGAGAAGGGTGGCTGTACTCGAGTCTGGGACTTAAGAACTGGGCCAAACCTTGAGCCTAAACCACAATAATCAGCTCCCTGAAGAAAAGGGCGTTTGCCAGGAAGCAAGATGGCGAGAGCGGCTACGCGTGAAGTGTCGCGATAGGAGCCTCCGCGAGGATCAGGTGACTGAGAGTTTGAGCCAGGACCGGGAGGGCGGGGATAGGGGCCCGGGCTGAGCCAGGAGGCGGCTGGAGCGGTGGCGGGAGAGGCGGCGGCAGCCTGAGTAGCACTGAGGGCTTCGGTGGCGGGAAGTACGGTCATGGACCATATCACGGTACCCAAGGTAAGGAGAAGAGTTAGGCGAGCCTGGGAGCCACAGGTTCCCTCTCGGTGCTCAGTTGGGAGCCCAGGCACACCCCCTCAGCCTTCTCTGGGTGCTCTTTGACGCCCCCTTCCCGCGCCGGGACCCGCGTTCTCGCTCTTGGTTCACACCTCCCTTTGAACCAAACTGAACTCTTCTCAGGACCCAACTGCGCTCGGCGGCGATGCGGGAAGAGATGGTTTGCGCCACCGTCCCCTAACGCGACACTGCCCCGGCGCCCGATGGGCGCCTGCGGGTCCCTCTCTACCCCGGCCCTCGAACCACACCTCCTCTTGTATCCCAGCGTTTACCTCACACCCACTCTTACTCCAGCTTCTTAAGCCCGCCGCACTTCGCGAATGCCCCACATGGCGTCGCCTCTTGGAGAATTACTTCCTTTATCCAACGTTTTCCCACCATCCTCTCAGCTTCCCATACCCCAACAGAATAGTCAGCTCCCCAACTACTGCCCAGACCGCCACCCCCTCCTCAGCTCCCCGGTGTACGTGCGCGGGTTCGGGGGGCGACAGCATCTCGCCAGCTTCAGCTGAGCTATTGGAAAAGAAGGGAGGTGGAGCAGATTGGACCTGGCCCTGCTCAGCCAGGAGGAGAAACTCAAGAGGTGGCATTGGCAGGCCAGTTGGCGCCTGTTTATAGCCAGCCACCAGTTAAAGCTGCCTCTTTTTCTTTCTCATCTTTTTAGATCCTACTCTATTCCTCCCCAACGCCAGCCCTTTTCTATTGCAAATCCACCTCCCTTCTTTTCTTTCTCCTGTCTAGGGCTGGGGAATAGTGAAGAGTTCATAACTAGTCTGGGGTTAATTTTTTCTATTGATCCTAACAGACCCCGACCCCACCCCAGTGGCCCAGACTAACTGAAGGCCATATAAAAACTCAGCATGTTTTAAAGGAAAGAACACAGATTTTGAAGCCAGAGGACTTGAATTAGGGTGCTGGTCCCCCCAGCTACTAGCTAATGACTTTGGACAAATTCCTTAATCTCTCTGAGCCTTGGCTTTCCTCGTCTACCAAGTGGGGATAATGAAATTTTCCCTGTTCCCTTCATAGGGTGATTGTGAGGATTAAATAAAAGGATGTGTATGAAAGTGTTTTTGTAACTAACTAGTAGTGTTCTACCCGTTGTTAGCTTAAGACTCTGATGCTGCCCGATGGGCAAAGCAGCAACTGCAACCTTCAAACCTTTCCTCTCTTGACTCCCTCCTCTTCAGGGCCCTTTTCTATGAAAGATAACCACATCCCTTGTAGCAGCCAGCCTTACCTTTTTCTGGGTCCCTTTCTTTCTAGATCATGTCATTTGCACAAAGTTCCCTGGCATGGTATGGGAAAGTGGCACCATTAAAGCAAAGGGGCTTCTGCTGTCTAGACTCCTCTCCTACCAACCCACCTGAGGCTGGGCCACTTTACTTGCCCACTTCAAAGTCAGCTCACCTGAATATTCCTTTTTTCCTTTTTTTTTTTTTTTTTTTTTTTAGCTGGGGCTGATGGGCAGACAGAACTGATCTTGTCTTTGAGTGTTAAAATATTAAAATATTAAAATCCCCCTATTGGGGGATTAAAACTATAAACTAGGCTGGCTATATGGAACTTGAGAGGGAGAAGAAACAATTAACTGGCTCATGTGAAAATAATAATAGCAGCTAGCACATATTGAGTATTTATGTGGCAGGCACTGTGCTAAATGTTTTACATGAACTGGGTCTTCAGTCCTTAGAACAATTTATGAGGGCAATACTATTATCGTTGCCATGTCACAGATGAGGAAACTGAGATCCATAGAGGTAGAGCGACTTGCCTAATAGAGATAGGAGTGCTCAGTTTCAGACTGGTGCCAGGATGGGGTTCATGCTCAAGAAAACTTTAACTGGCATCATGGCCAGACTACATTTGTACTGCGTGGATGGTGTTGTGAGTCTTGAAATACAAATAAAATCAACAAATGAAGATGTAGTTCTTTAAGGAAAATTGGCATTTTTTTGGTGCCTGGCAGGGCTGTGTTACCCACAGGTGGTATATTGCCATGACTCTGTTTTTTTTCTAAGTTTCCAGGAAGGATTAGGGTTGTACTAATGGCTACGGATTAAAATGGCCTCCCTCTTGGTAACTCACTGTTTCCACAAAAGGGAGAGACATCTGTCTTGTCCATCTTAGAACAAAGTAATAACTATGAGTTTGTCAGTCATTAGTTGTGCATGTCAAGTGCAAAAGTGACTTTTATTTTTGGCTCTTGCTGAGTCTTTTTTTTTTTTACCAAGAAGACTTTTTTTAAAAAATGTATTTAAGTGCAATACACATATTGACAAGTTTATAGATTATAAGTTTATAGCTCAGTGAATGTTTACAAACTAGACACACCCATGTAATCAGCACCTCATGTCCAGGAGTCTCCCTCATGTCCCTTTCCAGTCAATACCGCTCTCAAGGGTAAACCACTATCCTCACTTCTAACAGGGTACATTAGTTTTGCCCTTTCGTTGTACTTAATATAAATTGATTAATACATTCTTACATTTTCTTTTGTGTCTGATTTCTTTTGCTCAACATTGTTTGAAAGATTCATCCATATTATTCCTTGAAGTTATAGATTATTCTTATTGCTGTATAGTATTCCATTTTGTTAACATGCTACATATGATTTATCCATTCTTCTGTTAATGGGGAATTTCCAGTTCTGGCTTTTACTAATAGTACATTCTTTTGATGGATATAAAGATGCATTTTTGTTGGGATATACATAGGAGTAGAATATCTGAGTCATAGAGTATGCATACATTCAGCTAGATACTACCAATTTATGCTCTCACCACCCTTGTATGGGAAAGAAACTGTCTTTTCAAGTTATAACTTAGGGTCTTCAACCATTTTTGTAGCACCTCTACCCTAAAGTCAGTGACTCTGCTGTCTGATTCAGAATTTGTTCTTTGTACCTTTCCCTAGCCTCATTACTTCTGTGTCAGTTAGTGCCTAGAATTCTTAATGGCCTTTTCTTCTTGGAATGGAACCTTAATAATTAGGATTTATTCAGTTAACATTTATTGAGGTTCTACTGGCTTGCAAATTTACTCAGGTTAAGAGCACATGCTCTGGAGCCAGAGTGTTTGACTTCAAATCTCAACTCTTCTACTTAACTAGCTTTGTGGTCTTGACAAGTATAATAACGTCTCTACCTCAGTTTCTTCATCTGTAAAATGGCAGGGACAAAAGTACCTATTTCACAGGGTTATTATAAGGATTAAGTGAGTTAATACTTGTAAAAAATACTTAGAACAGTGCCTGGCACATAGTAGATGCTTAATTTAGCTACCAATTACTATCATGATCTTTTTAATTGATATTATTTGCAGAACCCCACATTGGGAGTTATTTAGGATAGATAGCTCACTTAGATATAGCAGCTGCCTTCTAGGATCTCTTAATCAAGTAAGGTGATGAGATGCCAAGCATAAGATCCAAAAATGAAAGAAAGAGGTTACGTAGCTCATAAAGGACCTTGAATGTTACACTGAGGAATTTGAATTTGGTTCCATAAGCAGCAAAGAGCTACTAAACTTTGTAAGTCTAGCAATGGAAAGTTAGAAAGGACCTTTTAAAAGATTATCTAAATAAGAAATGGGAATGAGGTTTCTTTTTGGCATTATGGAAATGTTCTAAAATTATATCGTGATGGTTGTACAACTCTGTAAATTTACTAAAAATCATGGAATTGTACACTTAAAACAAGTGAATTTTATAGTATGTAAATTATACTTCAATAAAGCTACTAATAAATAATAAATAAAGATCTAGTGATAGCCAGGCCTCTCATTTCAGAAATGTGAAAGCTGAGGCCCAGAGAGCTGAAGTTTCTTGTCCAAGGAGAAACATCTAGCAAGTAGCAGAGGCAGCATTGTCTTTTACCTAGCTGGTTAGACTATGATAAACCGTGGAGTTATAGAAACAACAGCCAAAATAATTGGAGGGCTGAAAGGGTATAGAATGCTATGCTGGATGATAATAATACAATGTAATAACACTTGGCAGTACTTTACAAAGTAATTCTGATTGAAAAACTACTTTGTAAAGTATTACAAAGGATATTCCAGTTAAATGAAGCTTTCCTAAAAGCTGATAATTTTTGGCTTGACTTCCAGGAAACTAAGACCAAATTTAATGTTCTGTCATATTAACTACATTAGCCCTTGTACTTAGCATAATTGCTTCCTCCTCCGTTTTGTGGCTTTGATTTTCTATTCTAATAACCTAACTGTAGATCTGTGTTTTGTTATAAACCACCTCAAATTCATTTAGGAAAGAGGCAGGGTCAAAAGAAAGATAAAACTGGGTAAAGAAGTGTTTTCTGTTATCAAGGAAATGGGATTTCTGCAGGCGAGAATTGTGCTCCCCTTCCACTTCTCAAAAGTCCAAATCCAGTTGGCTTCACTTTGATCCTTTCAGTCTAGGAAATAGTGTGATGTAGCGGAAAAAGCATGAACTTTTTGGAATTTGAATTCAGGATGTATTATTATTAGCTCTGAGTTCTTGGGCAAGTCACTTAAATGCTCTGAATCTGTTTCCTCATTTGTAAGATGGGGATAATATCTACCTCTTGGGACTAAGATGATAAGATAAGGTATGATGAGGGCCTGGCACATATTAAGTGCTCAGTAACTGTGTATTCCCTTCTCTTTCCATCAGAGCCATACAATGGTGGAGGCTTTAGTATACAGTAATCCTGGGAGGTCTCCAAGATCAGCCTGTCTCTGAGGCAGATTTGACTGTGCATCCAGAAAAGCTCTTGGTACTACGTTGCAATGAGAGAGGCTACCTACAAAGCCCTGGTGGCAGTGATCTGGCATTTTGGACACTATTTTACAGGCATTGGAATAGTTTTCCTTACCACCAAAACCTCCTCCTCTTTTGACCTCACTTTGTTCTTAGGAAACCCCAACTAGGCAGTTACTCCTAGAAACCACTGGGATTTGTTGTATCATTTTAGATATCATTTTGTGGTTTTGTGGTACAATAAATAATTAAGTACTTTAGAAAGATTTTTTGATAAGCTGTAAAGACATTTTCATTATTTGGGAAACCAATATTGGACAGGGAGTTAGGAGACCTGGGTTCTGGCCCCAGCTCTGATTCTGATATGTTGTGTGACCTTAGACTGTCCCATTACCCCTCTGAGCTTCACTTTCTTTGTGGGTAAAATAATAATATCTTACCTTTTCAGAGCAATTGCTATGTGCATGTACTATTCTGAGTGCTTTACATAAATATTACATGTTTATAACTTATTTAACCTTTGCAACAGTACTTTTATTATCCTCATTTCAAATATAAAGAAAGCAGCCAGAAAGCTTAAGCAACTTGCCTGGAGCTGGAATATTAAGCCAGACAGTCTATGACTCAAGTTTGTGCTCTTAACCCAGGGGTGGGGAACCTTTTCATGTTTGAAAGCTGCATTAATTTAGCTGTTATCCAATAAGGCCACATTCAAGAAACTTCAATTAGATATACATAAAAATATACATTAATTTGTAAATATCTAACTTCCATGTACTTCATAATTTCAAAAAATGAGAACTATTTGTTAATTTTAAAGTTAACTACATTTTAATGACTTTGTTGTATCTGCTTTTTGTTGGAAAGCATTTGAATATTTGGTTGCAGTTTGGAGGTCCACAGTTTCAGTTGATCCTCTATCAGCAGTCCGTAACCTTTTTGGTACCAGGGACTGGTTTCATGGAAGACAATTTTTCCACGGACTGGGGCTGAGGGGTGGGGTGTTGTGGGTGGCGAGTATGGTGTGGAGCTCTGGCAGTGATGCACGGCCCTGTTTCCGAATAGGCCATGGACCAGGGGTTGGGGACTGTAGCTCTAGATGGATATCAGTCATTTGTGACCTTAAGGGTGTCTTGATTTGGGTTAGGTAGGAGAATGTAGATTTGCAACAATAAATGGTTGAAAAGCAAGAAAATATTTTTTGGGCATGTTGTCGAAGGTGTGGGTATTCTGCATTTTTCCATATTTTAATAGGATCTTTCATAGCATCAATGACTTTAAAATGTCTTCTACTGAGAGCTCAATCAATTCCATCAGTAATTCTTTAGGTGCCTTGGTGATATCAACTAGGTGAGGCTGAAATGCTAATTTGAGTGTGATGTCATGGTTCTCAAAGTCAGTGAACCTTTCGTTGTATTCTCCAATTAATAGGTCCATAACAGCTGCGTATTCTTCAAATGATTCGCATATGTCTTCCTGCTCATCAATGACCTTTGCTAACTGGGGAAAATGTTCATCTGACATCTCCTATTGAAGAAGTGTTTTGAAAAAAGACAGCTTTTTTTTTGTTTTTATTTATTTTTTTATTTCAGCATGTTATGGGGGTACAGATGATTAGGTTACGTATGATGCCCTTACCCTCCCTCCCCGCCAAGTGCACAAACAATGAGTGCGATGCGCACCTCCGGGGGAATGGACACACTTGAAGACAGCTTTTTTTTGAAAAGCCTGAAATTTTTTTTTTGCCACATATCATATATAGACTTAGTTTTACTTTGCAAAGACATATTCAGGTTGTTTTGATTTGACATGATATCACACAGAAATGCTGCATTCCTATAGAAATCTTTTTTCAATACTTCATATTGCTGATTCTTTTCTTCATAAAATTTAATTATCTGTTCTCCCAGAGATAAAATTTTGGCTAACACCTGTCCCCACAATAGCCAATGCACTGTAGAATGATAGCGCAAATCCACATTAAATACCTCATCCTTCAACTTCAGCATGTTATGAAACTGGTGATGCCATGCTGCATTTGCAGGAGCATAGTTAACAATACTTATAACTTGTTGCAAAGTGTCACTTAAAATAGTAGCTTTAGCCGAGAGATCTTGCTGATGCAAGATTCAATGAAAAGAAATGAGAGCATCTGGATCTGTTAATACTATTTTTTTTATCTGTGTAATAAACCCTTTATGTTTTTGTGTCATGGAAGGTGCACTGTCTGTACGTACACTCACTAAATTTTCCAAATTCAGTCCAACTGCATGACATTTATCTTGAAAGTTGTTGAAGATATCTATTCCTCGTGTTCTGTTCGCAAGAGTGCCCAAAGCGTGTAACTCTTCGTAGCAAAGAAAATCGTCTGTTATGACCCGAATGAAGTATAAAATCTATGCCAAGTCAGTAGTATCAGTTGATTCATCCAAAGCGATTGAATAATTATATGTTTTGCTTTTGGAGTAGTCCATGAAGTTGTTCTGTTAAGTTGAAAGTTAATTCATGCTGCTAATCAGTTATGGTTCTCCTTGAAAGAGGCAGTTTGTACTTTGAAACGTTATCAGGGTGTAAGCATGCTACAACTTCAACAATGCATTCTTTCACAATTTCTACATCACTGAATGGCTTCCCTTTTTTCCCAACTATATAAGTTACTTTATAAGTTGTCTCAGTGGCATTATTTCCAGATCTTATTGCTGCTTGAAAGAACTGTCCTTGCTTTTGCTTTTCATCTTTTAATTTCTGCAGTACAACCTTTTGTGCCTCTCCCTCTAATTTAAAATATTTGTGGCCCTTATGAGTGTTATAATGCTGGTGAGCATTGAATTTCTTTAATGTCGATGTTGCAGTATCAGAAAGCATGCAAATCATCTTATCTTTAGCAGAAACAAGATAATATTGCAATTCCCAATCCTCATCAAAAAATCGTTTTCTTCCTTCAGCGTTCTCTTGGTCTTCTTTGACATGACGGGCTGTTAAGCAGACAGAATTAAAAAAATACTGTTGAGCTGTGCAACTAGTCACAAATTCCACTTCACACAGAAACAGTGCACCGTTGTCAACAGCTGATAACAGACTGGTTGTACTCGACCCCCATAACACTCTCACTAACCAGTCTCCTGCGGTAGTGGTGCCAGTCAGGTGGGGGAAGTTAGAACTAAATCATGAGCCTTGCAGCTGTCAATTTAGCCCTTACGGTTTACTAATGTTCTAATTGTGCAGGTCAATCTAGGATGATTATTTTGTTGAAACTTAGTTTATTCTTTGGTATTTTAAATATGTTCATTTTAAAAATAAAATAAAAATACAAAGGATGAACAAAAATGTATTGATAAAAATAAAAGTATTTGTTTTGTAAAATTTGGATTCATTGAAAAGGCTGTGCTGAAGGACCTAGAAGGCCACATGTGGCCTTACGGTTGCAGGTTCCCCACCCCTGTCTTAACTCCTATGCTATACTGCTTCACTAAAACAAGCTCAGTGGATATACCAGCATTCCCTGAACTGTGTTCCTGATGATCAGTAACTAGTCCCACAAGATAATTTGTTTAAAAAATAAAAAGGATTCTAAGGTAATATAAATTAACACTAGAAACACTGTGGAGATTTCTAGCGAATGTTCGTTCACCTATTAAAGGCTCTGAGAAGCCCTGCAATAAAGAAAGAAACCTGCTTATATTTGTTTCATCCAGTATTTCCCTACCCTGACCACAGAACTCTGTGTGTATCTGTGTTTGTTTGCGTGCACACCTATTAACATTCTTTGGAACTAGGCTTCATACAACATGCTTTGAGAAATGCTGGTGTCAGTCTGGAAGGTTCATTCTCTTAAGTGCTTTCAGTACTTAATAATGACAGATATGGGGACTGCAAGATGCAGAAATCCTTTCCAAGTCTCAAGTTTGCTTTAATTGGAGGAGGACTGGAAAGTAGGGTGTGGGGAGGCTTAAGTTCAAGGCTGGTCTGGATTTCATTTTTAACATTTACTTCAAATGACCTTGTATATCTTGACACAAAAGCCTTCCACCTTTCCTTTCCTCCCTCCCTCCCTCCTGTTACATATTTTCTCACTTATTACTTTAAAGAAGAGACGTAAATTAGAGATGCTTGCCATGAAAGCAGGAGGAAAGCCTTTTTAATATGTGCGGGGTGCAGGGGTTGTTTTTGTGACTAATGCTCTCTGCCATTGGAGGCGATTCCACAAGGGGCAGGGCATGCTTGGGACATCTGTGTGGCTGGCAGATATCGTTACGCTTTTGGTACTCTGGAGCCAGATGTCTTCTTTTTTATTATTTATTTTTGCAGTGTATCCAAGCTATTGCCAATACTTGTGGCAAATCAGGATAGTAAATGGATTCAGAGACCTCTAAAGTGCACCTGATTTCCTCTCTTCTTCCCTTCCCAGAAAGTAAATGAAAAAACATGGTTTATGGTCCATAGCTTCTCCATGAGCAAAGATTTTGTAAATGTCAGAGTGCTCCATCTACAGTCCAGAAGTACAAAACCAACAAAGCAACTGGGTGGCCTGCCTGGAAATTAAGATCTGTACAGTATCTAGTGGTGGTCAGCCTCTTTTCTCCCCCTTTCTCTCTTCTTTCACCCTTATCTCTCTCTCCTTCTCTTTATTTCCCCCTCTTCTCCTTTTTCTTTTTTCTCCCTCGTCTTCTCTTCTACCTCTTTCCTTCCTTCTTTTTCCTCCTTTCTTCCCTCTCCCCTTCTTACCCCTCCCCTCTTGTCTGTTCCTCTCCTCTTCCTCAATTTCTTTCTTTCCTTCCTTTCTTTCTGTTCTTTCTTCTCTTGCTTTGTTGCCCAGGCTGGAGTGCAGTGGCATGATCATCGCTCACTGTAACCTCAAACTCCTGAGCTCAAGTGATCCTCCTGCCTTAGCCTCCCAAGTAGCTAGGACTACAGGTGTGCACCACCACACCCAGCTAATTTTTAAAATTTTTTTTATAGAGATGGGGTCTTGCTGTGTTGCCCAGGCTGTCCCCCCAATTTCTCTCTCTTTTTTCCTTTCTCTCTCTCTCTCCCTCCCTCTCTCTCCACACACACACACACACACACACACACACACACAATAGGACCCAAGTTTCTGTGGGCTAAAAGCACTCCTGGTAGAGGAACTCTCTTACCACACTATCTGATAATCAGATGGGGCTCTGGTGCCCATGAGAAGGAAGAGGGGAGGGTCTGAGTAATTGCAGGACTCCTAAAAGGCCCTACCTAATAGGCACAGGTTCCCTGCCTTGTGGAACACTATAGGAAGTCCAATCTGGATATCAACAATTTTCCCCTCCCCTGATGCTTCCTCAAAGACTACCCTCCAAGTGGCACACAGCAGCACCCTTTGTACTTAGATAGTGTAGTCTTTTGGTAGTTAGTGCCCTGGGCCTTAGCATGAACTCCTGAATGGCCAGTTTTTCCCCTTGTTGAGCATCTCCTGCCATTCAGGGTCACACAAGGATCTCTGGGACAGGCAGGAGAGAGGTTAAGATGCTTTATTACTTCGATTTCTACTCCCTACCCTTTGCCCATTTTTTTCCCTGAAGCATGACTTCTTTTCCTGAATGTGAGCGACACCCTGTCCAGCTGACACTGATTTATTCTATTAATCTAATCACAATACATTTCTTCTAGCAAGGCAAGCTTACTTTCCTTTTAACATTCAATTGGCTGAAATGATCACATGCTTTCACCAAATTACTTATATCGAGTTTACATATCTTGCATTCAGATTAGCACAACACCTCCCTGCATCTTCCCCATCAGGAAGGGAAATGGTATGTACCCGTGTTTCTCTTGCAGCAGTACTTTGCACTTTTTTTCTAGGGACGGAGTGGGGGTGGGTGGGTGCATTGTACCCCATTCTGTACAAAGTTATTGTGGATTCTTTTTTCTCTTTTCTTCCCCATCTGGTTTTCTGGCCTTAAAGTGCCTCCTGGGTTCTGAGTTCTTTTTCCTTTATCTAAATACCGGACCTTCTGGCTTTGTGCTTAACTCTTTACTCCTTTGGCCTTGTTCCTCCTTCATCCCTCCCTTCTGTAATTGGCCACTTGCTACTGACTTTCACTTCCTCCTTTCTTCATCCACCCTTTAGCCACCTTCTATATTTTCAAAAGACAAAATTACAACAAATTTAGTTATACATCTAATTCATGAATTGGGGCAGCATCCATTCTACAAAATAGAATGAGAGTTCCCACTGGGCATTAGCAGAACTACTGGGTTTTGTAAGGTGAAAACTGGGGAAACAGAACGATATGAAAAAAAAAGCTGATTGGTTAACATCAGGTTACTTTTTTGTAAGTGTTAAAGCAGAGGTGACTTCCTTATTAAGCTGATTCTGGTAGACTGGAATGGAATCTTCGGTTTTCAGGAAAAACTGGTCTGTTTTGGGATCTATCTACTTCCTTAAAGTTTCAGTTCGATAATGTGGCATTTAGAGCATGAGTGACTCCTTTTTTGTTTGGTCTTGTCTGTTAGAGTCTAGTGCAGGAGCTCAGTCCAAAACAATGGCATCCAATAATTTTGTTTACATACACATACACCTCCCTCATCAAGGGTGGCTCTGTGCTGGAAATAAATGCCTTCTTTTCCTGTGCATGAAAAGACGTGTATTTCTTGGGATTGGAAAATAGTTTTAAGAATGACTTTTCAGGACAGAATCCTAGGGGCAAAAGAGATTTTTTTTT
>NW_012133970.1:6131229-6132497 GCF_000956105.1 Propithecus coquereli
TGATTGTGATGTTAGCTGTAGGGTTTTTGTAGATCTTCTTTATCAAGTTGAGGAAGTGCTCCTCTGTTCCTAGTTTGCTGATAGCTAAATGGGTATTGGATTTTGTCAAATGCTTTTTTCTGCATCTAGTGATATGACCCTATGATTTTTTTCATCTTTAGCCTGTTGGTGTGATGGATTATATTAATTGATTTTCAAATGTTGAACCAGCCTTGTGTACCTGGAATAAATCCCACTTGGTTGTGGTGTATAATTCCTTTTATACATTGTTGGATTCAATTTGCTAATTGTTGTGGGTTGAATTGTGTTCCCTAAAAGTTCATATATTGAAGTCCTAAGGTCTAACAGCTCAGAATGTGACCTTTTTTGAGATAGGGTCTTTAAAGAGGTAATTGGGTTAAAATGAGGTCATTAGGGTAGGCCCTAGCTCACTATGACTGGTGTGCTTATAAAAAGGGGAAATTTGGATACAGATGTGCATAAAGAGAAGATGATGTGAAAAGACATAGGGAGGAGATGTCCATATACAAGCCATGCAGAGAGGACTGGAATAGATCCTTCCCTCACAGCCCTCATAAGGAACCAACCCTGCTGACACCTATTACAGATTCTGGATGTCTAGCCTCCAGAACTGTGAAATAACAAAGCCACCCAGTTTATGGTACTTTGTTATGACAGCCCTAGTAAACTAATACACCAGTATTTTGTTGAGAATTTTTGCATCTATGTTCATGAGAAACATTGGTCTGTACTTTTCCTTTTTCGTAAGGTCTTTTCTGGTTTTGGTAATAGGGTATGCTAGACTTACAGAATCAGTTAGAAGTATTCCGTCTGCTTCTGTTTTCTGCAAGAGATTGTAGACAATTGCTATAATTTCTTCCTTAAATTTTTGGTAGAATTTACCAGTGAATCCATCTGGACCTGAGCCTTTCTGTTTTGGAAGATTATTAATTATAGATTTAATTTCTTTAACAGATATTGTCTACTCAGATTATCTGTTTCTCCTTGTCTGAGTTTTGGTAGGATGCGTCATACAAGGTATTGGTCCATTTCGTCTAGGTTACCAAATTTGTGGGCATAGAGTTATTCATAATATTCTTTTATTATCCTTTAATGTACATGGGATCAGTAGTGATGGCCCCTCTTTTGTTTCTAATGTTTTATTTTTTACTTTTTTATTTATTTTTGAGACAGTCTTGCTTTGTTACCCTGGGTAGAGTGCAGTGGCGTCATTGTAGCTCACTGCAACCTCAAATTTCCAGGCTCAA
>NW_012133970.1:6132547-6134622 GCF_000956105.1 Propithecus coquereli
TTTCAGCATAACATAATTCTTTAGCAAAAATCTGAAATATGTGTGCTTTTCTGGGTCATGCTATCCTGTAATAATCGTGTCTTGTGATTTATGGAGTACAGTCAGATGCATATGTGTTTGATGTTTGCAATAACCTCACGTGGCACGAATAATTTCCCCATTTACAGATGAGGAAACTGACACAGAGAGGTAAAGTAAGTTCCCCAAGGCTATCCTGTTGGCAGAGCTGGAATTTACACCCAGACCTCCTATAATACAGTGTTACCATGCACCCAGCCTTGTAAAAAAAGCTATATCTTCCTTTCAGAATGAGTACATACTCTCTTTCAGTCTTACAACCAGAATAATTACCCAGTTTGAGCAGAATCTTTTTTGATCCCACCCTCTTTTTCTATATTCATTCAGCTCCCATGGATAAGTTGTAATACAAAATGATCTTTTCCTAATTTAATGAAAAATGTGTTATTTTTTATTGTTTTCTGTGTGTGAGTTATATGCAACTTGAAAAAATAGTTCTTGTGGCTCCCAAGGTGAAGAGACATGAGTTACATGTGCTTCATGAGACCCCAGGCTCAAAACTACTGTGAGTTAAATGCAACACACATGGCAGTTAATGTGTTAAACTTAGCCCTGTCATTACCTG
The DNA here is from genome assembly GCF_000956105.1 of Propithecus coquereli. Taxonomy (NCBI): domain Eukaryota; kingdom Metazoa; phylum Chordata; class Mammalia; order Primates; family Indriidae; genus Propithecus; species Propithecus coquereli. The sequence goes on from NW_012133970.1 coordinate 6,133,191, forward strand.
CCCATGTGACTTTATATAATTCACCATCTCTTTATGCCTCTATAGTACCATCTTTCAAATGAGCAGGAGTTACCAGTGCAGTATGAAGAAAACCAGAAGGATGAGATGTGTCCTAGAAGTCTAATAATAATAAAAAAAAGTGTTTCAAAGAGGAAGGATTAATAACTACGTCAAATGCTGCCTCTAGGTCAAGTGAGATAAGGACTGAGAATTCAGTCCACTCCTTCTGTTCTTTTTAAAAAAATTAATAGACATTATTTTTTCAGCAGTTTTAGGTTTATAGAAAAATTAAGTGGAAAGTACAGAGAGTTCCCATATATACCCTCATGGCCCCTTCCAGTTTCTATTATTAACATCTCACATTGCTGCGGTACATTTCTTAGAATTGATGAGCTAAAATCAATACATTATTATTATTAACTGAAATCAATAGTTTACTTTAGATTTCACTCTTTGTATTATGCATTCTGTTGGTTTCCACCAGTGTGGTATCATATGGATTAGTTTCATTGCCCTAAAAATCTGTGTGACACCTATTCATCCCTCCCTCCTTTCCCCTGAACCCCTGATCTTTTTACTGTCTCCATAGTTTTGCCTTTTCCTGAATGTTATATAGTTGGAATAACACAAACTCAGCCTTTTCAGTTTAGCTTCCTTCACTTTGCAATATGCATTTAAGGTTCCTCCATGTCCTTTCATGGCTTGATAACTCATTTTATTTAATCACTTAATGCATTTTACATTTAGGTCTGTGATCCATTTTTAGTATAATATTCCATGGTATGGATGCACTAGTTAGTTTATCCATTCACCTATTGAAGGAAATATTGGTTGCTTCCAAGTTTTCACAATTATGCATAAAGCCCCAGTAGACATTTGTGTGGGCGTGACTTTTCAATTGATTTGTAAAAATACCAAGGAGAACAATTGCTGGATCATATGGTAAGAGTATGTTTAGTTTTGTAAGAAACTTCCAAAATGTCTTCCATAGTGGCTATACCATTTTGCATTCCTACCAGCAGTAAATGAGAGTTCATATGGCTCCACATCCTCATCAGCTTTTGGCATTGTCAGTGTTTTGGATTTTAGCAATTCTAATAGGTGTGTAGTGGTATCTCATTATTGTAATTTTTAATTCTCTGATGACATATGATATTGAGCTTATTGTCATATGCTTATTTGCCATCTCTGTATCTTCTTTGGTGAGATCATTTGTCCGTTTGTTATTTGGATTGTTTCTTTTTATTGTTGAGTTTTAAAAGTTCTTTGTATATTTGAATATACCAGTCCTTTAGCAGAGAGGTGTTTCACAAATATTTTCTCCCAGTCCGTGGCTTGTGTTTTCATTCTTTTAACACTGTTTTTTATGGAGCTGAAGTTTTGAATTTTAATCAAGTCCAACACAATAATTTTAGATATAGATATTGCTTTT
>NW_012133970.1:6139187-6142463 GCF_000956105.1 Propithecus coquereli
CCTATGTGTTATTTAGAATTATATTATTTAATATTCAAGTATCTTGTGGTTTTTCAGCTATCTTTCTGTTATTTATTTTTAGTTTAATTCCATTGTAGTCTGAGAGCATACTTTGTATGATTTCTATACTTTTAAATCTTCTTTGGTATGTTTTATGGCCTGCAATGTGGTCTGTCTTAGTAAGTGTTCCCGTGTGAGCTTTAGAGGAGTGTGTATTCAGGTGCTGTTGGATGAAGTATTCTGTAGATATCAAATATATCCACTTGATTGATGGTGCTGGTTCAGTTCAACTATGTTCTTACATCCACTCTATTGATGAGTCCATCAAAGACATTCTTCACTTCTCTTATAGTGTTTTTGATTTCTAGCATTTCCTTTTGACTCTTTTTTAGAGGTTCCATCTCTCTGCCTACATTATACATCTGTTCTTGCATGTTATTTACTTTTTCCATGAGAGCCCTTAGCATATTAATCATAGTTGTTTTAAATTCTTGGTGTGATAATTTTAACATCTCTGTCATGTATGAGTCTGGTTCTGATGCTTACCCTGTCCTTTCAAACTGTTTTTTCTGTTATTATGCCTTAGTGTATTTTTGTGTTGAAAGACAGACATGACACAGTGGGCAAAACTCAGCAATGGTTCTCATGGAGGTTCCTGCTTCTGGGCTTCTGTTGTGGCAAGTTTTGATTCTTTGTATCTGCTAGTCTCTCTCTCTAACTTTGGGAATAGCGGTTTGCCCTGTGGTCTGATTTCTCTGATAGATCTAAGAAGCGTTGTTGATTTTCAGTTTGTTCAGCTGTTTTCTTTATGTCAGGGCAGGAGTGATGACTTCTAAGCTCTTTTCTAGAGATTTCTAAGCAGAGGTCAGCATTTTCTAAGGATGTTATAAAGTTATTTTGTTTATTTATTCATTTTTTAGTAGAGACAGGGGCTCACTATGTTGCCCAGGCTGATTTCCAGCTCCCGGCCTTAAGCAATCCTCCCGTCTTTGCCTTCCAAAGTGCTAGGATTACATGTGTGAGCCACCATGTTTGGATGACTTCTAAGCTCTTCATATGCTAGTCTGGAAACTGGAATTTGTATAATCGCCATTCTCCTTTGAACCTTCTCCAATTAAGATTTTACTCTAAGCATTCCAACAAATCGTTAATTAAGGTGCCAAATGGTCTCTGAGATATTGAGGAGTGATTAATATTCTCTCCTACTTCTACACTCTTGTCTTCTAGATCCTTCCCTCTGGTCTGGAAGCATGCTCAAGTGTCCATTCTAAAATACCCTCCCTTATCAAAGGGATCCATCCCTAACCACTAGTTCTTTGTTTCCTCAACCTACATGAAACTCTCCATTGCTTTGGCTTCCAATATACCACTCTCTCTTGTTTTTCCTTCTACTTCTGACCATTACTTTTGTAGAACTTTCTTCTGTGTCTGCCCTATAAATGTTATGGACTCTGTGGAGTTCCATCTTTGGCTATCTTTCATGTAATTCTGTACATATTCCCCTGATCCTGTCTTCTCTCATGATTTTAAATTACTATGAACTAACAATTCCAAATCATCTTCTTCAGGCCAGATATTCTCTTCTGATTTGTAGATTTGAACATACAGCTGATGAATGGCCATCTCTACTTGAATATCCTACAGGTATATCAAACTCAACATGTCTCAAACTAAACTCATAATCATTTTCTACCCCATTTCTTCTCTAATGGTTGCAGTTACAGTGATGACATAATCATCTACCATCTACCAGATTACTTAAGCCAGCAGCCTGAGGATCATCCTAGAGTCCTCCTTTTCTTTCATGCCCCATATTCAGTTGTTCATCAAGTGCTTTGTGTCCATTTTCCCTTCTAAATATTCTGATCCTTCCTCCCTTCTGTACATAAGTACTGCCATTCTTGAATTCAAAGACTTATCATTTGAATTACTAGCTAGACAAGCCTTGCTTCTGATCTGATTTCTACATTGCTTCCAGAATGACCTTTCAAAAACACAAATATGACCACATTTCTCTTCAGTTCAATAGCCTTCTGTACCTTCCAGTTGCTTTTAGGAATTACCAAACTTCTTCACCTGGCATATAGTATTCTTTATAATCCAGTCCCTGCCTACTTCTCTAGCCTCACTTTCTGACTTCTCTTCTATTAATACTTCCACTTTAGGCTCTGGCCATATATAGCTCCTTGTTTCATAGTGCTTTGAGTGCCTAGAATGTTTTTTCTTTCTCTACTCTTTTTTTTGCCGAATCTCTTTTCATCTTTCAGAACTTCAGCATACTGAGTGAGGCTTAGGTATTGACTCCTTTGTAAAGAACCTCCCTTTGTTGCTGCCCATGTCCCAGACAAAGATCATTCCCTTTTCTGTAGCAATTTTATACTTTATAATATGTATATAATTGCATGTACAATCCTTAATTCCCTCTTTTATATGTCTGCTTTTTCTATTAAGAGTAAGCACTCCTTGAGGGTAAAGAGCATCCTTGGACATCTTTAATTCTATAACATTTGACACAGTGCCTGGCATATAGTAGACACCCAAAGAATATTTATTAAATGGATGGTTGTAGGCAGAGATCATGCCTTGTTTATTTCATTTTCCCCTAAAACACCTAACTCTATGCTTTGAAAATAGTAGGTACTCAAGAAATGTTGAATAAAGGAAGGAATACCTTTGAATACTCAGTTCTAGATGTCTCCGCTGAGGTATCTTTCTGAAAGTTGGACCTCTGGTTGCCCCAGTACTCTGTTTATGCACCTGTTTTGCCATTTACCACAGGATGTCTTCTGTTGCATTAAGTTGGGTTCATGTTTGCATCTCCTCAAGAAATTTAAACTCCTGGGGGTACAAAAACCATTTCTCATACATATTGCTTTTACTTCCCCATAGCACGGCTTAGCACAGAATCTAGTACATAGTAGGTATTCAATAAAGAATTATAGAATTAGATACAGCTTTAGTTGTTTGTATTTTCTCTGTTATCTGACTCTGGGATACAATAAGTATCAAGATATATGGCTGAAGGAAAACTTCCTGAGTCCATTTGGGTCTTTTCCTTGAGCCCACGGCTCTACCATCTTCCTACTAGCCAGTGGTCTTCAGACTTAGACACTTTGGCAGGAAGTTTCCCTTATCATTTTCCTTGCCTCTTGTAATCTGTCCCTGCCAAAAAACACTGTAGTGCATTTTGGTTTGGATATCTTGACATCTTCCCTTCACCTCCATACCTTGTCCACATTTTTGTTACCTTTCTTTCTTTTTTTTTTTTTTTGTGGC
>NW_012133970.1:6146991-6149383 GCF_000956105.1 Propithecus coquereli
CTTTCTAGTTCTTGTCAATCTAGCAAGAGGGCTGTCAATTTTGTTTATCTTTTCGAAAAACCAACTTTTGGTTTTATTAATCTTCTGTGTAGTTCTTTTGTTCTCAATTCCATTTATTCTAATCTGATCTTAGTTATTTCTTTTCTTCTGCTAGGTTGAGAATTGATTTGCTCTTCCTTTTCCAGTTCCTTGAGACTGTTTATTAATTTGTTGATTTGTGAAATTTCTGTCTTTTGGATGTGAGCATTTTATGCTATTAGTTTTCCGAAGTGCAAGATGGCAGATGAGAAAAACTGCCAGCCAGAGTGTCTGTGCAAGAAAGATAGATTTTAGAAAAGAGTGAAAAAAAAAAAAAACAAAAACTGGCAGACAAGCAGATCAGATGAGGGTCAGAAGTAAGGGTGCCTGAAACTATAGGAGCCTCCACAGGAAAAAGTTTCAGAGGAGAACTGGAAGGAGAAATGGCCCCAAGAAGCTTGGGGACCAACGACAAGGGTAGGTGGAGTCATTAAATTTATCCTCCATTGCATCTTAGAATTTTGGTGGGCTCCTGAATGGCTGGAGAGATGTGCTAACACCAGCCCAGGGATGGCTGATGCCAGTGAGCAGTGAGACTCTTGCTGACAGGGCACTAGGCTCCCAGGTCCCTCGGGGCACCTCCCGGCCTGCAGATCCAAACCAGTCGGCAGGCGCCATATTGCTTCATTCTCCCCTTTTCCTTCCCTACCCGCAGCTGCTGAGAGAGACGATTTAGTCAACACCTGGAGGCATCTGTAGGGAATAGGACTTTACTTTTGGGGCCCTACAGCAAACTGAGGGGTACTCAGACCATGATCTCTGTACTTTCCAGCCTTCCCAGGTGCTGCTTGCCTGGTGACTCCAGGAAAGGAGGGCAAATTCTGAGATGGAGAGACATTGATGCCGCTTGGACACTCTATGGGTGACTTGAGGCCAGAACTCCTTTCCCTGGCAGGGCCAGGGATTGAACTCTGGGGCCCAGAGGACAGGTCTGCAGATCAGATCCCATATACCCAGGTCTCGATCACATTGCCAGAAGCACAAAAGGGATATTCGTGAATGAGCCTACTCAGGTGTGTGCGCCTTCAGGGACAGATCAGCGTGCTTGAGGGGCAATTCTTCTCTCATGGGAAGGCCATGCTCCCAATTCAGACTGAGATCATGGGCAGGGAACCACCTGGCCTGTATCACAGCCAGGGGAGATCCACTGGCTTGAGGTCCTGCCCACTGGCAGAGGCCTGGGAGAAACCACGGAATAGGGGAGGAGGGAAAGGAGCAAGGCCTGCTCCAGACTACAGGTCTCAGACAGCCCCACCCCCACACACAAACTTTTCGGCTGAGTGGGGTCATTTCAGCCCCTACCTGGCAGCTTTCCCCAGAATCAGAGAATAGACCTTTGACCCTTGCTAACAGTATTTGTGGTGCTTAAGGGCAGGCTTACCCAACCTAGCTCCACCCAGCCTCACTGCCCCGCCTTCCCCCACTGAGGTGGAGAATACGGACACACCTGGAAGTACCAGGGCCTGACCGACCACCTGAGACACTAGAGTGAGTCTCCAGAGGAATAAGAGCTGGTTTCAGGACCCAAAAACAATACTACAGCTTGCTCCTCCCAGCAAGTGCCACCTACTGACAGGGAGGTCATTCTGCATACCCTTTCACTGCATCTGCTGATTCATAATACAGGGTGTGTTCAAATATCACATACAAACACCACCTATTGGGTCAGAGACTACATTGGCCATGTCATTATATAAATGAAAATCTAAAGGTAGGAAGCAACAGCTGCTCCAGATGGGAAGGAATCAGTAAAAGAACTCTGGAGGCATGAAGAATCAAAGGCAAAGCACACCCCCAAAGGGGAACACCAGCTCTCTAGCAATGGACATCAACCAAATTCAGAACACTAAAATGACAGAAGAAATTTGAACATGGATTGTAAGAAAACTCAATGTTATGTAAGAGAAAATGGATAACCAACACAAAGAAACCACAAAGAAATCCAGGACTTGGAAGAAAAATTCACTAAAGAAATTGAAATATTAAAAATCAAAAACTTCTGGAAATGAAGATTTTATTTAAGGAATTGCAAAACACTCTGGAAAGCCTTAGGAACAGGATAGATTAAACAGAAGAAAGAATCTCAGGGATTGAAGATAACACCTTTCGATTAAGTAAGTCAGTCACAGAGATAGAACAGAGAAATAACAGAAAAGAGCAAAGCCTACAAGAAATGTGGGATTAAGTGAAGAGGCCTACCATGAGAATCATAAGCATCCCTGAGGGTGAAAGAAGAAAATACACAAAGTTTGGATCAACTATTTGAGGATATAATAGAGGAAAATTTCCTAGGCCTTGCTACAAATCTAAATAT
>NW_012133970.1:6152028-6153080 GCF_000956105.1 Propithecus coquereli
GCAAAAACAAAGACCATAGGATCTTCTCAACAGACCCAGAAAAAGCATTTGACAAAATTCAACATTGTTTTATGATAAGAATGCTTAACAAAATATGCATAGACGGGACTTACGTAAAAATGATACAAGCCACATATCACAAAGCCACAGCCAGCATCATACTAAATGCAGAAAAATTGAAAGCATTCTCACTTAGAACTTGAAGCAGACAGGGTTTCCCTCTGTCACCACTTCTATTCAACTTAGTGCTGGAAATCGCAGCCAGAGCAATCACACAAGAGAAGGAAAACAAGGGCATCCAAATGGGGGCAGAAGAGGTCAAACTCTCTTTACTGACCGTATGATCTTGTATCTAGAAAACACCAATGATTCTGCATGAGACTACTGGAATTGATAAACAAATTCAGCAAAGTCTCAGGTTACAAAATCAATGTACAGAAATCAGTAGCATTCCTCCTCTACACCAAGAACAGTCAAACTGAGAACCCAAATCAAAGACTCAGTACCCTTCACAATAGCAACAAAGAAAATGAAATACCTAGGGATATATTTAAGGAGGTAAAAGACCTCTAACGGGATAACTATATAAAACACTGAGGAAGGAAATAGCAGAGGAGGTAAACAGGTGGAAAACCATAGCATGCTCATGGGTTGGCAGAATCAACATTGTTAAAATGTCTATACTACCCAAAGTGATCTACACATTAATTGCAATCCCCATTAAAATACCATCATCATTTTTCAAAGATATAGAAAAAATAGTTGTATGCTTCATATGGAACCAGAGAATACCATGTATAGCAAAAGCTATCTTAAGCAAAAAGAAAAAATTGGGAGGCATAAATTTACCAGACTTGAAGCTATACTACAAGGCTATAGTAACTAAAATAGCATGGTAATGGCACAAGGACAGAGAGATAGACCAATGGAACAGAACTGAGAATCTAGATATAAAGCCATCCCCATATAGCCATCTAATCTTTGACAAAGCAGACAAAAACATGCATGGGGGAAAAGAATCCTTATTCAATAAATGGTGCTGGGAAAACTGG
>NW_012133970.1:6155305-6160280 GCF_000956105.1 Propithecus coquereli
TTATCTGTTATAAGAATAGCTACCCCAGCTTTCTTTTGGTTTCCATGTGCATGGAAGTTTGTTTTCCAACCCTTGACCATGAGTCTGAAAGCGTCATTATGGGTAAGATGCGTTTCGTGGAAACAGCAGATACTTGACTTTTTTTTTTTTTATCCGCTTAGGCAATCTATGCCTCTTTAGTGCACAATTCAAGCCATTCCCATTTATTGATAGAATTGATATTGTGGTAGATTTCTTTATATATTGTTGGATAAATTCTTATTGTTGTTTTCTTTTACTTCTCGAACCATTGTGGAATCAGTTTTCAAGTTTAACTCTTGAATGATTTTACTTTGGTTGGTGTCTATTGTGTTGTGCAATGTATAATGCAGTTCTGAGTACTTTCTGCAGGGCAGGTCTGGTATTCACAAATTCTACCAAGGATTGCTTTTCTGGGAAATTCTTTATTTTTCCCTCATAAATGAAGCTTAATTTTTCCATGTAAAGAATTCTAGGTTGGCCTTTATTCTGTTTTAGGTGGTTAAGAATGGGTCTCCGGTTTCTTCTGGCTTATAAAGTTTCAGTTGAGAAGTCTGCAGTTAGTCTGATAGGTTTTCCTTTGTAGGTTATCTGCTGTTTTCACATTACTGGTCAAAGGATTGCCTCTTTCATGTTTACTTTGGACATCCTAATAACTGTGTGATGTGGTTATTGCCTTTTCACATTGAGTCTCCCCAGGAGTTCTGTGTGCTTCTTGTACCTGGATATCTAGGTTTCTTGCCTGGCCAGGTATGTTTTCCTCTATTATTTCAAGAAATAGATTTTCCAGCCCTTGTGTATTTTCTTCTTCTCTCTCTGGGATGCCTATAATTCTTATGTTTGGTGTCTTTATATGAATCCACATTTCTTGTATGTTTTGTTCATGTCTGTTGCTTTTGTGTTCTTTTTCTTCATGTGATTTATTTAGCTCATAGGCATTATCTTCAAGCTCTGAGATTCTTTCCTCTTCATGATCCACCTTATTCTTAAGGCTTTCCACTGTGTTTTGTGGTTCCTTGAATGCCTCTTTCATTTCCAGAATTTCTCTTTGGTTTTTTCAAAACACTTAAATTTCTTTAGAGGATGTTTCATTCATTTCCAGTATTGTTCCTGTGGCTTGTTTTGGGTTTCTATTTTCTCTTCAATTCCATTGAGTTTTCTTACAAACTATATTTGGAATTCTTCCTCTGTCATTTTAATCATTTCTTTTAAGTTGGTGTCCGTTGTTGAGGATCTAATGATTTCTTTTGGGGGTGACTTGTCTCTCTGATACTTCATGTTTCCTGTGTTCTCTCGCTGATTCCTTCTCATCAGGCTACTTCGTCGAGAACTGGGGGTTCTAAGGATGATTTATGGTTTTATCTTCAAGTGCCCATCGGTTGTTCCCTGACAATGCTAGGGAGTGGCGCACTGGTCCTGTATTGCCTTAGGGGTATTTTAACAAGTTGCATTACCTCTGACCTGTTGTCTTCATCTCTTGCCAATGGAGACTAGTGAGTTTGTTCCCCCAGCTTAAGCTTCCAGCTGGTGGATCACACTTGTGACTATGACTCCACTGCCCTTTAATAGCTTGAGATGGAAGGCACTGTTTTTAAGCTATGGGGTTACTCTCTCTGTCATTGATTGTAGTTTCCGTGGAGGAGCCAGTTATTGAGGAATCTGATGTCTCCGTTGTAGGCTCTGGTACCCTTGATGGAATATATGAATGCCTTGATCTTTGGGAGGGGACTTGCCACTCCTGAAGATTACTTGGACTCTGTTCCCCCTTGAGGTGGGGCTAAGAGCAAGATGGATCGCTGCAGTGTATGTAAGCCTGGATGTGTGTGCCTCTGTGGTTGCTTGGTCTGCTGCTAGGGGGAGCTGATAATACGTTGTTCAGATCTCTTTCACCACACTTGGAAGGCTGCTTCTGATGGGAGAGGTCAGTTGGTGCAATTTCTGTGGTCTCTGGCCAGGTTTTTCCTTCCCTGTCCACAAACCCCAATGCTGGCAGCCGCCAGACCCAGAGAGCAAGCCCTAGAATTATGTTCTTATTAGATGACCTAAGCTGGTTTGCTAGGCCAAACCAAGTGGATGCCGACTATTTTTCAGCATCAAAGCCCCACAGATTCATGCCAGTTCCATAGAGAAAGCAGCTTTTCTCACTTTTCCCCACCTCCAAATGTGGAGCCCTCTGAGCCTGGCATGAATGTCCTCGGGCTGGGCGAGAGGTGTTGCCAGAAACCACGACATGCCACAGCATCTCCGGGTTGGGGAGCCCCAAAATGGTGGCTGCCTGCCCCTGGAGAGCTAGTGTTGGGCACGACCCCTTAGGAGTTGGCAGATGCTGGTCCGGTATGTTGAATCAACAGGTCGCCTGCTGTCACCTCTGCATGTCAGTTCCACAGTCTCACATCTGTTTAGAAGAGGGTACTGCTCTTTTTGTCCTGCCCTGAGTTGGCCAAATAGTCAGCAGTTTCCAATGGCAGAGCCCCCTTTTCAGTGTTCACCTCCTGTGCTCTGGTCCCGCTGACCACCAGAGGCGAGTTGTCTGTCTCCAAACTCCCTCCCTCTGGTTGCTGGAAGTAACCACTCACACCAGCCTCTCCACAACCCAGTGTAGTCCCAGTACAGAGCACTGGAGAGTTCAAAATGTTTCCCGCTATTGTCTCCTTTCCACAGAGCTTGTCATCCCGTGCCATGACTTTGCATTGACTTCAGGTACATCCCTCTCTGATTGGGTGTGGAGGTCTTTGGGGGAGACGGGCCTCCTCTTGTGGGTCAGATTGCATTGTGCTGGCTGGCCGGGTAGGTATGGCCCTCCCGTGTTCTATTTCCTATTGTGTGTTTCACACTCTCCAGTCTTTGAGAACGTATTCCCCTTTCACCTTTTTTTTTTTCCCTGTGCTGCATATCCCATACTGTTTCTCTGCAGATTCAGAATGCTGTTCTTGGGTGCGGGGGGAGTGATCCACTCATTTGTAGCTCTCTGACTTCTTCACCTCCTTCTCTCAGAGCAGTGAGCTAAGGGGCTACTACTAATTTGCCATTTCTTCGTCTTCTCACAGAATTTTTAACTGTACCATATTTCAGATTCAGCTGATTTTTCTTGGATACTTAGTATATTAAAGGTACCAACCTAGCCATTTATTTATGTCCTTATAAGTCCATTATAATACTGTTCTTCATATAATCTTTCCCCTATTATCAGACATTTAGATACTTCTTGCTGGGAATTAGCTACTCTCCCAGCAAAACAGGCCCCAAGGCAAGATCGTCGCAAGGGATTTGGAAATAATAGGAAATAAAAAAATAATATAGTCGGAGAAATGATTGAGACAGAGACAAAGTGCAGTTTAAATGATGGGGAAGTTAGGGGGTACCCAGCATCCCTGTGAGCTGTGAGATACCGACTGAAATCCTGCACCAGTATTTATTGTTACAGCAAACAGTTATCTTCTGTTAGAGAATTACATGCATAGCTCATTTTTTGAGGTTTCCGGGGGAACTTTACCTAATTCCGTCTACAAGAATAGACGGTTACACAATATTTCTAAGATAAGCATGTTAAGCCCTAAGTTAGAAACAGACCTAGCTGAGCATACAAATTAAAGATAAAATGTATACAATGAGAACACTGAGTCTGTGTACTACTCTAATCTACTTCTTCTAAACACAGAGACATGTAGTCAGGAGTGAAGCAGGAATAACCTTGAAGTCTAGGATAGTTCCAGCTACACGTTATCTACTGGGCAGACATTTTAATCAGCTTCTCTGCCAAGGACCCAAACCGAGCTTCTGCCTTGCAAAAAAAGCTCAAGGTGATGGCCAGCAGGAAAGAAGGAATGTTGCTTTGCAAACGTCCTCTGACAATGCCTCCCTTGTTAGAAGCAGCTTCTGTTCTGTGAACTAACACGTCTACAGATTCCTTCAAGGCAAAGCCCTGCAAAACCCCTGAAACTTTTCACATCTCTTAGCCTATTTCCCAACAACTTCTAATTTTCTATCATTTGTAGAATCTCAGGAAATATCCCCATTTGCATAAATTAGATTTTCTGAGTTATTTCCTCAGAATAAATTTCTAAAAGTGGGGATAGTGGATCAAAGGATACTGGATCATACTTCTATGGTTTTGATAGTTTTTCCATATTGCTTTCTGAAAGGGATATAGCATTACAGTCATCAGTTTATAAGCATATGAATTTTACCATAACCATGCCAGCATTGGGTGTTTTGAAAATTTAATTAAACTAGTGACTTTATGTCATTTAAAGTTAGCGTTTCTGTCATTACTAGTGAAATTGAACTCTTCACTTTTTTATTTGTGTGAATTATCTGTTCATCTTCTTTTGCTACTTTATCTGTTGTGATGTTTTTCTTATAAATATGAGGAAGCTATTTATAATTTGCAAGAATGTGTAATAAAGAGAACATCTTTGATATTAATGATATTCCCCTTATTAGAACACATTTAGATTTATGGTCATATGTCACTTAAGGATGGTGATATGGTCTGAGAGAAATGCCTAATTAAGTGATTTCGTTGTTGTGTGAACATCATAGAGTAGTGTATTTACACAAACCTAGATAGTATATCCCACTACACACCTAGGCTATCTCCTTCGACCACCCTCTTATATGCAGTCTGTCATTGACTGAGATATCATCATGTGATGCAAGACTGCATGAGAAAAAGCACCAAGGCTTCAGTAGAGAAATGGATATTCTGTTCTTAAATGTCTCCAGGGAAAAAAGTGAAAAAAAGTGATAATATTTTTGTGTCATCCCTTTTAGCCATATGCAGTTTGCCTATATAATTTGTCACAGTGAGTTTGGATTAATGACTCCTGGATGTGAACCTGAGAATATGTGAAATGAAAAAGCATTGGGCTGGGGATTTTATGTTGGATGTGATCTCAGGCATGTCACCTTTCCTCCTTTTGGGAGTGAAAATCATAATACCTACGGATACAGAGGT
>NW_012133970.1:6161915-6162952 GCF_000956105.1 Propithecus coquereli
CTGTAGAGACAGGGTCTTACTATGTTACCCAGGCTCCTCTTTACTTTTCTTTTTTTTAAAGTTGATTTAGCTGTTTGTGGGGTTTTTTTTCTGCTATTTAAATTTAGAATAAGTTTGTTAGGAAATCAACTTTGCAATGTGATTGAAATTGTATTGAATTTATAGAATAATTTGAGAGATAATTGCCATCTTTGTAATACTAAGTTGACATATCCAAGAGCATAGATATCTCTTCATTTCTTCAGATTATCTTCTACATCCTTTATTAGAGTTTTAAAGTTTTTTTTCTATAAAGGTCTTGTATATGCTTGGTTAAGCTAATTTTTAGGTTCTGTATAGTTTTGGTTGCCATTGTGAATGGATGTTATATTTTCTAAGTGCTCATTGCTGATATGGAAAAATGCTATTGATTTTGTAGCTCAATCTTATGTTTTTGGTATCCTTGCTGAACTTCTCTCATATTAGTTCTAATAGTTTGTTGATTCTTTTGTATCATTGTTTTTCTAGGTAGATGATTATCTTCCCTATAAATGCTGCTAATTATAAGCATTTCCCTTCCAATCCTTGCATTTCTTAATTCCACTGCCCCTTTCCTTATACTATTAGCCAGGATATTTAAAACAGTAGCAGTGATAGTTAGAGTCCAATTTATCTTGTTCGTGATTTTAAATTAATACATTTCATTTTTTAATTATACATGATGTTCTTTATAGGTTTTTTGTATATAACTTCACTATGTTTAGGATGTTTACTTTTATTCCTAGTTCACTAATGAGTTATCATCATAAGTAGAATTGAACTGTATTAAATATTTTTTCTGTATCAATTGAGATAAAGCATAGAGTTTTTATCCTTTGAGCCATTCACGTGCTGCATTACATTGAAATTTTATGATGTTGAACTATTCTTTATTGAGATAAACTGTACTTGATCAAAATGTATTTTTTAAAACATAGTGTTAGATTCCATTTTATTTGAGTTTTTCTACTTACATTTCATAAGTGAAATGGGACTAAATTTTCTTTTCTCATAATTTT
>NW_012133970.1:6174909-6176705 GCF_000956105.1 Propithecus coquereli
TTTTGTTACTCCACGCAGGGGCAGAGACAGTCCCTTTGGCATGAGGCGTGGATGGGGGGTGAGTCTCCTGGCAGTGGGGGTGGTTACGTCGTTCCAGGTCACGGCTCGAGAAGCGGCCTCCTTTAGTACACTGTCTTTTCAGCACACGGTGCCAGTGCCTGGATGTAACGGGGCCGCCCGAGACTGCCTGGCAACTCAGCCAAGAAATCGACCTCTCTCCCTTTTCCGCCCTTTCAAAGGCGGAGCTTGAGTCGCCGGCTTGGACAGACTGTTCACAGGGTTGGGACAGAAAGTGGCTTCTCTCTTTACTCTCCTCCTAGGAGGGCGTGACCAGCTCTGCCAGGCAGAGGCAGAGGCAATGACTCAGACCATTGCCTGGGCAACAGGCCCCAGTAATTTTAGGCTACGGACTCCCAAAATGGTGGCTGCCCACCCACTGAGACTCAGTGCTGGAGGCAACCGCACAGAGCGGGTATCGGGAGCTGGATTTGTCACCGCTGTCTCCCACAGCTGCCAGCTGAGCCCACTGCTTCCCTAAAACACTGAGTCGCAACTGATCAGTAGGACGAATCTGTACTCTGTCCCACCCAGCGCCGGCCAAATCTTCAGTGATTTCCACGGGCAGAGCCTCCTTTATGGTGATCACCTCCCCCGATCTGGTCCTGGCGGTCTCCTGAGGCGAGAAGCCTGTCTCTAAGCTCTCTCCTGTGGGATCGGGAAGTGTCTCAACCCGGAAGTGTCTACTCGGAACAGTCCGTCCCCACCCGAAGCAGACCCAGCACCACGCACAGGAGAGTTCAAAATGTTTCCTGCTTCTGTCTCCACTCCCCACCGCCTGTCAGCCCCTGCTACCACTTCACACTGACTTCAGGTGCTTCCCTGCCTGCGTGCGTGTGGGGGTCGGTGGAGGAAGAGTCATCCTCCTGTGGGTCAGATCACACTGCCCCGGCCAGCCCGCCGACAGGCGCAGCCATCCCACACTCCACTCTCCACTGTATATCCCGTACTCTCCGGAATTTGCGGTCGATTCTCTGGTTGACCTTTTTTTCCCACAGCGCCGCTTATCCCTCGCTACTTCTCTGCAGATTCATGAAGCTGATCTGGTGGGAGAGCGCTTCACTCATGTGTGGCTGTCCACATTCTTCACCTCCTACTCTGGGAGCAGAGAGCAAGGAGGACACCCCTAATCTCCCATTTTTTCCAGGCTTGCCCACCTTTTGATGGGGCAGTTTGTTTTTTTCTTGCCGATTTGTTTGAGTTCTTCGTAGATTCTGGATATTAGCCCTTTATTGGATGTATAGTTTGCGAATATTTTCTCCCATTGTGTAGGTTGTTTGTTTTGCTCTATAGGTTAATCATTTCCTTTGCTGCGAAGAAGCTTTTTAATTAATTCCCATTTCTTTATTTTTGTTGTTGGTATATTTGCCTTTGGGATCTTAGTCATAAATTCTTTGCCTAGGCCAATGTCCAGAAGAGTTTTTTCTACATTTTTTTCGTTTCATGGCTTACCTTTAAATCTTTTAGCCATCTTGAAGTAATTTTTGTGTATGGCGAGAGATGGGGGTTCTGTTTCATTCTTCTGCATGTGGCTATCCAGTTTTCTCAGCACCATTTATTGAAAAGGGCTTCCTTTTCCCAGTATATGTTGTTGTCTGCTTTGTCAAAGATCAGTTGGTTGTAGGTAGATGGTTTTATTTCTGGTTTCTCTATTCTGTGCCATTGTTCTGTGTCTCCACTTTGATACCAGTACCATGCTTTGTTGGTTACTATAGCCTTGTAGTATAATTTGAAATCAG
>NW_012133970.1:6178922-6181926 GCF_000956105.1 Propithecus coquereli
TGTAAATGTCTGTTAGGTCCATTTGTTCTAGAGTCCCGTTTAAGTCCAGTATTTCTTAATTGATTTTCTGCTTCAGTGATTTGTCCAGCTCTATCAGTGGGGTGTTGAAGTCCTGAGCAATTATCATGCTACTGTTTATTTCTTTGCTTACATCTAGTAGAATTTACTTTATGAATCTGGGAGCTCCTGTGTTAGGTGTGTATATATTTAGGATTGTTATGTCTTCTTGTTGAATTTCTCCCTTTACCATTATATAATGACGATGTTTGTGTTTTTTTTTAATGATTGTTAATTTGAAGTCTATTTATCTCGTATGAGAATGGCTATACCTGCTTGATTTTGGTTTCAGTTTGTGTGGAATATTTTTTTTCATCCCTTTACCTTAATTCTATGCAAGTCCTTGCCAATTAGATGTGTTTTTTGGAAACGGCATATAGTTGAGTTGTGTTTTTCATCCTTTCAGCCAGTCTGTGTCTTTTAAGTGGGGCATTAAGACTATTTATGTTCAGTGTTAGTATTGATATTTGAGATACTGTTCTGCTCATCATGTTGTATGACACCATTTTTTCCCCTCTTGTGCTGTTGTTTTATAAGAGCTGTGAGCTTTAACTTTTGGGCGTTTTACACTGGTGGGTATCTATTGTGCTGTTGCATGTATAATACAGTTCTGAGTATTTCCTGTACGGCAGGTCTAGTAGTGAGAAATTCCCTTAGTGTTTGCTTGTCTGGAAAAGTCTTTATTTCTCCATCATTTATGAAACTTCATTTTACAGTGTACAAAATTCTTGACTGGCAGTTTTCTTTAAGAAGACTAAAAATGGGGCTCCAATCCCTTTTGGCTTGTAATGTCTCTGCTGAGAAGTCTTCTATTAACCTTATAGGTTTTCCTTGATAGGTTAGTTGTTATTATTTTGTCTTGCAGCTAGTAGAATTTTCTCTTTCGTTTTGACTTTGGCCAAGTTGATGACTATGTTTCTTGGAGATGTTCTCTTTGCTGTGAATCTTCCTGGTATTTGATGACCATCTTGTATCTGGATATCTGAATCTCTGGTGATACCAGGGGAGTTTTCCTCACTGATTCTCTTGAATAGGTTTTCCATGTGTTTCACTTTTTCTTCTTTTCCCTCATGGATACCTATAATTTGTATATTGATTTACCTCACATAGTCCCATATTTCTCTGAGTATTTTATTCCTCTTTATTCTTTTTTCTGTATCTTTGACTGACTATGTCAGTTTGAGAGCTTTATCCAAGCTCTGAGATACTTTGTTCTGCTTGGTCTAGCCTGTTGTTTACTCTGTCTGCTGTATTTTGAAATTCCCTAAATGTCTCTTTCAGTTCTTTAAGTTTTGTTACATCATTTCTTATGTTGTCTAGCTCTTTAGTGACTTTTTCAGTTTTTTTCACTGATGACCTGAAATATTTTTTGACTTCTTTTTGTTTGTTTTCAACTTTCTCTTCAACCCCATTCATCTTGTTTGCCATCCATATTCTGAATTACATTTCTGACATTGTGACAATTTCCTTTGGATTGGGGTCTATTCCTGTAGATCCATGTGATCCCTTGGGGGTGTAGAATTCACTTGTTTTTTTCATGTTGCCAGAGTTCTTTTGCTGGTTTCTTCTCACATGATACTTCTCTTCTCAGCTCAGGGCAGATAGGTTTGCAGCACACTTGTTCTTCTTTGTTGGGAACTCTCCTACTTAGTGAGAAGAGGGAGAGTTCCCTTGATGGTGCATTTGTGTCCTACTCTGGAAGAGTGACCTGCAGGAGAGGGACACATGAACTGGAAGTCTGTAGTGCAGCTGTTCTGTGTTGTCATATTCCCTTGTGATTGTTAGAGTCTATGCCAGTAGTGGATGACGTTTGTGGCGAGTGGTGGGTTGGTCCCCAGGCTACTGTTGGAAGCTCGGGTGGGGAGATGGGTGAGTCCCTCTCTGTGGAGGCTGGTGTTGTGGGAGATTACTCTGCCTGGGTCTCTCCATGGTGCTGACAATGGCAGCTGGGCAAAGCTATCTGGGTAGTGGTCGTTGGTGTCAGGGCTATGGGCTTTCACTCCTATTGGGTCCAGATGCAATGGAGACTTGAGGCTAGGGGGTCCCTGCTGGAGCACTGTACCACAGGGGTGGGCATGAGTTCTGGCTGCAGTGCAGGAGCCTGTGGGGTAGAACTGCAGAGCCCAGCAGCAGCTGGGAGTCTGGGCTATGGGGCCAGGCTGCAACATGGGAACTGTGAGGGCAGAGCTGTGGGGCTGGGTGGCAGCATGGTGGTCATGGGGGAAGGGCCAAACTGCCGTGCTGCTGTGTGACTGAGGCTCTCTCCCTGCCTAGGTCCCACAGAGGCAGTCACTGCAGGGCTTCCGTGGTGGCATCTGCTGTGCCTGTTCTGCTCAAATCCCCCATGGGGAGGACTGGTTCTTGGCTCCCAGGCATGGGGTACATGGCAGCATCTGCTCTCCCTGCTCCCTCCCCAGCCAAGCCAGGGTGATGCAGAGGTGGCTGCAGCAAAGTCGAGCCTTGTGTAGACCTGAGAGCTCAGAATGGCATCAGTTGCAGCATCCTAGGAATGGAAGCCATGGGGTTCCTGCTGTGCTTCCTCTCTGGTGCATTGTAGCTGCACAGACTGCAAGTAGCTTCCCGATTAGTCAGGAGGACTATGGTGGTGGAGGCCCCTACACAGCTCAGGCCACAGTATCCGTGGGAGAGTGTGGAGCCCCAGGTCTCTCTCCTCCTGTTCTTCCCCATGTTTGGATGCCTTCTGCAGGTACCTTCCAGTCTTGCCAAGTGAATCACCTCATCACCTTCTCCTTTACTCTCAATGTCCCCCATCACATCTCTGATGATTCACAATGCTCTCTCCAAGAGGGCCCATCTGTAGATGGGCATCCACCTGCAACTTTTGATCCTCTCCTTGAGATTGGCATGTGTGGGCTACTTCTATTCTGCTATCTTGGCTCCTCCTCTAAAGCTCTTAACTAGTTTATTTTTAACTTTTCTCATTTAT
>NW_012133970.1:6181976-6183936 GCF_000956105.1 Propithecus coquereli
TGGGATTTTGATTGCATTGAATGTATAAATCACTTTTGGCAGCATGGACATTTTAACAATGTTGATTCTTGCGATCCATGAGCATGGGATGCTTTATGAGCATGGGATGTTTTTTCATTTTTTTTGTGTCATCTATGATTACTTTCATCAGTGTTTTGTAGTTTTCCTTATAGAGATCTTTCACCTCCTTGGCTAAGTGTATTCTGAGGTATTCTATTTTCTTTGCAGCTATTGTTAATGGGATTGAGTCCTTGATTTGACTCTCAGCTTGACTGTTAGTATATAGAATTGCTACTGATTTATATACATTGATTTTTTTACCTGAGACTTTACTAAATTTATTTATCAATTCTAGGAGTATTTTGGTGGACTCCTTAGGATTTTCTAGATACAAGATCATATTGTTGGCACACAGGGATAATTTGACCTCCTCTTCCCTGATATGGATACCCTTTATTTCTTTGTCTTGCCTGATTTCTCTGCTAGGACTTCCAGTACTATGTTGAATAGAAGTGATGAATTGGGCACCCTTGTCTTGTTCTAGTTCTTTAGGCGAATGCTTTTGACCTTTCTCCATTCAGAATGACATTGGCTTTGGGTTTGTCATATATGGCTTTTATTAACATAATTTTGAGGTATGTTCCTTCTATACCTAGTTTGTTGAGGGTTTTCATCATGAAAGGGTGCTGGATTTTATTGAATGCTTTTTCTGCATCTATTGAGATGATCATATGGTCTTTGTTTTTGCTCTTGTTTATGTTATGAATCATGTTTATTGATTTTCATACATTAATAAGCCATTCTTGCATCCCTGGGATGAAACTCACTTGATCATGGTGAATTATCTTTTTGATGTGCTTTTGAATAAGGTTTGCTAGTATTTTGATGAGAATTTTTGCATCTATGTTCATAAGTGATACTGGTCTGTAGTTTTCTTTTTATGTTGTGTCCTTTTCTGACATTGATATCAAGGTGATACTGGCTTTGTAGAATGAGTTAGGGAGGGTTCCCTTCCTCTCGATGTAATGGACCAGTTTCAGTAGAATGGGGGCCAATTCTTCTTCGTAGGTCTCCTAGAATTCGGCTGTGAATCTCTCTGGTCTGGACTTTTATTTATTTATTTTTTTGGTAGTTTTTTTTTTTATTATTACTGCTGCAGTCTCTGTGCTTGTTATTGGTCTACTTGGGGTTTCTGTTTCTCCATTATTCAGTCTTAGGAGGTTGTGTGTTTCTCGAAATTTATCCATTTCCTCTAGGTTTTCTAGTTTGTTTGCAAAGACGTTTTTGTGGTATTCATGGATCATGTTAATATTTTACATTTCTATAATTTCAGTTTTAATGTTTCCTCTTTCATTTCTGATTGCGCTTATTTGATTAATTTCTGGTTAATCTGGCTAGTGGTTTGCCAATTTAGTTTATCTTTTCAAAGAACCACCTTTTTGTTTTATTGATTCTTTGTATTGTTTTTTTTAGTTTGCCTTTCATTTATTTCTGCTCTGAGCTTTGTTATTTCTTTTCTTCTGTTGGCTTTGGTTTGGTTTCTTCTTTTTGTAGTTCCTTGAGATGTGACACTAAATTGTTAATTTGTGATCTTTCTGTGTTTTTGATGTAGGCATTTAAGGCTATGAACTTTCTCCTTAGGACTATTTTTTCTGTATCTCATAGATTTTGAAAGCTTGTGTCACCTTTGTCATTCAGTTCAAGGGACCTTTTGATTTCCATCTTAATTTTATTATTGACCCAAGGATCGTTTAGCAGCAGGTTGTTTAATTTCCATGGCTTTGTGTAGATTTGAATGTTTCTCTAGGAATTGATTTCTAGTTTTATTCTATTGTTGTGTGAGAAGATACATGGTATGATTATAACTTTTCTGAATTTGTTGAGACTTGTTTTGTGACATAAGACATGATCAATTTTGGAAAATGTCCCATGTGCTGAAGAGAAGTGTATATGTGTGTGT
>NW_012133970.1:6187722-6201997 GCF_000956105.1 Propithecus coquereli
ATGCTTTTGATTGATAAGTTTAACTCATGTACATTTATTGTAGTTACTGTTATATTGGGACTTATTTCTGGCATTTCATTTTATACTTTCCATTTATGGTACTCTCTTTTTGTTTTTTGTTTTTCTCCTTTCCTGATTTATTTTATTCTTGCCCTATAACTTAAGATCTATTCTCATATTATTTCCCCTTATTGATTTTTTTTTTTACACATACAATAACTTCACCTTCCCTCCAACAAGATAAGTTCTGTAGCAGACTCTTAGGTTCTGTATATTTTCCACTCACACCTACCACCCCATCACATAAACATTGTCTAGAATTTTGATCCTTCCTAGAATACATGTTTCCTTTCCACTTTTATGGTTTTTCCAGGGCTGATTTCAGAAAAGTAAATACAGATCATACTAGTTTGCCATCATGGCAGAAAGTGGAAAGCCCCAAAGAAGTTTTATAGCAAATTAACAGCATTTATCTTGCTTTGAATTGTCCCACTTTAATCACAGGTGGTGAGTTGATAACATAATCAGTATTTCTTTTCCCCAAATAACAGGTAGAAAATGTGAAATTACTGGATCGTTATGTGGGTAAGAAACCAGCTAATGGGATTCTGTATCTTACTGCAACTCACCTGATCTATGTGGAGGCTTCTGGTGCAGCCCGGAAAGAAACATGGGTATGTTCATGAGAAGAAATGTCAAAGCATCTTAAAGAGTTATGCATACATGCTTTCTATGTGGTATTTTCTTGAAATTTAAAATATCATTATTGCTGTAAAATGTTTTCTTCAAAGAGCCTATTCTAGGAGTCTTTTGATGGTCTAAATTGTATGACTCCTCTTCCCTCAAGTTATTGGCTCTAGTCATCTTACTCATTTTAGTCTCCATGGGAATGTTCCTGGGGTTTAGCTCAATTATTTTTGGGTAGAGTAATCTCTGCTCATTTTCTCAACTTAGTCTGTAAGCTTCCTGAAGTAATTTAAAGCCTTGCTACCCATAAAATGTAGTCTAAGACCAGCAGCATCAGTATCGTTTGGTAACTTGTTAAAAGTGCAGAAGCTCAAGCCTAAGATTTTCATTTTCTAAAAAGTGCTTAGGTGATGCTGATGCTGAAGGCTCATGGACTACATTTTGACCAGTACTGATTTAGACCATCTTTCTGTCCTAAGACAGGATTTCACTGGGGTGTGTGTGTGTTTTACTTGTTACATTTTTAAACAATGTTTTCTAATTACTTCCGCACCCCTAACAATACTTTATGCCTTCCCCATCCTAAAACAGCATCATAGTTTAATCTTAACCTAATCATGAGCCAGATTTATACTTAGACCTCTTTACTTATAACAAGTAGAACATGCTTCATATATGGCATATCATAGTGATTAAGATCACAGGCTTTAGAGCTGGTCTGCTTAGGTTGGAATCCTAGTTCAACATTTACTACCTTTGTAACCTTGGGCAAATCATTTAACTTCTCTGTGTCTGAGTTGCGTCATCTATAAAATAGGGATAATAATAATACCTTGAATTATTTTAAACAAGGTGTGAGAATTGCAAAGTTAATGTTTATAAGTGCTTAAAACAGTACCGGGGACATGGAGAATACTATTATATACATATAAAGTAAATTAAACTGAATATGCCTATGAAAGAAGTATTTTAACATTTCCTTTTAAAAATCCCTTGAGCTTTCTCCATATGAGATTGTCTTTTGTTTCCTTTGTTGTGATGAAAGAAATGACAAAAGAGGAATCAGGAGAGCTGGCCTAGGCTCAGCTCTGATGCTAACTTGCCATGCGACCTTGGGCAAGTGATTCTCCCTCTCTGGATATGTTTCCTCAAAATGAGGTGGTTAGATTATATAATTAGTAAGGACTCTTCTAATTCTAATGGTTTAGGAACCAGTTCTTTGGTACTGTGCCATGAGTCTATCTCCTGTCTACTTGCATTTATAGACAGTACACATGTCCCCAGATTTGTTTCTAGGCTAGTATTATTTCAAACTACTAGACTGGATCTGGAAGAGAGAATTTAGACTTATTTTTTTATGTCAGAGGAGCCTCATTTGCCCAATTAATTTTATTAATGAAGTTCTTCCCAGTCTTAGGCTGCCCCACTTTTACCCGACCCTTCCCAATTTCACCACAGTTGGTTTGCCTGGCCCTTGATCTCCATGATCAATGTTTTGCTACCCAAATATACATCTTACATATTGGCTGACAGGAATTTGACTTTCTTGAGATTTCATATATTAATTCCTGTTGCATTATCAAGAGTTTTTGGGGCCCCTCCAAAACTGCCACGAAAGGGAGTGAGTTTGACAAAACAATTAAAATGGAAATGAAGATAGAAATTTCCTCCTAGGAATATGTGAATCATCTCCACACATGCTCCATTCTTAAATGGTGCATATGATTGAAAGATTTCATGGAAGAGATGACTTTTACAGGTAAACTGGGGCCTGGGGCATGGGGGAGGAGAAGAAAAGGCAATGTTGTTTGGAAGGCCATTCCAGGCATGGGACAGGGACTCCAGAGAATGGAAAGAGTACATCCAGGCTTTATAGTTGCAGGAAACATCAGACACGGATAGAAGCAGAATGTCAAATACTAAAACACAAAATTAAGTTTATACGGATTTTGAATTTATATACAAATAATTACGTTATGGACATATTTTCTTTTATTGGTTCCCTTTCCATGCATTTCTTCTTTTGCTGGCATCAGCATGGGCAGGAGTAATCATCCTACATTCTTTGCTTTACTGTCACTAGTATATAAAATGTAGGAGAATATTTTCCTCCTAATGTTTCTAGTTAAATCCATATTCCAGAATTAGAGTTTTTAGAATTCCTAGGTAAAGAACCCTGGACTTGGTGTTAGACTGCCATGGTTCAAATCCTGTTTGTGCTACTTCTTGGCTGTGTGACCTAGATAAGGAATTTACTTCTCAGAGCTTTGGTTTTTTTCATTCCTGAAATAGGATGATTGTACCTCAAAGGGCTCTTATAGGGATTAAAAAGCTAATGGTCATGGACTGTCTTATGAATAATAAAGCATGATACCAATTGTAATCATTATTTTAAATAATAATTTGGTAGAACAAAAGGAAGTCCTATTTTCCTTTGTAACAATTATTCTTTGATTATAAACTCCACTATAGCATACTAGAAGTCATCTATTCTCAACTGATTTACCAAAATTGTCCTGCAAACCTGTTAATCTTATATCTTTAAAGAAAGAGAAGTTTTCTAACACTGCAATTTGCTTCTCATTGCTTTTCCACTATTATGCTTTAGTTCTGTTTGAGAGAATTCCAGTTATGTCTTTCGAAGGATATTGATTTGTGTCTTTCAAAGGCTGTAGATGTGATCACATCTCTGGCCATGCTATTACCCTTACTAAAAGTCAGGCACAGTGATACTAATAGAGACAGTGCACATCTGTATGTTTACCCTGGTTCTTTTCTGTTTTTCAGATTGCACTCCATCACATTGCCACTGTGGAGAAGTTGCCCATCACTAGCTTGGGCTGTCCCCTGACCCTCCGCTGCAAAAACTTCCGGGTGGCCCATTTTGTTTTAGACTCCGACCTTGTATGCCATGAGGTTTATATTTCACTGCTCAAGCTTTCTCATCCAGGTAGTTATGATAGTATTTTCTGTCTAAAACCATTTTAATTTTTTTCCAGAATGGCATATTGGAAAGATAATTAGCTATGGAGTTAGACAGAACAAGGTTTAGATATGCCAACGTACTAGCTCCATGGTATTTGGGCAAGTTATATAACCTTTGTACTCAGCTTCCTCACCTCAGGAGAGTGAAAGCTTCCCAAGGAGGTCGTTTTGAGGCTTGAATACATTCATGCATTAGTATATATAATAATAGATGTTTAATAGCTATTTCCTTCTCTCTCCCTCCTTCCTTTTGAGTATCAATTTTTAAATTTTTCGTCAGTTCAGGAAGATTCCTTTGGAAAAAAATTGGTTTCCTGTTATCCTGCACACTTTAAGTTTGTCCTACTCTTCCCATCCCCTACCTTCAGTTCCAACTAGAAAGAAAACTAGGGCAATTTATGAGAGTCCTTAATAATGCAGTTATTCCTGCTTCCTCCAGCCTCACCCTCTCATTCCCCAGTCCCCACTCCTAGGCATGTAACCCATCAGCTCCCTCTGATTTTAGCTGTGGGATTTCCATGCTCTTACATTTTCCCTCCTATTTTCTTTTCTTCTCTCCCTCTCCCTCCCTCCCCCCCACTCTTGTTTTTGAGACAGAGTCTTGCTCTGTTGCCCAGGCTAGAGTGCAATGGTGTCAGTTTAGCTCACAGCAACCTCAAACTACTGGGCTCAAGCGATCCTCCTGCCTCAGCCTCCCAAGTAGCTGGGACTACAGGCATGTGCCACCATGCCCAGCTAATTTTTTCTATATATGTTTTTAGTTGTTTGGCTAATTTCTTTCTATTTATAGCAGAGACGGGGTCTCGCTCTTGCTCAGGCTGGTCTCCAACTCCTCCTGAGCTCAAGCAATCCTCCCGCCTAGGCCTCCCAGAATACTAAGAGTACAGGTGTGAGCCAATGCACCCAACCTTCCCTCCTATTTTCTTCCCCTCTTTCCCCAGAATAATTCCTCAGTATTTGCTGATATTATATTGACAAAGTTACCTGCCAGCCAGCCCAGCACTTTGTAAGCCTCTGGTAGGCTCCATTCATCTCTGGAAAAGTTGTTGCCACATAAATCAGTCAAATGAGTTATTTGATTGCATGTTGTATCTTGTGAAGGGAGGAAGCAGGACTGACAGAGGGAAGAGAAGAAATGGCCATTTATCAGCCATAAGCTGGTATTGGCTTGACAAGGAGAATGCAAGAATATTGTTAATGTTATGCCACTTGTTGCAACAAGCAGTGCAATTAGGACATGGAAGCCCAGTTAAAAACTTCTGGTAAGGACTACTTTCCTAACATGTGAAACACTAAAGCTTCAATTCAATCTATTATCCAGCATGCATTTTTATAGGAAGCCATGCAGAAAGATCCCACTTTGTATTGCTATCACAAAAAATTAAAGCATTTTTAGAAGAAGAACCTGAAATAATATTCCAGTTCTTATTTGTTACATAAAGGCAAACTTATACAGAAAACATAGTCCTTTTCTGGGGCTGTTTGACAAACATTCCCTTTGGGAGAAGGAAGTTTAGCCTTTATTTGCATTATTTGGTGATCGTTAAGTTTTACTCATCATTACCTTGTTTCCTTGCCTGCATCTCTTCTCTAGCATTACCTGAAGATCTTTATGCTTTCTCTTATAATCCCAAATCCTCAAAAGAGATGAGGGAAATTGGATGGAAACTGATTGACCCAGTATCAGACTTTGGGCGAATGGGAATACCCAATAGGTACTGGACCATAACAGATGCCAACAGAAACTATGAGGTAATTTTCATTGTTGTTATCCTTTTGTTGCATTTAATTAAAATGGCAGAATAACAGCAAGCAAGACACTGAAAAAAGAAAGAGGAAAGTCACTCATAGTCTTTCCTTTTTATTCAGCATTCAGTCATCAACAAGCATTTATTGAGTACTTACTGTACTTGAGGCACTGAGTCAGAGATCTCATAGTCTAAAGCATAGGGTACCATGGCAGCATAGATGAGGGATATGAAAATTATCCTGGGAAGCCAGAAACAGCATGGTATTTTGGGGAATAGCCTTGTAAAGGAACTCTATCCTAAATTATTCTAGGGGAGAAGGAAGATGGCCAGGAAGTGAAGCCAGATCATGAAGGGCTTCATGGACAAATTAAAGAATTTGAATATTATCCTGAAGATAGTTGGGAGCCATGAGAGTATTTTAAGCTTGAAAGGAACATGGATGTGTTTATATTTTGGAAAGATAACTTTGTTCTTAGTGTGGAGAATTGGTTTGCTGGAGCTAGAAATGCAAGAGAATGACATGTGAAGTAGAGAACACGAACTAAGGCAATGACTGCAGATGGAGGGGAAGAGATAGTTTTAAAGATATTTTGGTGATAGAATTGAAAGAACCTGGTGACAGATTAAATGTGGTAAAAAGGGAAGGAGTATAGTATGCATCCCAGGTTTCCTGGTTTCCTCGCTTTGGTAACCAAGTGAGTAGTGAAGATGTTAGCTGCGATAAGGACCACAAGAAGAGCTACATACAGACAGTGTCTTCAGTTTTACACTTGAGTTTAAGGTGATTAAAAAGATATCAATTATTTGATATCAAACATTTGGGTCTGTATCTCAATAAAGAGCTCTGGCCAAATATAAAGGTCTAGGAATGCGTTGGGGGTCTCCACGACCATCCCTCAGGTTTTGTGATTCACTAGGGGGACTCACAGGACTTGGAATATAATTGTACTTATGGCTATGATTTATTACAGTGAAAGGATGCAAAGCAAAATCAGGAAAGGGAAAAGGTTCATGGGATGAATTCTGGAGAAAACCAGGTACAAGCCTCCGGAGTCATCTTCTGGTGGAATCACACAGGACATGCTTAATCTCTCCAGCAACAAATTCTAACAACACATGTGAAATGTTGTCTACCAGGGAAGCGCATTAGAGACTCAGTATTCGGGGTTTTTATTGGGGGCTACTCATATAAGCACCCTCTGCCTAGTTCAAGATGCCCAGAAGGAAAGCAGGTGTTCAGCATAAGTGACATTGTTTATACAGATGGTTTAGGCCCAATCAGCCACTCTTACCAGTTAGGGAATGATGGATAGCCTCCTGAAATCCAAGTTCCCAGGCACCAACCATGGGCCCATTTTGCATATAGACTTTTCTAAGGGTAGTAGCCAGGCCTGCTGTGATAACTTTTCTGCACAGGGAGTCATTGGTGTTTAAGTGATATCCTTCAATTGTTGGATCTTTAAGTTATTTACAGCTTTTTACCATCATAGTAAGGTTGTAATTGTAATGGCTTTCTGATAATATAGCTTTGAATGTCTACTAGGTATGAGGATTGATGAGCTGTCACTTGGCAGAGCTATCTGTGAGGTGGCTTGTTAGCATCATTCTTGATAGGAATGAGTAGAGATAGGGTGACTTCTGTCAAGTTCAAATGTTTCTAAGCCCCCTGAATGAGGTATGTAATATTCTTGTTGGTTCTTTGGATGTATATGGCCTTCTGAGCTAAAAGGGGAGTTCCATGTATTTCTCTTTGTATGACCTGCTTCTCCAAAGTTAAGTCCAGATAAGGGGATGGGTAGAGAATAGTTTCTTTTTCAAATGGTCTACATTCTGGGGATATTGATTTAATGAGTTATATAGAACATTCTTGATCTGATCTACCTTGAACTTTTTTTTTTTGCCTGTTCACTTTGTATTTGTTTGATCTGTTATCAAATGTTTGGGGTGTTTTTTACTTAGGGGAGTGATTAGAGTTAATTTTGCAATGTCACATCTATGCTGTTATAATATTTTGTTGCTGTCAGTTTGGAAAAATGTATTTTGGTAACCACTAAAAGCTTGTAAATTTGAGAAAATGTGTCAGTCTTTTAATAGAGTAAGTCACACCTAAAATGTCTACACCTCCACCCCCACACTAATGTTTTAAAGGCCCTCCAGTTATGCAAACTAAGAACCTAGCATGTAGTTTATGAAAGCATACATCATATATCCTCCTTCTCCACCTGTTTGCCTTATATTTGCATTTATTCATTTTAATTTTCTTGTTTATAATCTACATTGTTTGCTCTGATAGGCAAATATAGGAATTTAAGGGTAGAGTTGTATGTGGTTTTAGTTATTCTAAAGGTACATTTTGTTCTTATATGTCTCAATACCTTCCTTTCTGGAAAATAATAGCATACTTGGAAAAGCTTTTATACCAAGGATATTTTTGTTCTTGTTTCTGAGGAATGAATGATTCTGGATGATAAATACCAGCCAGCTAATGCTTGAGTGATTGCTAATTCTGGTCTGTGAAAAACATAAAAACAATATTGAGCTTATTTTCTTTTAGATATGCAGTACCTACCCTCCTGAAATAGTGGTTCCTAAATCTGTTACCTTGGGAACAGTGGTTGGAAGTTCAAAGTTCAGAAGTAAAGAACGTGTCCCTGTACTCTCCTACCTCTACAAAGAGAACAATGTGAGTTAAATAAATTTCTCTAATGGGAACTAAACTTGCTTCTAGAAGACTTGTGTTTAAGTCACCTTACCACTTACCAGCTGTACGACCTCAAGTAAGTTATTTAACTTCTCTGAACTTCATTACTTATGAAGGTTTATGAGAGAGTCACGTGAGGGAAAAATATATGTGTGCTTTGTAAATTGTCAAATGTTGTACAGATGTTAAGTGGCATTTTAGTGTGTTCATTTGTTTCTTTCCTTTTCTGTGGGTTCCAACTTGGTGAGAAGTTGTGGAATGAAAGGGAGTTAGTTGTATGAGAGAATATTTTGGGACTGTGGCCTCTCACTATGAATATGGATATCTTTGATACTTTCTCACTGCTTTCATATAATTTAAAGTAGTAGGAAGAAAGCACTTGGCTCCTTTGCATTTGAGTCCCCTTATGTAGGAAATGATAATAGTTCTTCCCTCTTGTGGTCACTTTGAGATCTGGGGTTAGACAAATAGTCAAGTTCTCAAGTGGGCAACTATTCAAATGCTAAAGAATATAGTAATGCAATTGGGTGTTTTTGTATCAAACTATCAAAGTGAGAAGACCCCTTAAAAACCACACCAAAGTAAAATGAAGTCCATTAACTGATCATTACCAGACATGCCTATTAAATAGCTATGTTGTTTTTATGTTGAAATGGCTTGAAACCAACTAGTCTTCTGATTTGGCATTAACTTCTGAAACTAGTGAACCCTGTTCTCTTAAGGAACCCCACATTTTTCCTCTACCTTGAATTCTGCTGCCACTGAAGACTCTGGTTAATGTGGACAATATTACTGGGACTGTGAAAAGTGGGGCAGTTTCAGGAAAAATAGCTAGCCCATTATGTATTGAGAAAATAATTTTATTAAGGAAACACTCTAGATGTGATTTTGTTGTAGTCTGATTTGCCCAGGGGAGGCAGGAGGCTGAGTCCAGTGTCAGTGGAATGGTTGGGCTCTAGGGCTCATCCTTTCCCTCTAGTCACAGAATCTGGGGTCAAGGAGGATTTTTGACCGCCTGTGGATATGATCACTCAACTGTTACACTTTTTCTTACAGGCTGCCATTTGCCGCTGTAGCCAGCCTCTGTCTGGATTTTACACTCGTTGTGTAGATGATGAGCTCTTGCTAGAGGCCATTTGCCAAACGAACCCAGGGAGCCAATTTATGTATGTTGTAGACACAAGACCAAAGGTATATGTTGATGACTTATTTGATACTCCTACCTCTTGTAGTCCCCTCCTCACATGTTGAGATTTGCAGTGTTATTGGGAAAGTTAGGTTTGTGTATGTGGGTTTATTGTATCAGACATTGTGTAAAACATTTGAACAAGACATTTGGGGCTCCTTTTATAAGCCTGTCACTGTTAAGTGAGGCTTGTGAGAAAGTATTTTGAACCACCTAGCTTTGACATGTGAATATGACACCCTTAGTTGAAGGCTCATTGACATCCCTTCATCTTTTCCACTAAGTCTGTTCCTCAGCTAGAATCTTCAATATCCCCATTCTGTGATCTGAATTTACTATCAGAGAAAGAACTTCAACTTAAATACTGGAGACTTACTCCTACCAACATATCTTTTTGTAAATAATGTATTAAGCCACAGTTGGTTAATAATACTTTGGCGTCTCCCAAAGGAGCAGGGTTCACAAATCTGACTGCTATATGATTAACAAAAAATCTTTGGCTCATGTGGCAGTAATTTTTTTAGGACCTAATGCTATTAGCTGATTAAATTTTTCCCAGTTCAGTGAAGTGCAGTTTAAATCTTGGTCCCAGAGAATAGGGAAAGACCAGGAACATAAATTTGCCATGGATTTTGGCAGTGTAAAGGGTCCTAGTGATATCCTTTGATCTTTCCAAGAGGCTGATGCTATATGTTTTGTCTGAATGTGTTTTCTTAGGTTTTGTCCCTTTCAAATGCAAATGTCACTGAATAGAGGTACCTCAAATCAACATAAGTATCAGCCTATACTACTCTCCGCATTAATTCCTTGACCTTCAACTTTTTGTCTAGTTCTACAAGGGATTCAGAAGAATTCATTGTGCCCCACAAAGCAAATAAAGGACAGATTCCTGTTTTCTAAAAGATTATCATTTTTACAAGCAGCCCCAGAAAGAAATAATTTTGCTCATAATTTGATGTGTGGAATGTGACTGACTAGGAGATTTCATTGCTAACTGGTAATCACTAAGTCAGTGATTTAGAGCTAAGCCTAAGCCAGGTGGTTGTGACTTCAGAGTTGAGCAATTGGATATACGTGAAACCAGATAGTAACCTTAGCAGCTGTCTGTCCCATTTTTGGGATACCTCAGTGACTGTTCTCCAGAGCTACCTAGAACTGACTGAGCTTGAGAGAAAATGAATTTTCCTTTCTGCTAAGGTGCCATCCTTCAGTTTCTCAGAAGCTTACTGTCTTGCTTAAACCATAACTGAATCTGACATTCTAAGATTTAAAGGAGTTTAATCAATTCTCAATCTTTCATCAAGATTAAATAATCTTAAAATGGTAAAGAGATACATACCAAGCTTTTGAAAAACTAAAGGGTTGATGCCTTTTGTTCAAATCCAACAGCAGAAAGCCCCATTCAACAGGTCCCCATTTTCCTCTCCAATTCGAGCAAATTAAGACGGGCCTAGAAATATCTGGCAGTCCCTGGATGGCTAGATCTATATTTTTAGTAGAAACTATATAGTACTGGCACAATTTTGTTCTTAGAAGTCAGACAAACCTCAGATCAAATCCTGCCTTAAGCCCTTATTCATATGATTCTGGGCGAATTGGATCACCCCTCTGAGCCTGTTTTCTTATAGGGATAATAATAGTACCACTATAGAGGCTGTAGTGAGGATTAAATTAGATAATATACGTAACTTCTACCACACCGTCAGGCACATACTAGGAGCTCAATAAATATTACATCTCTTCTTCATCTGAACATTACATATGCATCTGTTCCTCAGATCTGCCAGACATATTTCCAAAGAGTATATACTGGTACAATGTATTAATAGCTACCTGTCTGCATTAGCTGGCTTACCCAGACCTGAGTAGGGACTACTGTAATTATTGTTTTGTTTGCGAAAGCATTGCTCATAGCAAACTTCCTTGTTACTAAGTGGCTGTTCCTTTCATTTCAACAGGTGTTCCTTTCACATTTGTCATTAATTTAATGAAAGCTCAGTGACACCATCAGTGTGATAAAATACCAAAATTACCATCACGTTTCTCCCTTTAACAAATGTCTTGCACTCTAAACAGAATATGTGGAGCACATTGACTTTTTTTTCCCTTCTGCATGTCCTGACTTGAATAGTTTGTGCTTTGAGGCTTTTGCATTCTTTTAATACAAAAACTACACCTGTCCACATACATGCTCCTCTTGCCTTCTGAAATGCACAATATTGAGAGATGAGAGAACAGGCACAGACAACACAAAATCACTTAATTACTAAAATAATCATCATCATAGAAGGTATCTTGGCTGCTTTCTAGTTATTGTATCAATATATCCTCTCTGCAAGTCTCATTTATTCCCTACCCTGCCCAGCATTCTTCATATGACCTAGAGATTCTCTGATTACCACTAGGTAAAATATAATGTTAAAATAGCTATTGGTGTCTCCATTTGGATTTTATCAGTGAGTAAAAGTTATTTATCTCATACAGGTACATTTTAGACATTTTTCTAGAATAGGTATTTAAAACTAATTGGCCCTGAAGTTCTTAGACTTCTTTGTAGAGCTTCTTAGTCAGAAAGATTTTTGAATTTCTCCATGTTTCTCAGCATAAAGCCCTTTCAGCTGAGAAAACATTTGTTTGTGGGCTTCTCAAAATTATAATTTCAGTTCTTCAGAGCAGATATCCTTATAGCTACCATATCCTTTATCTCTTAAACAGGGTTTTAGTAATAAAACAAAAACACTAGATCTCCTTCTCTTTCCCTATATGAGTATGTTACTTAAGGTACCTGATATAAAAACCAGTGAAATTCTCTCCATCCCAGAATGTATCCTCTCTGATTTAACTTCTTTTTAGTTAGGTAGGATTTAAAACTGTTCAGAATGAGGCATTGAAATCGATGAACCCTGTTCTTTCATCATCTTGCCTATGTGCTCTGTTATGTCCTCCACTATTGCAGTTGAATGCAATGGCCAACCGTGCAGCTGGGAAGGGGTATGAAAATGAAGACAACTATGCCAACATTCGCTTCAGGTTTATGGGCATTGAGAACATCCATGTGATGCGGAGCAGCCTGCAGAAACTCCTAGAAGGTACTGGGATTTCCCTTTGGCTAGGCCAGAGGCCATAGCTTTGCATTATTATGTGAGCAAAAAGCATGTCTGATTTGGGGTGTAACGTAAAAGCAAGCAGGTGGGAAGAGTCAACAAGTGTTAAGGTATGTAATCGTAGTATGAATCTAGCTTACATAGTACCGAATTATAGCAGTGTTGGTCTGGCAGAGGGACTAAGATGTTCAGTTTCATAACTCAATAAAGTCTATCTGGGTCTAGTTGATATGGAAATCATTCCACTCTAAAGAATTACAGAGGTTAATGTTCAGGGGTGGGACAGACCAACATAAATATTAATGGATTTGGGATTCATTTCATCATCCTTAAGGTAAGAAATCACCTCATTTAATTTGCTGTAGGAGTCAGTCTAATTTCATCACTGTGCCAATGAAGAAGGCGAATTTAGACCTCAAAGGAATAAAGCTGATATCAGACAATTTGGTTATCCATCATCACTGCAAAATAATTGGGTCAGAATGGGAGCAGGGTGGGATTGAGGCCTTATAAGACTCTTGGGTTTAGAACATTTCTCCTAAAATCACTCCCCAGGATTTCATGATGTGATATGCCAACTCAGGTAGAGATAGTGAAAACTTGCCTTTAGTGAACTCCCTGTTCCTCTTCCCTTTTCTTCAATTTTGTACTGGTGTAGTCTGCCAGGACCTCTCCCTTACACCACCCTTATCAGATACTGTCTCCTCAGTCTGTGTTCCTTTTAGGATATTAATGTCCCTCTTCCTTAGGTCTCTTTCTCCTTTCTTTTTTGGCCCAGAATATTTTATAGAAGAGGACTTTGTTTTACAGATTTTTAAGGCAAAAGATTGCCCTCTGCTCAATACCCAGTGAAAAGTACATGAAAATTAACTGGTTATTTATTTATTTATTTTTCCAACTTGTTGAGACAACACAGGGCTGCAGGGAATAAGTAGGGGTGTGGGAGTACAGACAGATGTTAAGGGCCTGCAGAGTTAGGATGGGGATAGGTATGTGGGATTAGGATGGGGATCAAACATGTTATCTAATCAGAGGAGATGGGAGTATTTTCCTATAGATGATGATTTCATTTTCTGGCTCTTTTCTTGAGATATTTCTCAGGGGTTGGGGGTGGGTTCTACAACTCAAGAAAGCAGAGGCCCATGCTGGGAGATCTGGCAGGCTTTAGCCCTAGTTCTGTCCCTGACTGACTGTGTGGTTTCCAACTAATCATTTAACCTTTCCGTGCCTCAGCTTCCTCATTTACAAAATGAGGATCCACTTTCTCCCCTTTCTTGATGAATAAACTGAGGTGATTGTGAATTTCAATCTCTGCTTCCTTTTCTACCTTAGTTTGTGAATTGAAAACTCCAACAATGAGTGAATTTCTTAGCGGCCTGGAGAGCTCAGGGTGGTTGAGACACATTAAAGCTATTATGGATGCTGGAATTTTCATTACAAAGGTAATAATCAGGACTTTTAAGAATTGCACTGATGTTAATTATGGGATCTGTTGAGGTAGTAGTGTGCCATGGTGGAAAGAATATTGAAAAGAAACCTAGTTTCTGCATTCAACCCTGCCACTAACTCACTGTGTGCTCCTGAGCAAGTCTCTTTTCCCTTTCTGGGCCTCAGTTTCTCCATCTGCAAAACAAGGTGGTTGGACTAGAGTCTAATGATATAACTTTGGGGGGCCCCACACACCTCTTTGGGAATATGATTAACCCTCTCCCTCCTGGAAAAATATACATATGTATGTACTTATAGAAAATGGGCCTTGATTACAGGGGGGTCCACAGATTCCTGGACCTCAGGTTAAAAACTCTCAGGTGATCTCTAATGGTCCTTTGAGCTCACTTATTCTCTGATGTATTTTTGTGTT
>NW_012133970.1:6203252-6204706 GCF_000956105.1 Propithecus coquereli
ACCTTCTTTTTTAAATCTTTACTTTATTTACTTATCTTTCTCATTACAAAAGCAATACATGTACATTATCAGTGAATTAAACATTTCAGAAATATATAACACAAAATGTAAACATTCCCCATAGTTTGCCCCACAACACGCACACATCACTATTAATAGTTTAATGTTTATGCCTCTTGATCAGCATTGTCCATTTCAACTTTCTGTGATGATAGAAATGGTCTGTAGCTTTACTGCTTAATGCATAGCCACTAGCCCCATGTGACAATTGAGCACTTGAAATGTGGCCAGTAAGATTCAGGAACTGAATTTATAATTTTATTTAGTTTTAACAAATTCGAGTTTAAAGAGTCACAGATGTCTAGTGACTACCATATTTTATAGTACAGCTCTAGAGTTTTTCAACATATACACTCACTTGTATTATTACTTTGTAAAAATTGGATCATACTATGCATACTGTTCTGCAAATTACTTTTTATACTTAATGTATAATGAGCATTTATTTTTTCAGGTCAGTTCAGTCAGTACTACTTCATTCTTTTCAGCAACTATATACGATCCCATTGTGGAAATTTACCATAGTCCCCTGTTGATGGGGAACATAGTTGTTCCCAGTTTTTCACTAAGACAAACATTGCTACACTAACTACCTTTAAACATATATCTTTACAGAAAGGGATTTTCTGAGTCAAAGAGTATGAATATTTGAAATGATAATAGATAGGGTCAAATTGCCCTCCAAATAGATAGTGCCTATTTCCATTCCTACCAACAGTGCCTATTTTTACTCATTGCCAGTAACAATTGTCATCAGTCTTTTTAATCTTTGCCAGTGAGATAGGTGATAAATTATATATCATGTTTTAATTTGTATTTCTTTAATCATTAGTGAAATTAAGCATCTTTTCCTGTCTACCAGTGACGTTTCACTCCATTTAGGGCCCTAAACAAACAGCATGGTTGGTGCTGTCAGGCCTCTGATACTATCTGAGGTGTCTGCCTAACTGAGAAATTAAAAAGTTAGTTAATCTCTTTCCAGATCTCTTTAACTCTTTTTTTGTATTTCAGCATATTCTGGGGGTACAGATGTTTAGGTTACATATGTTGCCCTTGCCCCCCGTCGCCCCAAAGTCCGAGCTTCAAGCGTGTCCATCCCCCAGATGGTGCGCATTGCACTCTTTGTGTATGGATATGCCCGTCCCCTCCTCCCCCCTACCCCCTGCCCGACATCCGATAAATATCATTCTTATATGTGCACTTATGTGTTGATCAGTTAATACCAATTTGATGGTGACTACATGTGGTGCTTCTTTTTCCATTCTTGGAATACTTCACTTAGTAGAATGGGTTCCAGCTCTATCCAGGAGAATACAAGAGGTGCTATATCACCATTGTTTCTTAAAGCTGAATAGTACTCCATGGTATACATACACCACGTTTTATTAATCTAC
>NW_012133970.1:6207976-6222336 GCF_000956105.1 Propithecus coquereli
ATTTATTGAGAGAACTGATAGGTGGGGTGAATTACTGTTCATTCTGTTGGGTTGTGTTTTGTTGCTTTGTTTTCTCTCTTGAGCCATTGTGGAAACTAGCCTTTGATCTTTGACTTTTGAGTGGTTGTACATTCAAGAGTGTTTATTGTGCTGATCCTTGTGTAATTCTGTTTTGAGTACTTCTTGGAGAGCTTGTCATGTCTTGGTGAATTCCCTCAGTCTTTGCTTATCTGAGAATGTCTTTATTTCTCCTTCATATATGAAACTTAGTTTTGCAGGGTACAAGATTCTAGGCTGGGCATTATTCTGTTTCAGAAGAGTGAGAATGGGGCCCCAGTCTCTTCTTGCTTGTAGGGTTTCAGTTGAGAAGTCCGGAGTTAACTTGATGGGCTTTCCTTTGTATGTTACTTGTTCCTTTCACCTTACAGCTCGTAGGGGGGCCTCTTTAGTGGATATTTTGGTCAGTCTGATGACTGCATGACGTGGTGTCTTCCTATTTGCATTGAATCTCCGTGGGATCCATTGTGCTTCTTGTACCCGTATGTCTAGATTTTTAGCAAGGCCTGGGAAATTCTCCTCTATTAAATCTTGAGATAGCTTATCCAGCCCTTACGTGTTTTCTTATTCACCTTCTGGAATCCCTGTCACCCTCAGGTTCAGTTTTTTCACATAATCCCACATTTCTTGTAGGCTTATTTCTTTTCTCTTAATTTTCTGCTCGATCTCTGTGTCTGAGTTATTTAATTGGAAGGAGTTGTCTTCAATCTCTGAGATTCTTTCTTCTGTTTGATCTCCCTTTTCTTGAGGCTTTCCACTGTGTTTTGTAGTTCCCTGAATAAGTCCTTCATTTCCAGGAGATTGGTTTGATTTTTCTTGAATATTTCAATTTCTTTAGTGAATTTTTCTTCGTAGTTCTGCATTTTTTTTGTGATTTCTTTGTGTTGGTCATCCATTTTTTCTTGCATATCATTGAGTTTTCTTACAATCCATGTTTGAAATTCTTCTTCTGTCATTTTAATGTTCTGAGTTTGGTTAATGTCAATTGCTATGGAGCCGTTGTTCTTCTTTGGGGGTGTGCTTTCCGTTTGAGTCTTCATACTTCCAGAGTTCTTTCACTGGTTCCTTCCCATCTGAATCAGTTGTTCCTTCTTGCCTTTAGATTTTCGTTTGGATAATGACACGCCTTGTTTAGTCTCTGAGCCAGTAGGTGGTGTTTGTGGGTGAGATTTGACTGCACCCTTTATGATGAATCAGTAGATGCAGTAAAAGGGTGTGCAGGATGACCTCCCAGTCAGTAGGTGGCACTTGCAGGGAGGAGCGAGCTGCAGTGCTGTTTTTGGGTCCTGTAGCCAACTCTTGTTCCTCTGGAGAGACCCTCTTGTGCCTCAGGTGGTGGGTGGGGCCCTGGGACTTTCAGGTGTGTCCTTATTCTTAACCTCAATGGGGGCAGGTCCCGGGAGTGAGTCTGGGCAGGGCTCTGTTGGGTAAGCCTACCCTCAGGCTCCACAAATGCTGTTAGCAGGGGTCAAAGGTCTGTTCTTTGCTTCTGTGCAAAGCTGTTGGGAGGGGATGAAATGGCTCCACTCAGCTGAAAAATCTGGGCTTGGGTGTGGGGCTGTCCGATACCCACACTCTGGAGCAGGTCTCACTCCCCTCCAACCTCCCACACTCCCCGGCCTCTCCCAGGCCTCTGCCAGCAGGCAGGACCTCAGGCCAATGGATCTTCCCTGGCTGTGACATGGGCCGGGAGGTTTCCTACCCAGGATGGCAGCCTGAGCTGGGTGCACAGCCCTCTTTTGGGAGGAGGGTTGCTGCTCCGGCACGCTGATCTGCCCCTGAAGGCACACACTTCTCAGTAGGCTCTTTCACAGATCTCTCTTCTGTGTCCCGGGGCAGTGCAATCCTGACCTGAGTGTACAGGGTCTGGTCTGCAGGCCTGTCCCCTGGACCCTGGAGATCAATCCCTGACCCTGCCAGGGGAGGGGTGCTGGTCTCCAATCACCTACAGGGTGCCCAAGCTGGATCGATTTCACTCCACCTTGGGATTTGCCCCACTCTCCTGGAGTCCCCAGGCAAGCAGCACCTGGGAGGGCTGGCACATAGGGAGCTCGCAGTCTGAGTACCCCTCAGTCTGCTGTAGGGCTCCAAAAGGAAAGGTCCCATTCCTTTGAGATGCCTCCGTGTGATGGCTAAATTGTCTCTCTGGGCACCTACGGGTAGGGAAAGGGAAGGAGAGAATGGAGCAATATGGCATCTGCCGATAGGCTTGGGTCTGCACGTGGGGAGGTGCCCCGAGAGAGCTGGGAGCCTGGTGCCCTGAACGCAAGAGGCCACCGCTCACTGTTAGCAGCCATCTCTGGGCTGGTGTCCCCAGGTCTCTCCGTCCGCTCAGGAGCCCACCAACAGTCCGAGATGCAAGGGAGGGGAAAGTTATGTGTTCCACCTACCCTTGTCGCTGGTCTCCAAGCCTCTCGGGGACCTTTCTTTTTCCAGTTCTCCTCCGCTACGTCTTCTCATGGAGTCTCCTGTAGTTTCAGGCACCCTTCCTTCCGATCCTCACCCGATCTATGTTTTCCTCCTAGTTTATTTTTTTCACTTTCTTATAAAATCTGTCTTTTTTGCAGAGACACTATGATTGGTGGCTTTTCTCATCTACTATCTTGGCTCCTCCCTCTCTCTCTTTTCTTACCTATAATCTGACTACCCTTCTAGGAATACCATTTTTCTTGCACTCAACTACGAAGATTACTCATTGTCCCACATGCCATCAACCATAGGATCCAGGGCAGATTCAGTATTCTCTTTGCTCCTTACAAAACTCCTTCCACCTTTCAGGTCTATTTCATTCAGCCATACTACCCTGTATCCCTCCTAGTTACCTTCCCTCCTCTATTAAGGACTTTGGGAATGGCCTTACCACCTTCCTTTCCATCCTGATTCTTCCTTCTTCCCTGGAGATTTGCATGTCCATGTATAACATATCAAACATTGTGCACTTATAGTTCTCTGAGCTTTTATACTCCAGCTTTCACACCCTTATTCCAGTTAGCATATTTCTTCTGTATCGTGGAGACCCCTGTACTTTCAGCTCCTCTTTTTCCAAACTTCTTCCATCTTCTTCCCTATTTACCAAGGCCTGCTGGTGTAGTACCTCATCCATTCTACATTGCCCTTTATCCTTCCACTCTACCTGTCCTGCCAGTGACAGTCATTGTCTGCTCTTACACCCCAACTGCTAAGTATTGCTGCAAAGAAATAAATCCCATAGACATGTTAATTGGTAGTATCATAGGTTTATGGTCTATAATCTTAGCTAAAGTCCTAAAATAGTAGAACTTAGCTACTTAAAGTAGCTACTTTAAATATTTAAAATGACAGTTATTTTATATGTCTCTGGTTGGGTCCCAGTCCTGTTCCACCAAGGAGGTATTCCTAATCTTTACCTTGTTTTCAAGCCAACTACGCCACCGTTACCTTCTCTCTCTATAAACACATATTCAGACATGTCTCCTTCTTCATGGGAAAATCAAGGTGATACTTTATCTTCCCACTATTATTCTTACCAACTTTTTTCTTGCCTTCTTCCTTGCTATCTCAGAGGACATGGTATCCCATGTCTCCTGTGTAAGGCTATTCACTTACCTATACTCTAAATCCTATCCCCTCCTACTTCGTCAAGGAATTAGCTCTGTCAAGTCCTCTTTCTCCTACATTTTCAACTTACTCCTTTTGACTGAC
Organism: Propithecus coquereli; assembly: GCF_000956105.1. NCBI lineage: Eukaryota > Metazoa > Chordata > Mammalia > Primates > Indriidae > Propithecus > Propithecus coquereli. The sequence continues at coordinate 6,211,715 of NW_012133970.1, forward strand.
TTCTTGCCTCAAAAGTATATTCAAATATTTTCTCATTTCTAGAGAAAAAGAACGTTTCTCACCCTCTTCTAGCTATTGCCCTCTTTCTTCTTGGTTAGAACATTCTTAAAAGTAGTTGGCCTTTTCTGTTAGCACTTCCTCATATCCCTTCACCCTTCAACCCACTGTGATCGGATTTCCATACCATTACTATTGCTCTTGCTGAAGTTACTAATGACCTTGACTTGCCAAATCTAAAGATCACTTTTTAATCTTTATCTTAACCTCTCTGCTGCATTTGGCACTATTGACCACTTTCTCTTTGAACGTTTTTGTAGTCCTAACTTTAACTACACCCTCCTCACTTTCTTTCTACCTTTTGGGCTTCATTTTCACAGGCTGACTCCTGTAATAGCCCTCCTTCCTCTACTTCCCCTTTAAAGATCACTGCTTTGTAAAGTATTTTCTCACTTTTTGTCTCCGCCTGGACAGTATCAGCTATGCACACAGTTTTTCCTATTATCTCTATTCAGTTAGTGGTAAAATCTATACTCTGGCTCAGATCTTTCCCTCCCCTGAACTCCAAACCTACACATCTAATTGTCCACTGGACTTTTCACTAGATGTCCCTCAACTACCTCAGACTTACCATTGGCCAAAACTGATATCTTCTTACCTACCCCCACTACTGCTTAAAACTTGCTTCTTGTTCTGTTCTCATTACTCAAACTAGTGGTACTGCCATCTACCTAGTTACTAAGCTACACATTTCAGAGTCATCCATGACTCTTCCTTCTCCTTCATCCCATATCCATTCTCTCATTATGTTCTATTAAATTGTCATACGTGGCATCCCTCTTCTCTCCACTACCTTACTACCTTCAGGCACTTATAGCCTTTCATGATTTTAGTAGCTCTTTGACTAATCTTCCTGTATCCAAACTCATGTCCTCCCAATCCATTCTCTTTACTGCCACAGAGCTGTCTTTCAAAAATACATACCTGATCATGGCACTCCTTTGCTTTCAGCTCCTTATTGCCAGCAGATAAGATGCACACTTGGTCAGTCTGACCCTTGCTTTCCTGGCCAGCTCTGTCTCTCCTCACTTCTCATTCCCAGCCTAGCCTCAGCCATTACCAAGCTACTTAACCATTCCTCCCCTATGCCATACCTCTTGCCTGTATACATGCTGTCATGGTTGTTCCCCCTGCCTCAAATGTCCTTTCCTCCTGGTCAGTCTGGCAATTGCCTATTCATCTGTGAAAACCTACTTTAGTTATCTCCTCCTCTCTGGTTATCTTTTGTATCTTTGTTGTACCTGGTATGGACTTTTACTGTTTTGTGTATTGTCAGTTTTCAGTCATTCATTTAAGTGTTTGTCTCCTTTTATTCCCTGTGCATATCATAGTGCCTCTTGTACAGTCACTCAGTAATTATTGGCTACGTCCATGGATGAATGAATGAGTGAATTAATCAATGTCCTTCTTCTTCACCTGAGGAAGTCCTACTCCTTCAAGGCTCAAACTTCCCTGGCTTCTGCAAAAGGATATAGTTACTACACATTACTTTATAGTAGTAATTTTTCCACTGTATTATAATTATTTACTTACCTTTGGTCACCCTGACTAGTTTGTGAGCTCCTCGAAGACAGGAACTGAATCTCATCTTTGTATCTCTAATACCTAGCACATACCTGGCACATAGGGGTATGCAATTAAGTGTTAGAATGAATAAATGATCAAAATCTATCATTGCCAAAATGGCCCAGGTTGAATAACTACCCAGATCTTTATATCATTCTGATTATACAAAAACTGACCTAAGACAGGCAAGCCCCTCCATCTTAAGTTGGAAGAATTTATGTTAGTAAGACTAAATGGCTAGAGGAGATTGTTATCAGATCTGGGACTGGAATGCAGAGCTGTCTTGTGTTTTTGAGCATGAATTCTTCCTCCTGTTCACTCCTCCCTCCAAGAATTGATTCTCGTCATCTTCAGAAGTTTTGTGAATTTAGAACTCCCCTTGTTCTTTTTACCCTGCATCGTGGGTTCCTTTTGATTTTCTTTTCCTTTTAGGTAAGCTCTCCTCCTTCTCTTGTACTCCATTATTTTCTTTTTCATTCCCCATAGAGGATGCTGAGATTGTGAGAAACCCAGTAAGACCTTCTCTGTACCATAGGGATAGTATTTGACAATTCTTTATTAACACAGCAGACTATGGAAAGGTTGCTTATGGTACTTTTTCCCTCATCTTCACAGGCAGTGAAGGTAGAAAAAGCCAGTGTCTTAGTCCATTGTTCCGATGGGTGGGACCGCACAGCACAAGTCTGCTCGGTGGCCAGCATCCTCTTAGATCCATTTTATAGGACATTCAAAGGACTCATGGTAAGACAGCGAGTGACTGTATTTTACTTTGTGTGAATGACAGATTGTAAAAAAATCACAAAGAACTCTCAACTAACTTGGTTTTTACAAGAATGAGCTCTAAATCTATAAAAATAGCTGTTTTTCAATTTAGCTTCATTCCATTAAATGAGATGTGTACATTCTATATACTTTCTGTTGTACATTCAACATATTTCTTACCTATCAGAGGGTAAGTTATATGTAAGAGGCTGCTATAAGAAATGGGAAAAGCTCAAAAAGTTTACAAAGCTGAATTGCTGACTTTTATTAATAAATAGGTTGTCTGATAGGCACATCATCTTTAACATATCAGCTGTTTGAATGCCAGACTCATGATTATTTTTTTACACTGAATCCAAGGCTTCTTAGTTGATCTTTCTAAGAAACAGAACTCACAATAGTGATTTTTCCTCATTTCTTTGGAAATTTTTTTAATAATTAAAAATAGTTTTGTTATTGGTACAAACCCAAATTCTGCCTTTAGATTCCTGTTTTTCAAAGGTTGAATTTAATATACTTATCTGGTTTGCATTTAGTTATGGCTCAATGGCTTGCCACACCAAAAGAAATGTGACACTGGATACAAATCCAGAATAAATTTCTCCTGAGAGTATCTGAAATTTGAAGACAGCCTGTATAGACTTGTAAATGAAATCCAAGTTACTTACTTAGTTATCATTTAGGAAAATAACTTTACTTTATGATCAGTTGAACCATTTCAGCTAAGTATTTTGATATTCTCATGTGTATCATTAATTTATGATTTTCCTAATGTAAACTCTTCTTTTTGTATAAAATGAAGATCCTGATAGAGAAGGAATGGATATCCATGGGCCACAAGTTTTCCCAAAGGTAAAAATACCCTTATTTTGAAGGAGGAAGGTTCATTAGGGTGAGTTTTATCAAAACCCCAGTATGCTCTTATGTAGGAGGGAATATTAAGTTGAACATGACATCTCTTTTCTTCAAGAAACAAATATTCCAGACACTGTTCTAGGGCGCTGAGGCTACGGAGGTAACCAAAATATCATCTTTGCCTTCAAGGAGTGCAAGCAATTATATCAAATTGTTAAATATTTCAGGGAAGAACAAGGCATCACAGACCACACAGGGAAAAGTGCCTAACTCTGCATGAAGAGATCAAGGTAGGCTTCCAGGAGTAGGTGGCATTTAAGTATGAATTTTTAGAGATAAATAGGAGTTTGATAGGCAGAATAGGAGGATGAGGAGGGCATTTAGATATAGAGACTAGTATTTCAGACAGTGTACCTTTTAACCTTTTTTAAGAAAAAGAGACAGGTACATTTTTTTTCACCTCCTCCCCTTCGTCATTTTTTTTTCAGAAGCAGGTGCAGATTTCTGTTTTTTACTAAGGGGTAGGGGCAAGGGCTTACATTTATTTATGTCTGCTATAAGCCAGCCTCACTAAGGCTTTACCCATGTTTACCAGAACAATCAATAAATATTTACCACCTAACAGTGTGTTGTACACTATATCAGACAGTAAGGTGGTCCGAAAGGCAAATAAAATGTGAATTTTACCCTCAGGGATGTTATAAATCTGGTCTTATTTGCCCTCACTGATGTGTACTCATTTAATTTCATTTGATTGCCCCTCTGTAGCCATTTGGGTCCTTCCATTTATTCTTCCTTCATCAACAAACTTTGGGCCACTCATTATGTCAAATATTGAGAAGACTAAGTTGAATGAGATATGGTCCCTGTCCCTTCTTTTAAAGAAAAGGAAATCAGTAATGACAGTATAGTATGGTAAGTGTTAAGACAAAGGAAAACATAAATAAAGGAATCTTATCCATTCCCGGGCAAAGAAGGCTTCCTGGAATAGGTGACATTTTAATTGAGCTCTAAAGTATGAGTAAGAGTTATGTAGAAAGGGGGAAAGCATTTTAGGGCTGATGTGTGTAAAGCCATAAAGGCATTAAACAGGATGACTTTGAACAGGGCAATGATATGATGATCAGATCTATATTTTAGAAATATCTCTCTTGCAGCAGTGTGGAAGATTGAAATTGAAGGCAAGGGGATGAATTAGAAGGCTGTCAGAATTAATGAAGGCTTGAAAAGAGATAGAAGTAATGGGAGAGATACAAGGGTATTCAGGATGTAGGACTGACAGAACCAAGAGATGAGAGAGAAAGTCTAGAAGAATTTGTAAGTTTCTGCCTTAGGTAGCTGGGTTTACTGAAATAGAGAGTACTAAATGATATAGGGCAGGTTGAGGGGGGAAAGATGGTTTCAGTTTGGGACCTATTTGGCATGAGGCATCCAAGAGGAGATGTCCAGTAGGGAGACTATTCACTACAAATCCAGAGCTCACCGGTTCTGGACTGGACAGAGAGGTCTATAGGATTGAGAGTTACCTGCATATAAGTAGTAGTTTAATCCATGGATTTGGATAAGCTAACCCAAAAAATCATATAGAGGAAGAAGAGCCAAGGGGCAGGACAGAGCCTTGGATAATAGTGACACCTGCTGAAAGTCTAGTGAAGAAAGGAGTCTGTCAAGGTGGCTGTCAAAGAGTGGTTAGTACAGTAATAATAGATCTAAGGATAGGAAAAGGAAAAAATAATAGATGAGAATATCAAGTGAGCAGTCAGCAGTGTTATATGCCTCAGAATAACCCAATAATCAACTTTGGCAATATGCAGGTTTTAATGATCATTAGTGATAACCAGTTGAGTAAAGTGGAGGCAGAAGCCAAATGGCAGTGAATGGAGGCATGAGCAAGAGATGAATAGAAGAATGTGAGCATATAAATCTCTTTCTAAGCATCTTGGATCTGAATGGGGTAGAAGAGAAGGGGTGATACCCAGATAGGATTATGGGTTTGAGGAAGATTATTTCAAGATGAGAGATTTGAGCAATTTCTTGTGCTGAGAAGAAATACTAAATAAGATAAGGTTGAAGATATGAAAGAGACAGTTTTTGGTAGAGTAAGTCTTATGAACAGACCGGAGAGGGAGGGTGAAAGCTCCAATTCAAATGAAAAGATTAGCTTAAGCTATAAGTTTGAACACCTCAATACTAGAAAGATGGCGGAGCAAGAGGAAAGGAAAAAAAATCCATTTGGTTCCGGAAAATCTACTGAAAAAGAGGAAGGCTTACTAAGCCCCCAAAGCCACCCAGGCACAGCAGGCACTTTTGGCAGGGAAGGAGCGGAGGAAAGGAAAAGGGCCCAGGTTTAAGTGACTGGAATCATTTCTACATGATCCCTGGTGGCAGCAACATGACAGGGTGAGTCTCAGACGACTAGAAGTGAAACCTCATGCCTCGGAATTGCTGGATAAACGTTCCTTGGCCTTTGTTGTACGCATCCAAAGGGTTAATGGGGTGAGTTCACTGGTGCAAAAGACCATCGCAAGACTTTGCCTAAAGAAAATTTTCAGTGGCGTCTTTGTTAGAGTCACCCCGCAGAGCCTAAAATTGCTGTGTATGGTGGAACCATATGTGACCAGGGGATTTCCAAATAGGAAGTCCCTCCGGGAACTCATCTCGAAACATGGACAAGCCAAGGTCAAGAATAAGACCATCCCTCTGACAGCGCAGTGATCGAAGAGCACCTGGGGAGGTTTGGTGTCATTTGCTTAGGAGACCTCGTTCATGAAATTGCCTTCCCGGGGAAGTATTTCCAAGAGATCCCACGGTTCTTGTGTCCTTTCCACCTCTCAGTGGCCTGTCACGCAATCAAGAATAAAGTGGGGTTCCTCAAGGAGATGGGCTCACCTGGCCATCGGGGTGAACGCATCAGTCAGCTCATCCACCAGCTGAGCTAGACCCAGAACGTCTGAAAGCACAGTGCACTGGGAGCATGTGTTTTTGGTTTGGGAATTGTTATCAAGTATCTTCAAGAGAAGATTATTTTCCACTGTATCTTCAAAAACTGGAAGGGGAGGGTCAGGGAAAAGGCAGTCGGTTATGCTCATGGCAGGAACCTCTCATCACAGTCCAGTTCCAAGGAAAAATCCCAGTGGTTTCCACTTTGGCTGCTGCCACCTCTGAAATCAGCACGTGCCGTGGAGAAAGGAGTCCTGCTCTGTCAGATCTTCTATCCCGAGGTTAAACGTTGGTGAATGAATGACTCAAGCAGTGTACAAGGATCCCTAAGACTCCTGCAACGTGGCCGAGCCCAGGGGCATACTTGAATCTGGGTACCCAGGGCTTTGTTTTGAAAAGGCGTGAAATACAGTTGGGAAGGAGAATGCAAAAACAAGTGCTCAGTTGCCTCTTCTGTGAATCCGTGTTCCAAGTGTTCAGTGGTGGCTTTGAGAGCTCTCAGACTTGGCTGGCTGTAAGTGCATCTGGTGGCTTTTTTATCCTAGTCTGCAACTGGTTTAGTCCCTTTCTCTAGATCAGGATTTGAGAACAAAGGACCACTTTGATTGGTACATGCCTGTACTCAAAATTTTGCTTACAATTTTAGAGTGTTCATAGACTCTTCTCCCCATGGACCTTTGCACTTCATGTGAGGAAGTCCTGCTTTTCCCAGGATTGGTCGCCCAAGCCCTGATCTTGCTAGTCTCTGGTTCCATTGTCTTGTGGAAGACCAAAGCTGACCAAGATAGCTTTGCCCCTTCACAGTGGCGGATTGTGTTGCCCCTGCACCATCAAGTCTGGGGAATGCCCACCGTCCCCCACTTACCCCTGGCATTCAGGATGGAATTTCCTGGTTTCTCTGATTATCATCTTTCTCCTTAAAACCAAGATCAGGAAGGAATGAACCATTTTCTTGATTTGGCATGGATGAACTCAGTGCTATTTGGCTTTTTGGGCACCTGGCGGGCAGCTTAATTGACCTTTCTCTTGCATATTCTGGACTCCAGAAGTATCGCCCTTTGTCCTGCTGGTAATGTAGTAGACCAGCATTAGGCTTTCTGAGGATTCGTTAACCTTGAAAAGTCAGTCTGATACTGTTTGTGTTTTTTTCATCAGTGTCCACTTCTAAGCGGGCCTTCACGTGGTTGCCTCAGCTTGCCATCTGAGCAATGGGTGAGGATGTGCCAGGCCTAGGTTAAGTTTGGAAATATGCTTGACCATTGTGTTCCTGGTCCCTTCGGGTCAGCTTTGCTGCAATTTTGGCTCATGCGGCCCTCAAACATAGCTGTGAAATTGAGTTAGAGGTATAACAGTGCCTGAAAATGTGCCAGGTTATGAGGTAATTAATTAGGTGGGTTGGCTCCAGAGTTAACCTGCCAGCAATAGACGTTCTGGATGTTACTCTTATAGTTTAAAGCATCGTGAAATCAGATTACTTTAAAATGATGTATCACAAAGTCATGGGAAAAAAGCAGTTGTGAGTATGGAAGCCCAGGGCTTAAATCCCAGCTGTCTTATACTAAATATGGGAACAGTGTTTCCATTCTTGCCTGTGAAATGGAGCTAATACCCTCTAGCATGTCTGCCTCACGTGGTGGTTGAAAGGATTGAGCAAAATAATAGTTTGTAATTTATGATTCTATATAAATAAAAGGTTATCGCAAAAAAACAAAAAAAATAGAACACCTCTTTCATGGAGACTGGATGGAAAGACAGGCAGAGAAGGAAGTGTGTGAGTTTCAGAGGCAGAAGTTAGATATTTTTTTTTACTTGATGGCCTTGATCTTTTCAGTGACACTATAGACTCTGGTATGAAGGAAGACGTGAAATGGGCTAGGAGTTTGAGAGGATAGTTTAAAATTTGCAATAGCTGTAAGAGTGATGGACACATGGTGTTAAGGCCATACATAAAGATTATTTGGGAGCAATTAAGTCCCAGCTCAATGTGGGGACTTTAAAAGGCTTGAATTTATATAGTTTTATAATTTTTGCAAGCATTATTCATCAGTCAGGATGTAGGAGCAGAGAACATAACTTTTTAGGCTGATCTGTGGTTAGATTTTGAAGGAGAATAAAGACAAGAAAGGCCAGAAAGTTGAAGACAGTGCGGAGAGAATAGTTGATGGGACAGACTATGAAGTCTAGGCTGGTTAAGGAAGAAAGGGAAGCCCATAGGAATCTGGCATGTAGAGAGGTCCTGACATGGAAGCTGGAGGAGGTAAGAAGATGAGCAGCCTTTGGAAATATAATATATGGTGTTCAGAGGGGGATATTGGGATTAAGATTTCAAAGGTGGAGTAAGAACTCATAGGTGATTTCAAGAACCAGCCTGTGGCCGTGGATTCAGGAGACTGGGGTAGAGGTAAAGATCAGTGAAGATATTGGATTTGGGCTAGTTAAGGAACCGGTTAAGCTAGTGTAGGTTATCTACATCAACACCAAAGATAAGTACTTAAGACAGAAGTCAGATTCTTCAGAGAATGTGGGGAAGTGACCCAGAGATTGGTAGAAGACAGAACTGAGGAAAGGGAAGGTAAATAAGCTAAACAGTATGACCTATAATGGAGTGTTTTTAAGATAATGAAAGGGGTAGTAGTTTGGAAGCAGCAGTAGGAGCAAGAAGAAAGTAGAACCCACCTCTGCCCTGTTTTAGGGTTATGGCATGTGGAAAGTGAAATGATTAGTGTTCTCCATTTGATTTGGGCCCCAAGGAGAGGTGGTATCCTTATGAGCCAGGTCACAGTTATATCAGAAGGTAGAAAATGTTCAGCATAGAAGCCAAGGATGCTGTGTTGGTTTCCGGTGGAATAGCGTTTCCAGTGGATGGTAGGGTTGGTAAAGAGGGAATTATGGGGGAGGAAACATAAACAGTTCTGGGATGAGGTTTCATTCATGCATTTAATAAATGTTTCTTAAATACCTATTTTGTGCCAGGCACTGTGCAGGAAACAACATAGATGTGGTCCTTGCTCACGTAGAGCTAAATGTGGCTGTTTAAATAAATTAAAATTAAATACAGTTAAAAATTAAATTCCTCAGCTACACTAGCCACATTTCAAGTGCTTAATGGCTAGTGACTTCCGTATTGGACAGCACAACTATAGAACATTTCCATCATTGCAGAAAGTTCTATTGGAAAGAGGATGTAAGAGAAAATAGACTAGATGACCAAAGGATTTACAGTCTAGATGACAGTGAAGGGTACCAGTGGCTAAGAGGTTTGCTGGGACTAACTAGCTTTGAGATTCTGGCTGGCATTTTACCATGAGGTGTTTCCTTGCCACTGCCAACAGAGACAAAAGGTGATCTTGTTGTAGCCTACTGCAAACAGTATAATCCCTGACACTAACCACTGTATTTCTTTGCCTTTATTTGCATCTCTTAGGTGTGGCCATCTGGATGGAGACTCAAAAGAAGTGTCCCCTATCTTTACCCAGTTCCTAGATTGTATTTGGCAATTAATGGAACAGTTTCCCTGTGCCTTTGAGTTTAATGAAAACTTCCTCTTGGAGATCCATGACCATGTTTTCTCCTGCCAGTTTGGAAACTTCCTTGGAAACTGTCAGAAGGATCGGGAAGATCTAAGGTGAATTCACTTTGTGAGGAGATACTAAATAGGGAGAAGGGGGTTAGTACAAAAGGAATGAACCCACCACATTGAATTAGGGACAGCAGTCAGGAAAAGGAAGGAGGTAACAATAATTAAAAGAACTTTTGAAGCATAAAGCACTCAATGTTTACACAGGGATCTCTCAGAACCTCAGATTCCTCATCTATAAAATACGAGTAATATTTTCAGAGTAGTCATGAGGAGCCAGTAAAATAACGGATGTGCAAGGGCTTTGTGAAGGATCAATTGCTGTGCAGGTGTGAGTAGTCATTATCTGTAGTCCTTTTCACTCATATCAGAGATCACAAACTGGCAGCTCATAGGTTATACCTGACCTAATTGTGTTTTGTTTAGTCTGTGGAGTATTTTTTAAACTGTGAATTAATTGTCAACATTTAAATATCAAGAGATTTCATATATACCAAGATCGTACTATACCAAGATATTCTGAAAAATGAGGAGCTCTGGCAACACTGGATCTGCATTTTCTCATGACAGTAATCAACTAGAGCTGAATAGTAGCTGCTCCATTTGGATGAGGCAAACTCACTCTTGTTGGCCACAGTTCTCGCCACTCCCTGTAGTTTATTCTCAGCCCCCTTCTAATGTTACCTGCCCAGTTCCCATAGGCACTTGAGTTTGCACCCTTGTGGGTACTTAAACTAACATCCCCACAGTATAAAAAACACATATATACATAAATACACATACCACACACACACACACACATAAGTACTTAAATATATACTTAAGTACTTAAACTAACATCCCCGCAATGTATGAAACATATATA
>NW_012133970.1:6222976-6236582 GCF_000956105.1 Propithecus coquereli
ACACACACACACACTTAAGTACTTAAATATATACTTAAGTACTTAAACTAACATCCCCGCAATATATAAAACATAAGTACTTTTTGAGGTTGACGAGGTAGAACACCTGTGAGCAGTATTATCTTTATTTTAGACACAGAGAAAGAAATAGGCAGGAAGGCAGCTATTTCACAGCCCATGCCTGTTTCACAGCTGTTGGCTGATTTAGCAGTTAGCCCAACTTCTCAGGCCCCTTTATGATGTAGCCTTGATGACATCACCTCTCTGTGATTCTGTTTTCCTGTCAACACAGAGAACAGTAATGAGTCTTCCTACTTTAACATTTGTATTTACTTGGTAGCTTCCATGCACATTTCTCTTTCTTTCTGCAACAAGACCTTTCTCACTCCCTCCCCAAATGCTTTTTTATATATATTCATTGTCTCTAACTTGCTTCCCTAGGCATTAATACCCAAGATCTTTTCCATAATCTTTTCTCCCCCTCTTGAAGTCAGGTTAATATATCTGGATCCATTTCCCACACAAATCTGAATCTACATGTAAAAGTGCAAAAGTTGAAGATTTTAACATATGTTAAAATAGTGATTAATTAAAACAAACAGAAGCGTCATTCATTCATGAAAGCAGAAGCATGGGCTTTAGAATCAGGCAGACCTGGGTTTAGACTTTGGCTGTGTCACCTACTATCTATTTGACCTTTAGCAAATTAATTTTTTTGTCTCATTTTCACATTAGTAATTTGAGGCTAAAACACCTCAGCATTTTGTTATGAAAATTTAAGGAGGTATTTTAGATAAAGAGTCTGGAACAGTGTTTGACACATAGTAAATACTCAACAAATATTGGTTACCTTATTTCTGCAAGATTTTTTTTTTCTGTTTGTAACCAACAACAGATGAGAAAGATGGATATATAGGGCCTTTGGCCTCACTGAAATGGTTTGACGATTGTGAAAGTTACAAGACCTCAATTTTAGTTCTTACCATCCATACCACTCCTCTTCAGTTCTTCTTAAACTTTCTTTGACACGATGTATGCAGATGACCTTCCCATGCATGTTTACACAGCATCTCTCATTGGAAACCAATGATTCCCATGCATTTTGAGGTGTTAACTAAGGGGCTTCCTTGCTAGTTGAACAGGCTTGCCGTGGTTTCAACTAAAGTATAAGAATCAGACTCGCAATATAAATACCACAGTCTTTAGTTGCCCACCTGGGATAACTTATGAACATTTACTAGTATAGATTTCCAATTGTCTTTCACTGTCTTAAACCTTCTGAAGGGGAAAGAATCTGGCTTTAAATAAAATAAAATATAGAAAAGCCAGAAATTCACCTTCTAGGATTCCTGTTTCTTAATTTACCAGACCTTTAAAAACAATGCTAGAATTTTTAAAACTGGAAAGGTCTTTGGTTCATAGCATCCTAGATTTAGAAGAGACCTTAGAGACTACATTTACAGTTGAGGAAACAGGCCCAGAAAGAGTTAGGGATTTTCCCAAGATAACACAGCTATTCCACAGCAGAGACTAGACTGAGAATCCCCTGCCCTCCAATATGGAACTCTTTCTAACTTCTTATTCATTTTAAAGGTGTATAAATTGAAGCCCAAATAATTTGTTATTCTATCAACACTTATTAGCAGCTTACTTTCCTTCTATCATACCTATCCCCCTCACTTGAGTTGGGTTTACTTATTAGTAAAATTTGACTGATTATCAAGTTTAACGGGATGGTTGAGATTACTTGCTTGCTGCTTTTAATTTTGTGGTTTGTTTTTCTTTTCTAACAGAGTTTATGAGAAGACACATTCTGTGTGGCCTTTCTTGGTCCAGAGGAAACCAGACTTCAGGAATCCTCTCTATAAAGGCTTCACTGTGTATGGGGTACTCAATCCTAGTACTGTGCCCTACAACATTCAGTAAGTTCCTAAACTCTCCCCTCTTTTCTTATATCAGGCCCCAGGGCCTCAGCTTCCTTGATGCTCCTTAAATAGCTGCCACCATCTGCACAAGCCTGGCTATGGAGTAGGATACTCTGTCCCCATATCACCCATTCCTTGCTACCTCTGAAAATAAGAGCTTAGGAAAATAAACAGAGATACAAGATATGTAAAGCAAACACTGATGGAGCTGAAAGAAACCATAATCAAATTACAGTTAGAGTTGGAGATATCAACACCCCATTTTCAATAATTGATAGAACAATTATACAGAAAATCAGCAAGGACATAAAAGAACTCAACAACAGTCAGCAGGATCTAATCCACATTTATCTGATATTCTGCCCCCAAACAGAAGAATATACATTGTTTTCAAGTGCCCATGGAATGTATACCAAGCTAGATCATGTCCTGGGTCATTGGGGAAAAAAAAGCTCAACAAATTTTTAAAAAATTTAAATCATGCAAAATCTTTTCTCTGACTACAATAGAATCAAACTGGAAATCAGTAACAAAGATAACAGGAAAATCTACAAACTCTTAGAAACTAAGCATGCTACTAAATATATATCAAATAAAGTCTCAAGGTAAAAATACATTGAAAAAAATTAAAATGAAAATACGACATACCAAAATTTGTGGGATACAGCTAAATCAGTGCTGAAAGGAAAATTTATAGTACTAAATCCTTACATTTGAAAAGAGAAAAAGTGTCAAATATTCTAAGCTAGTACATCAAGAAGCTTAAAAAGAGAAAAACCCAAAATAAGAAGAAATAAAATAATAGCAATAGGAGTAGAAGTGCTGACAAAGAAAGAAGAGAAAAGACACAAATTGCCTGTTTCTAAAATAAGGCAGGGGATATTACAAAAGATCCTGCAGACATCAAAAGGAAAATAAGGGAATGCTATAAACAATTATCTACCACATGAATTTGACACTTTAGATGAAATGGACCAATTCCTTAAAAAGCACACAAACTACCACAACTCATCCAATGTGAAGTAGATAATTTGAATAGCCTTTAAGGTACATGTACTTTGCTTTATTGTGCTTTGCAGATACAGCATTTTGTTCAAATTGAAGGTCTATTGCAACCCTACATCGAGCAAGTATATTGGTGCCATTTTTCCAACAGCATGTCTCTACATGTCTCTGTGTCACACTTTGATAATTTTTTCAATATTTTGAACTTTCCAATATTATATCTGTAGTGGTAATCTGTGATCAGTGACCTCTAATGTTACTATTGTATTAATAATAGTTTTGGGGTACCACAAACCACACCCATATGAGGGCAAACTTAATCGATAAATGTGTATATTCTGACTGCACTACCCACCAGCTGTTTCCCCATCTCTCTCCCTCTTTCTAGACCTCCCTATTCCCTGAGACACAACAATATTGAAATTAGGCCAATTAATAACCCTACAATGGCCTCTAAGTGTTCAAGTGAAAGAAAGATTTGAACATCTCTCACTTTAAATCAAAAACTAGATAGAAACGATTAAGCTTAGTGAGGAAGGCATGTTGAAAGCCAAGACAGGCTGAAAGTTAGGCCTCTTGTGCCAAACAGCCAAGTTTTGAATGCAAAGAAAAAATTCTTGAAGGAAATTATAAGTGCTACCAGTGAACACATGAATGATAAGAAAGTGAAACAGCCTTATTGCTGGTAGGGAAAAAGTTTTAGTGGTCTGGATAGAAGATCAAACCAGCCACAACATTTCCTTAAGCCAAAGCCTAATCTAGAGCAAGGCCCTAAACTCTCTTCAATTCTATGAAGGCTGAGAGAGGCAAGGAAGCTGCAGAAGAAAAGTTGGAAGCCAACAGAGGTTGGTTCATGAGGTTTAAGAAAGGAAGGCATCTCCATGACACAAAAGTGAAAAGGAAAACAGCAAGTACTTATGCAGAAGCTGCAGCAAGTTATATAGACAATCTAGCTAAGGTAACTGATGAAGGTGGCCACACTGAACAACAGATTTCCAGTGTAGACGGAACAGCCTACTATTGGAAGAAGCTGCCATCTAGGACTTTTATCTCTAAAGAGAAGTCAATGCCTGGCTTCAAAGGACAGGCTGACTCTTTTGTTAGGGGATAATGTAGCTGGTGACTTTAAGTTGAAGCCAGTGCCCATTTATCATTCTGAAAATCCTAGGGCCCTTAAGAATTATGTTAAATCTAGTCTGCATGGGCTCTATAAATGGAACAACAAAGCCTAGATGGCAGAACATCTGTTTACAGCATTGTTTATTGAATATTTTAAGTCCACTGTCGAGACCTGCTGCTCAGAAAAAGATTCCTTGCAAAATATTACTGCTCTTTGACAGTGCACCTGGTCACCCAAGAGCTCTGATGGAGAGATGTACAGGGAGATTAATGTTGTTTTCATACCTGCTAAGACAACATCCATTCTACAGCCATCTTTGGCTCATTTATGTAATATTCCATCCCCTGGTCTCATGAGTTTTTTGTTTGTTTTGTTTTTTTGTAAAATACACATAACAAAATTTACCATTTTAAGTGTACAAGTCAGTGACATTTACAGTGTTGTGCATGTATTGATGCTATCCATTTCCAGAACTCTTTCATCATCCCAAACAAACTCAATACCCATAACAAAATAACTCCCCATTTCTCCCACCCCCAGCAGCTCCTGGCAATCTTCATTCTACTTCCTATCTTTATGCATTTGCCTATTCTAGTTACCTCATGTAAGTGGAATCATACAGTGTTTTTTTGTGTCTGGCTTATTTCACTTACCATAATGTTTTCAGGGTCCATCTATGTTGTAGCATGCATCAGAACTTGATTCCTTTTTAAGGCTGAATAATATTCCATTGCATGTATATACCATATTTTGTTTATTTGCCCATTAATGGACACTTGTGTTGCTTCCACCTTTTGGCTTTTGTGAATAATTCTGCTATAAGCATTGATTTACAAGTGTCTATTCAAGTCCCTGCTTCCAGTTCTTTTTGGTATATACCTAGAAGTGAAATTGTTAGATCATATGGTAATTTTATGTTTAACTTTTTGAAGGACTGGCAAATTGTTTTCCACAGTGGTTGCACCATTTTACATTCCCATCAGCAATGTACAAGTGTTCCAATTTCTCTGTAGTCTCACTGATAATTGGGTTTCTTTTTTTTTTCTTTTTATTTTAAGAGTAGCCATCCTAATGGGTATAAAGTAGCATCTCATTGTGGTTTTAATTTGCATTTTCCTAATGACTAGTGATGCTGAGCATATTTTTATGTGTTTATTGGCCATTTGTGTATCTTATTTGGAAAAATGTCTATTCAGGTCCTTTACTCATTTTTTAATTGAGTTGTTTTTTGTGTGTTTGAGTTTCAATTGTTTATATATTTGGAATATTAATCCCTTACCATATATATGATTTAAAAACATTTTCTCCCGTTCTCTGGGTTATCTTTTTTACTTTCTCGATAGTGTCCTTTGATAGACAAAAATTTTGATAAAGTGTATCAATTTATTCTTTGTTGCCTATGCTTTTGTTGTCATACCCAAGAAATCATTGCCAAATCCAGTGTCATGAAGATTTGTCCCTATGTTATATTCTTAGAACTTTACAGTTCTTACATTTTGGCTTACCTGTCCATTTGGTCAAGAGGCTCTAGGAAACAAATTTTGGAGTATCAGAAACTTCTCATTTTAAGTCTTTTCCTCACAGGATTAGTGGGAGAGCCACAATGATAGCCTCCTTCAGTTTATCTAGCCCCTGCTGTTGCTCAGGTTCTCACTAAAAAGTGAAAGACAGGTGACTCAGTAGCAAATATTGGAGGTGAGGAGTGTGTTGGAGCTAGAATCCAAATATTCCTATCAAATGTTGGACCTTATTTAACCAATGTGGAAAGTTGGAGCACTGGTAGCTTGTCTTTTACCAGATTGGGAATAGGTTACCTTTCCGAGTTCCAAAGGTAGCCCCAAAATTTTACAGACTGGGAGAGGTCTTATGCTCTATGTGGAGCAATTATCCATCTGCTATAAACTGAATGTTGATGTCCTCCCAAATTCATATATTGAAATCCTAAACCCCAATATAATATCAAAGCCAAATTTCTGGTGGGAATGTGGGGCAGGCATCTAGGTCATGTCTACACATGTGCAATCACAGGGCTATTTAAGTATTCCATAGGCAGCTGGGAAAAGGTGTGCTGTTGACCCTCAAAAGTGAAGGCGAATTGTGGTTGACATTCCTGCAAAATTTTTACTGAATAGAACATGTTAGGCAAGTCTATAATTCCACACCATTTACCTATGTTATTTTGAATGTCATCCATTAGGGTGGTGATATCTTATAGAGGTGTTCTAATAAAGAGCACAGCTTTATTTAACTCTCTGTAGTCTACAGTTAGCTTCCATTTATTAGTAGTGGCTTTAAGCACAGGCCGTACCAGGGAAATGAAAGTTGTGAGAGTAGGAATCAGTACCCCTTCTTTAACTAAGTCAGCTGTGATGGACCATAATTCTTCAGAGCCTTGCCTTAGCTGGTACTGCGCAATATTTACCACCTACACAGGTAAGGGAAGTTTAACTAGTTCTCACCAGGCAGCACCCACCAATAGCATAAAAGCATTAGGTTTGTTCCATGAGATTATTTGCTGACTGAAGAAATCCATTTAAATAATGAGGAAAGGGATAGTCTTAGGTGGTACAAGAATCAAAGCATCTTTTAGCAGAACTGGGCCAATTTTAATAGTTAAGTAGGTAATTGTTCCTTTAAATAATATTCCTCCTAAGCTGATCACCACCTGGGCAGGTTTAGGGGTGAGGGGGTTCCTTTAGAGCCTGAGTGATTCCTGGGATTAGTGTGATTTGATCACCCATATGCAACAGAGCCAACCAGTGTTTAGTTTTTGGAGGCAAACTACAGTTAATGTGGTAAGAGGCTGATTGTCTGCTGGAAACAGCCAGCTGCTTCAAACCATTAGATCCCTATGGGGAGGGCGGGGGATAGCCCCCGATACTGGAGGAGATAAGGGGAGGCTCTCAAGGTGTGACTGCCTTAATTAATGCCTGCTGCAGATTGTAATATAACCGTAGTAAGTGTTGTAATTGCTCCAATGATTTATGAGAGATCATCCAATTTATGGCCCCTTTGTCCCTTAGGATCCAATATAACCTTCTTGTTTATCTCAGGATTCATGCTGAACCAGGGGCCTGACTATATAGGTGGTTTGCTTGGCCTAGAGGGGGAAGCATCACTGTTGATAGTAATTTTGATTTAGGCCAGATGGGGTATCATTAGTAGAATTAACAGGCAACACCTGAATATATCTTTCATGAGTTTCTATTAAGTCCAGGGCAGCCATGATCTTTTAAATAGTTTTAGCATTAGCCATTATTGCCCGAAAAGAGAATTTACACTTGGCAGGAGACTTCCTGAGAATCACGTGAGTAGACTCAAGACTCAATTCTGTCTCCTCTGGGCTTGTCAAGTCGTCATGCTGTATGCCATCTGTTGTCTGATAAGCCCACTTCAACATCTCCACCTGATGGAGAACATTTTCCATTGACAGTCTGCCTAGGCCTAATGTGGGATGGGCAGCCCTCCAAGCCATAAAAGTCCACATCAACAAGGTTTATGTGCACTGAGGGTTCAAAGCCTCCTTTGAGGGTCATTCCTACCTTACACACTTATGTGAGATCCTGTAGCATGACACCATTTTTTCCGTTTTTTCCTGTTGCAGCCAATTGTTTAATTCCCCTGTTAGTTGGAGCTTGCTCCCTGCCAGATATATTCTATGTATATAGTCAGGCAGCCGCTTTTTCATTTGGTTCCTGGGTCAAGTTCTTAAGGAGAGACTGGACCTGAGGGCAAGAGAGAGGACATGTTTTCTCTTCCAAATAAGAACTGGCCCCTCTTCCTTTGCGTTTCTGTCTTTACTTTGCTGGTGGTTACTGGCAAAGCAGAGGGTAAGTTATCCCGGTACCTATCATGGTGATATCATGCTGCTTTTTTCTTTAGAGGGTACCAGTCCTCTTTCCCAGGATCTTCTCTTCTGACTCATTTTCCCCATGCATTTGAACTCCTACCTCTTCTCTGGGAGGGTCCTGGTAAAAAGCAAGGTCCATCATACACCTACTTCATGGTTTGGAGCCCCCCCTTGACTAGGATAGCTACTTACTCTGCGGTCCTGGCAGGGGCAGGGATATAAATTTCCTTGCTTTAGTCACTTCAAGTAATGTTTTAGCCAGCTCAACCAAAGGGTGGGGAGCTTCCCTCAAAGGACTGGAATGATAGCTTCCACAGCAGCATAATTGAGTGTCATGATAGAAGAGGCATGCTAGCTACTTACAAAAGTGTCTCCCCCAGTTATGTTTAGGAGACCATCCTTGGCCTGACATTTCTGCCTTATCAGCTTGTTTGCCTGCCATAGCAGTCTGCTGGGACAAGGTTGTTCTCACATCTCAGAGTACACCAAATCACCAGGCCAGCCATGGGGAGCTCTCCTATTATAGCCCATTTTCGGGTCACTGTTAATCCACATGTGGTCCACAGGTATGCATTGTTTCCCTTTGTCTATTTCAGGCCCATAGGTCTTAACATGTTTAGTCCCTGCCTAGTGGATCCAGGTGGACAGGCTGACCTCCTTCCCTGGGCAGGTTGGTGCCTCTTACCCCCAAAGTCAGTTCTGATGACATAGATTTACTCAAATATTGACACTACCATTTGTCCAGGCTCATGAGGCACAGTGGGAAGACCATGAAAAATACAGAGTACAACACAGCATAGAACAAGCCATGCCAAACTTATGCAGAGGTGTTCCAAATTCTGAGTCCCAAACACTTAACACCATCCAGGCTGGTTTTGCCAGGTAATTGTCATACTCACTTGGTGTACCCCATATTGATTTTCTGGTCATCACCAAAATTCCATCGTTGCTGCCACTTTTATGAAGTTTGAAAGATTTCAGGGCTAATAAAGGAAAAGATGTGTCCACAAGGTCGCAGTAGCACACAACAAGGTTTTGAGAGGGACAACACTTTGACAGGTTTGCATGAGTACAGGGGCCAGCACTCAGAAGGAGAGGAAGGCAAAGAAACTCTTCTTCAAGGAAGAAGGATATCAGGGAGGAGGCTTACATGTCTAGGTGTCTAGGTCATTAGGCAGCATGGAGGGAACTTACTGGGTCAGAGAACTCTGAAGGGCAGCAGTAATGTGGGGGTTAATTACCCCGGGTTAATCTTATCTATGGCTAACAGATGTTGAGTGCAGTTTTGCAGGGTATGAAAGACAAGCAAGCTCTAAATGGCTAAAAATATGCATACCTGGGATATTTAAAACAGTTGGATGTGTAAAAATTTGAGTTTGGTACTGGTGGGCTTTTGAGCCAGTGGATTCCCAGCCTGCTATGAAGAAATAAATGATACAGGGCTCATATACAGAGGCCATCTTTGGCTCATTTATATAATAGGGATGTATAATAAAATAGTAGAACCACTCTGGAAAGCAGTTTGTCAATTTTCCTAAAAAACTAAACATGTAAATACCATATGCCCCAACAATTACACTAATTGCACTCCTGGGCATATATCCCAGAAAAAAGAGAACTTTCTGTTCACACAAAAGCCTGTACATGAATATTCATTGCAATTTCATTCATATAGCCAAAAACTGTAAACAACCCAAATGTCCTTCAACAAGTAAATGATCAAATAAACTGTGGTATATTTGTACCATGGAATATCGCTTAGCGATTAAGAAAGAACAAACTAGATACAACACCTTGCTGAGAATATGTTAAATGAAAAATGCCAATCTCAAAGTGCTATCTACCATATGGTTTCATTTATACAAATTTCTTAAAAAGAAAAAAAATAAATGAGGACCAGGTTAATGGTTATCAAGAGTTAAGGACAGAATGAGGGGGAAGAGGGAAAGAGGTAACTGTGGCTACTAAAGGACAACAGAAATACACCTTGTAGTGATGGAATTGCTGGTATCTTGACTATCAGTCTCAATATCCTGGTTGTGATATAGTACTATAGTTACCCTTAGGGGAGACTGGGTAAAAGGCCCATGGGAATGCTCTCTGTTATTTTTTTTTTAAATTTACTTTTAATTGTAGTAAAATACACGTAACATAAAATTTACTATCATGACCATTTTTAAGTGTATAGTGCAGTATGTTAACATTGTTATGCAACCAATCTCTAGAACTTTTTCATCTTGTAAAACTGAAACTCTATACCCGTTAAACAAATTCTCATTTTCCCTTCCCCCAAGTCCCTGGCAGCCATAATTCTACTTTCTATCTCTGAACTTGACTATTCTAGGTACTTCATATGAGAGGAATCATATAATATTTGTCCTTTTGTGTCAGTATTATTTTACTTAGCATAATGTCCTCAAGGGTCATCCATATTGTAGCATGCGTCAGAATTTTCTTCCTTTTTGAAGGCTAAATAATATTTAATTAGACCATGTTTTGTTTATCCATTCATCTGTCAATTAAGACTTGGGTTGCTTCCTCCTTTTGGCTTTTGTGAATAATGCTGCTATGAACATTGGTGTAAAAGTATCTTTTTGAGTCCCTGCTTCCAATTCTTTTATATATACTCAGATGTGGAATTGTTAGATCATATGTTAAATCTATTTTTAATTTTTTAGGAACCATCATGTTTTAGATAGTGACTACACCATTTTATGTTCCTAACATCAGTGCCACAAGGGTTCCAGTATTCCCACATCCTCATCAATACTTATTCTTTTTTCCCTTTTTTTGAGAGTAGCCATTCTAATGGGTATCAGATGATATATCATTGTGGTTTTGATTTTCATTTCTCTAACGATTAGTAGGGTTGAACATCTTTTCATGTGCTTATTGCACATTTCTGTCTTTTTAGGGAAATGCCTATTAAAGTCCTTTGTACATTTTTAAATTAGGGTTTTTTTCATTGCATTGTAGGAGTTTGTTATATATTTTGGATATTAACTCCTTATTATATAATATGATTTGTGAATATTTTCTCCCATTCTGTAGGTTGCCTTCTTACTCTCCTGATAGTTTCTTTTGACGTACAAAAGTTTTTAATTTTGACATAGACCAATTTATCTATTTGTATTACCTGTGCTTTTGGTCTCATATCCTTGTGAAATCCAACATCATGAAGTTTTACCCTGTGTTTTCTATAAAAGAGTTTTATAATTTTCACCCTTTGTTTAGGTCTTTGAAGCATTGAGTTAGTTTTTGTTATATTGTAAGGTAAGTCTCCAACTTCATTCTTTTGTATGTGAATATCAAATTTTCCCAGCACTATTTGTTCAAAAGATTGTCCTTTCCCCATTGGCACCCTTGGCACCCTTATCAAAAATCATTTCACCATATATGCAGTGGTTTATTTCTGGGCTTTCTATTTTATTCCATTGATCTGTATGTTTTTCTTCATGGCAGTACCACATTGTGTTGATTACTGTAGCTTAATGGTAAGTTTCGAAATCAAGAAATGTGAGAGCAGCAACTTTATCTTCTTTTTCAAGGTTGTTGTTGCCATTCAGGGTCCCTTGAGATTCCATATGAGTTTTAGGATGTGATTTTTCCATTTCTGTATAAAAACATCATTGGGATTTTGATGGATATTGTGTTAAATTTGTAGATCACTTTGGGTAGTATTGACATTTTAACAATATTAAGTCTTCCAATCCATGAACAGGGAATGTCTTTCCATTTACTTGTGACATCCTTAAATTTCTTTTAGCAGTGTTTTGTAGTTTTCTGTGTACAAGTCTTTTGCCTCCATGTTTAAGTTTATTCCTAAATATTTTATTCTTTTTGATGCTGTTGTCAACGGAATTGTTTTCTTAATTTCCTGTGTTAAGGACTAGTGAAAATAGGCTTGCCTGTCTTATTCTTGATCTTAAAGGAAAAGCTTGCAGTCTTTCACCATTGAGTGTGATGTTTGCTTGTGGGTTTTTCATATGTGGACTTTATTATGTTGACATAAATTCTTTCTACACCTAATTTATTGAGATTGAGTTTTTATCATGAAAAGGTGTTGAAATTTGTCAAATGCTTTTTCTGCATCTATTGAGATGATCATGTGATTTTTTACTTTGCATGCTGTTAATGTTGTGTATCACATTAATTAATTTGAATACATTGAATCATCCTTGCATCACAGTGATAAATTCCACTCAATCCTGGTGTATGATCCTTTTATTGTGTTGTTGAATTCAGTTTGCTAGTATTTTCTTGAGGATTTTTGCATCTATGTTCAATATTGGCAATATTTAGCCTACAATTTTCATTTTTTGTGGTATCCGTACCTGGCTTGGTATGAGGGTGACACTGGTCTTGTAAAATGAGTTTGGAAGCATACCCACTTCAAGTTTTTGCAAGGGTGGGAAACGTTGGCATTAATTCTGTAAATGTTTGTGAGCATTCTCCAGTAAAGCCTCTGGTCCTGGGCTTTTCTTTGTTGGGAGATTTTTGATTTCTTATTCAATCTCCTTACTCATTGTTGGTTTTTTTTTTTTGAGACAAGATCTCATTCTGTTGCCCTGGGCTAGTGCAGTGGTGTCATCATAGCTCACTGCAACCTTAAACTCCCGGGCTCAGGTGATCCTCCTGTCTCAGCCTCCTGAGTAGCTGGGACTATAGGTGTGTGCTACCACACTCAGCTAATTCAGTCTCCTTACTCATTATTAGTCTGTTCAGTTTTTTCCTTCTTCATGATTCAGTCTTGGTAGGTTGTATGTTTCCAGGAATTATCAGTTTCTTCTAGGTTATCCAGTTTGTTGGCGTGTAATTGTTCATGATCCTTTTTATTTTTGTGGTGTCAGTTTTAATGTCTCCTTTTTCATATTCAAGTCTCCTCTCTTTTTCTCTTAGACTAGCTAAAGGTTTGTCAATTTTATTTATCTTTCTTAAAAAACCCTCTTAGTGCTTTGATTTGTTTCAAGATCTTTTCCAGTTTCCCTTTTGACTTCTTCTTTCATCCATTGGTTGTTTAAGAGTGTAATTTTTCAATTTCAGTATATTTGTGAATTTTCCAGTTTTCTTTTTGCTGTTGATTTCTAGTTCCATTCCATTGTGGCCAGATCATACTTGATATAATTTCAGTCTTAAATTTGGCAAGCTCTATTTTGTGACCTAACATGATGTATCCTGGAGAATGTTGAGTGTGATTTTGAAAAGAATGTGTATTCTACTGTTGTTGGGTTGAATATTCTGTATATGTCTGTTAGTTCCTTGTGGTTTATGGTGGTGTTCAAGTCTGCTGTTCCTTTTTTGATTTTCTCTCTCTCTCTTTTTTAAGTTTCTCTGTGTTCTATCCATTATTGAAAGTGAGGTATTGAAGTCGCCTTTTACTATTACATTTCTGTCTCTTTCTCTCTCCGTTTTGTCAACGTTTGCTTTATATATTCAGGTGTTCTGATGTTGGATGCACATACATTTATGATTGGTATATCTTCCTGGTGTATTGACCCTTTTAATCATTATATAACATCCTTTATTGTCTCTTGTGACAGTTTTTGACTTAGAGTTTATTTCGTCTGATATTAATATAGATACCCCTGCTTTTTTTTATTACCATTTACATGGAATATCTTTTGTGTGTGTGTGTGTGACATAGGGTCTCACTTTGTCATCCTGGCTAGAGTGCAGTGGTATCATCATAACTCACTGCAACCTCAA
>NW_012133970.1:6238097-6258870 GCF_000956105.1 Propithecus coquereli
AAATTTCAGAATATTATGGGGGTACAAACATTTTGGTTATATATATAGCCTTTGCACCACCCAAGCCAGTACAACAAGTGTGCCCATCCCGAAAACAGTACGCTCTGCACTCATTAGTTGAGAATTTACCCATCCCCTCCACCCACCTCCCACCTGCCCAGCACCTCATGAATGTTACTTCCATGTGTGCACATAATTGTGGATCAGTTAGTACCAATTTGATGATGACTACATGTGGTGCTATTTTTCCATTCTTGTGATACTTCACTTTTAAAAACGGGCTCTAGCTCCATCCAGGATAATACAAGAGGTATTAATTCACCATTGTTTTTTCTGGCTGAATAGTACTCCGTGGTATTACATATATAACATTTTATTAATCCACTCATGTATTGATGGGCACTTGGGTTATTTCCACATTTTTTGCAATTGTGAATTCTGCTGCTATAAACATTTGAGTACAGATATTTTTATTATAGAGTGACGTTTTTTTCCTTTGGGTAGATATCCAGTAATGGGATTGCTGGATCAAATGGTAGTTCTACTTTTAGTTCTTTGAGGTATCTCCACATTACCTTTCATAGAGATTGTACTAGTTTGCAGTTCCACCAGCAATGTATGAGTGTTCCTGTCTTTCCGCATCCATGCCACCATTGGTTGTTTTAGAAATTTTTGATAAAAACCATTCTCACTGGAGTTAAGTGAAATCCCATTGTGGTTTTGATTTGCATTTCCCTAATGATTAGAGATGTTGAGCAATTTTTTATATGCTGTTGGCCATTATTCTGTCTTCTTTTGAAAAGTTTCTGTTCATGTCCTTTGCCCACTTTTTAATGGGATTGTATGATTTTTTCTTAATGACTTTCCTGAGTTCTATATAGATTCTAGTTATCAGCACTTTATTGGATGTGTAGCATGTGAATATTGTCTGTTTGCTCTAATGATAGTTTACTTGGCTGTGCAGAAGCTTTTTAATTTGATCAGGTCCCATTTATTTGCTTTTGTTCCTGCTGTGATTGCTTCGGGGGTCTTCTTCATAAATTATTTGCCTAGGCCTATGGCTATAAGAGTTTTCCCAACATTTTCTTCTAGAATTCTTATAGTTTCATGCCTTAGGTTTAAGTCTGTTATCCATTGTGAGTTGATTTTTGTGAGAGGTGAGAGGTGTGGATTTTTTTTCAGTCTTCTGCATGTGGCTATCCAATCTGTCTAGCACTATTTATTGTATAGTGATTCTTTTCCCCAGTGTAAAGTTTTGTCTGCTTAGTCAAAGATCAGATGACAGTATGAGGATGGTTTATTTCTGGGTTCTCAGCCCTTTTCCATTGGTCTATGTCTCTGTTCTTGTGCTAGTACCATGCTGTTTTGGTTAATATAGCTTTGTAATATAGCTTGAAGTCTGATAGATTGATGCCTCCCGATTTGTTCTTTTCGCTTAACATTGGTTTAGCTATATGGGGTCTTCTCTGGTTCAGAATGAAGCATGGGATTATTTTTTCTAGATCTGTGAAAAATGATGTTGGTAGTTTGATAGGGATTGCGTTGATTCTGTAGCTCACTTTAGGTAGTATAGACATTTTAACAATTTTGATTCTGCTGATCCATGAGCATGGTAGGGTTTTCCATCTGTTTACATCCTCTGCAATTTCTTTTCTCAGTGTTTCGTAGTTCTCCTTATATAGGTCTCTCACCTCCTTCATTAAATATATTGCTAAATATTTAATTGTCTTTGATGCTATTTTGAAAGGTATTGCGTCTTTGATTTGATTCTTGGCTTGACTGTTATTGGCATATATGAAAGCTACTGATTTGTGTGCATCGATTTTGTATCCTGAGACTTTGCTGAATTTGTTGATCAATTCCAGGAGTCTCTTGGTTTAATCTTTGGGGTTTTCTAGATATAGTGTCATATCATCAGCAAAGAGTGAACGTTTGACCTCTTCTTTCCCCATTTGGACACCCTTGATTCCCTGCTCTTGTATGATTGCTCTGGCAAGGACGTCCAGCACTATGTTGAATAGAAGTGGACAGAGTGGCCAACCTTGTGTGGTTCCAGTTCTAAGCGCAAATGCTTTCAATTTTTCCCCATTCAGTATGTTGGCTGTGAATTTATTGTATATGGCTTTAGTATTTTTGAGGTATGACCCATCTCTGCCTATTTTGTTAAGAGTTCTTATCATAAAAGAGTTCTGAATTTTGTCAAATGCTTTTTCTGCATCTACTGAGAGGATCATATTCTCTTTGTTCTTGCTTTTGTTTATATGGCGAGTTACATTTATAGATTTGCATGTGTTGAACCATGTTGCATCTCTGGTATGAAGCCCACATGGTCATGATGAATTATTTTTTTTTGATGTGTAGTTTAATTCAGTTTGCTAAGATTTTATTGAGAATCTTTGCATCTATATTCATCTGGGATAGTGGTCTATAGTTTTCTTTTTTTGTTGTGTCCTTTCCTGGCTTGGATATCAAGGTGATATTGGATTCGTAGGATGAGTTGGGGAGGATTCCATCCTTCTCAATGTTGTGGAATAATTTCTGCAGTTTAGGTATCAGTTCTTCTTTGTAGGTTTGGTGAAATTCAGGTGTGAACCCATCTGGTCCAGGACTTTTTTTAATTGGAAGATTTCTTTTATTCCTGCTTCAATTTTGGTGCTTGGTATTGGTCTGTTAAGGAATTATTTCTTCCTGATTGAGCCTAGGGAGGTTGTGTGTTTCTAAGAATTTGCCCATTTTCCTCCACCTTTTCAAGTTTTTGGTCATAGAGAGATTTTTATAGTATTCAAAGATGATGTTTTGTATTTCTGTGACATCAGTTGTGACCTCTCCCTTTTCTTTGCTAATTGAGCTTTAATTAGAGTCCTTTGCTTTCTATTTCTGGTCAATCTAGCAAGAGAGCTGTTGATTTTATCTTTTCAAAGAACCAACCTTTTGTTTTATTAATCTTTTATATAATTCTTTTGTTCTCAATTTAGTTCTGCTGTGATCTTGATGATTTCTTTTCTTCTGATGGATTTAGGATTGGTTTGCTCTTCCTTTTCCAGTTCCTTGAGACAGTTCATTAGTTTGTTGATTTGTGACCTTTCTGTCTTTTGGATGTAGGCATCTAAGGCTATGAGTTTTCCTCTCAGGAATGCTTTTGCTGTATCCCACAGATTTTGATAACTTGCGTCCCCATAATCATTTAGGTCAGAGAATCTTTATATTTCCATCTGGATTTCATCCTTGACTCAATAGTCATTCAGCAATAGATCATTTAATTTTCACGACTTTGTGTAGAGGTGAGTGTTTCTGTTGGAATTGATCTGTAATTTTATTCCACTGTGATGTAAGAAGATACATGGTATAATTTCTGTTGTTTTAAATTTATTGAGATTTGGTTTGTGGCCTAGGATGTGATCAATTTTAGAGAAAGTTCCATGAGTGATGAGAAGAATGTGTATTCAGTGTTGTTTGGGTGGAATGTTCTGTAGATGTCTGTTAGGCTCATTTGTTCTAGAGTGCTTTGAAGTCCATTGCTTCTTTGCTAATTTTCTTCTTAGAGGATCTGTCCAGTTTTGTCAGTGGGGTGTTGAAATACATGGGTATTATGGCATTGCTGTTTATCATGTTCTTTATTTTATTTTTTTAGTACAAACGGGGTCTCGCTCATGCTCAGGCTGGTCTCGAATTCCTGAGCTCAAATGATCCACCCGCCTCGGCCTCCAAGAATGCTAGGATTACAGGATTTGCTTTATGGATCTGGGTGCTCCTGTGTTGGGTGCATAAATATTTAGGATTGATAAGTCTTCTTGTTGGATTTTTCCCTCCACCACTATACAGTGACCATCTTTGTATTTCTTCACTTTTGTTGCTTTAAATTCTGTGTTATCCAATACAAGAATGGGTACTCCAGCTTTCTTTTGGTTTCCCTTTGCCTGGAAACTTATTTTCTATCCCTTAACGTTGAGTCTGAATGAGTCCTTGTCAGTAAGATGTGTTTCCTGGAGACAGGAGATACTTGGCTTGTATTTTTTTTTTTTTTATCCGTTTAGCCATCCTATGTCTCTTCAGTGGGCAATTCAAACCATTCACATTTATTGAGAGAATCGATATTTGGGGTGGATTTCTGTTCATCTTGTTGGGTAGACACTTATTGTTTTGTTTGACCTCTCAAGCCATTGTGGGATCAGTGTTCTGGACTTTAACTTTTGGGTGATTTTACAGTGGTGGGTGTCTAGTGCACTGGTCAGTGTATAATACAGGTCTGAATACTTCCTGCAGGCCAGGTCTGGTCTTCACAAACTCCATCAGTGATAGCTTGTCTGGGAAAGTCTTTATTTCTCCCTTATATAAGAAGCTTAATTTTTCAGGATAAAGAATTCTAGGTTGGCCATTATTCTGTTTTAGAAGACTGAGAGTGGGTCCCCAGTCTCTTCTGGCTTGTAAGATTTCAGTTGAGAAATCTGCAGTTAGTCTGATAGGTTTTCATTTGTAGGTTACCTGCTATTTTTGCCTTACTGCTCTAAGGAGTGCCTCTCTCATGTTTTACTTTGGCCAGCCTAATAACTATGTGATATGGTGACTGCCTTTTCACATTGAGTCTCCTGGGAGTCATGTGTGCTCCTTGTGCCTGTGTATCTAGATTTCTGGCTAGGCCTGGGAAATTTCCTCTGTTATTCCTGCAAATAGATTTTTCAGCACTTGTGTATTTTCCTCTTCACACTCAGGGATGCCTATGATTCTTGTGTTTGGCTTCTTTACATGATCCCACATTTCTTGTATGCTTTTTTCATGTCTCTTGCGTGTGTGTTCTTTTTCTTCATCTGATTTGTTTAGCACACAGGTGTTATCTTCAAGCTCTGAGATTCTTTCCTCTGCATGATCCAGCCTATTCTTAAGATTTTCCACTGTGTTTTGTAGTTCCTTGAATGCCTCTTTCATTCCCAGTATGTCTGTTTTTTTCGTAATACTTCGATTTCTTTAGAGAATTTTTCATTCATTTCCTACATTGTTTTTGTCACTTCTTTGTGTTGGGTTTCTATTTTCTCTTGAATTTCATTGAGCTTTCTTGTAATCCATATTCAAAATTCATCTGTCATTTTAACCATTTCATTTAAGTTGGCATCCGTTGCTCAGGAGCTAATGATTTCTTTTGGGTGGTGACTTTTTGCTCTGATTTTTCATGTTTCCTGAGTTTTTTCACTGATTTTTTTCTTACCTGGCCTCTTGGTCGAGAGCTGGGGGTGCTAGGACTGGTTTATGGCCTCGTTTCCGGGTCCCCAAGGGTCGTTCCCTGACAGTGCCAGAGAGAGGAGAATTGGTCCTGTATTGCCTTAGGGGTGTTTTAACAAGTTTGATGAACCTTTTGGGTTACCTCTGACCTGTTGTCTTCACCTCTTCCCAATGGAGTGTAGTGAGTTTGATCCCCCAACTTAAGCTCCAAGATGGTGGGTTGTACTTGTGGGTATAAATCCACTGCTCCCTAATAGCTTCAGATGGAGGGAAGTATGTTTAGCTGTGGCATTGTTCCTGCTGTTGTTGATTGTAGTTTGCATGGAAAAGCCAGTTACCAAGGTAATTTATTGTGCCCATGGTAGGCTCTGGTCCCCCAGGTGCGGTATATGAATGCCCCAAGCTTTGGGAGGGGCCTTGTACCTCCTAGGGATTGCTTTTACCCTACTCTCTGCCTGAGGTGGGGGGAGGAACAAGACAGATCACAGCTGGAGTGCAAAAGCCTGGGTGTGTGAGCTTCTGTGGTTGCTTATCCTATGGGTAGCCACTTATATGGAGTTCAGGGCTATCTCTCCAAGCTTGGAGGGTTGCTCCTGATGGGAGGGACCAACTGGTATGATTGCTGAGGTCTCTAGCTAGGTTTTTCCTTCCCTGTCCACAAACCGAGGCACTTTCCCCTTCCGTTGGACCTCTTGGGTTTCCTCTCCACCCAAGATGGTCTCTCGAGCTCCCCCACAGTTCATGTGTCTGGCCCGCTGGCGTGCATCTCTGGGATCACTAGCAGATGGGGGGAATCCCCAATTGTGCACCCCTTTTCTGCCACTAAACCCCAAGGCGAGGCGGGTAGCCCTCTCTATCCCTAGACGTCTCTGCCAGGGAGATGCTCTCACCAGGGGAGGGGCAATGGGGCTCACCCACAGAACCCTGCTCTCTTGTGCCCCTCCATACCCTCCTGATGGGCCCAGGCTCTCACTTGCCCCCAGTCCTTGGAACTGGAATCTCTCCCCCAGACTGCCCCACCCCACCCTCTGCGCCGTCAGCAGGTGAAAACGCCAAATGCCTGTTGGCAGGAGGCTCACAGATTGAGGTTGCCCTGTAGGCTGGAGATAGAAATGCATCCTCGGTGGTGAAAGCAGGTCACTCAGCACAGAGAACTCTACCGGCTGCTATGATTTGGGGAAGGGGCTGTGGGCTTCCTACACCACTCTCGAATTCGAGGTTGCGGGGCGGGGGGACCCATCTGCCCTCCTCTGCAAGCCCCAGTCATGGAAACGTGACCGCCCTTCTCTCCACACCACTGCAGTGACTGTGATGACTGAGGCAGGCTCAGCTGGGAATACACTCCAGGAGTATCTGCCATTGCCCAGGACTCGCTCAGCTAGGAGTGCACTCTCCTTGTGGGGAGCCAAGTCACTCAGCACGAGACGCTTTGGTGGTTGGTTGGTTTGCGGTGGGTGTAGCCACGTGGCTACAAACGCCTTGAACCAAAATTACTTCCTAGGATGCCAGCAGTGGAGGAGGCGCAGAGGAGGGGGCGTCCAGATGCAGGGATGCTGACTCTCTGATCACTTGCGGCAGTTCCCCCTGGGATGAGAGCCCCGTTACTGATCTGAGGCACCTGGGTGAGGGGAGGAAGAAAAAAACCCTTATGATTTCCTTGGGCTCTGGAACTCCCTGGAGTTAGTTTGCACCGATTGCTCCCTTCTATCCTCCTCTCTTTCAGGTGCTCGGTTCCTCTTGGTGGTGTTCCAGGACTCCACTGGTGTCTGTCCCTGTGGTCCACTTCCAAGCAGTAATTTCTCTCCGCTCTCCTCGGTCCACTCCTCAACTCTTCTGCCCAGACAGTCCGATAAGCTTTGTCTCTAGTCAGCCATCTTCCATTTCTTTTTTTTTTATTTCAGCATATTATGGGGGTACAGAAGTTTAGGTTATGTATGTTGCCCTTGCTCCCCATCCCCCAAGTCCCAGTTTCGGTCCTTTATCTCTCTCTTCTCCTGGGACTTCCATAATACATAATTTAGTCTGCTTGAAAATTTTCCATATGTCCTTTAAACTATCTTTACTCTTTTTCATTCTTTGTGTGTGTGTGTGTGTGTGTGTGTGTGTGTGTGTGTGTGTGTGTGTCTCTGACTGGATAATTTCAAATAATCTGTCTTTGAATTTACGGATTCTTTTTTTCTGCTTCTCTATTGTTGAACTCCTCTATTGAATTGTTTCACTTCAGTTATTGTATTCTTCAGCTTTAAGACTTCTGTTTTTTTCTTTTTTTGAATTTTCTGTCTTTTTGTTGAAATTTTCACTTTGTTCATGGATTGTTCTCTTGAGTTCATTGAGCTTTTCTATTATGGTTATTTTGAATCTTCTGTCAGGTAATTCACATATTTCCATTTAATTAGAGTCAGTTTCTGGAGTTTTAGCTTGTTCCTTTGTTTTGGATTGTGTTTTTTTTTTTTCCTCATTTGCCTTGACTCTTTGTGTTTATATGTGTATGTTAGAAAAAAATTGCCACCTTTCCCAGTCTTATGGATTGGCTTTGTACAGGAGAAAACCTTCACCAATGAACCAGACCAGAGTTTGTATGGGGCCTCTCAAACTATTGTGCTAGTCTAAACTCCTGTCTTTCTTCTTAGTGGCCCTCAGGTGTCTAGAGTATGTTCAATCCTGTCAGTGCTCCTAGACAGGCGGCACAGAAGCCATTCCCTCAGTATCTCCTGGAGAAGTTGCACTGCTGGATACCCAGTCCAACTCTTTCCCTCTCCAGGGAGAAGCTGGGAGCTGGGATTTTTTTTACTCACTCATTCTGTTGAGCCAGGGAGAGGAGTTGTGGTACATATCTGCATGCTAGTTCAAACTGCACTTTCTTCTCTGTAGCCCCAAGTATACTATCATATGCCAGACCAGACCCTTTCAGCTCCCTGAGACAGGCAATAAAGAGTTTAGTCTCTCGGGCAGCACCTGGAGAAGTTGGGATATTAGATACGCAGTCCAGCTTCTTCTGTTCTAAGGTAGAAGCTGGGACTGGGGTTTTCCTCCTGATCCTGTGGTACACTGTGCTGGGGGTGGGGATTACGAGTGAGTGTTTCTGCTTTTCCTACTGATTTCAGTGTAGCTGGTTTCACACTCACCCAGGGTGCAGGAACCTCTCAAGTAGTTACTAGATTTTTCACAAAGGGAATTAATCTTTGTGTTGCATTTGAATCACTGTGTCCATGGTGGAAGGAAGGAGAGTTCAGGGCTTCCTGCTCTGCCATCTTGCTGATGTCACTCCTCCCCCTTATTGTTTCATAAAATTACATGTGAATCTATAATTATCTCAAACATTTAATTTGATTTAAAAAGAACCTAAAATTTACGTGAGTCTAAAGTATCTCCTCGAGCAGAGATCTTTCTGCTGGGAACTTTACTCTTCAATTGTGAGTGTGTCCAGTCTTTTCAATGTCTTCAAATTACATTACTTTTGAAACCCTCCCACCTACCAGGCTAATATTTTCTTAGAACAAGGAAAATATTGGTAATTGATTCCTCCAGATAAACTAATCAACTTTTTTTTTCTTTTGTCTATTCAAGGTTCTGGTGTGGAATGTATAATCGCTTTGACAAAGGGCTACAGCCCAAGCAGAGTATGCTAGAGAGTCTCTTGGAAATTAAGAAACAGAGAGCAATGCTGGAGGCAGATGTGCAAGAACTAGAAAAGGTGAGGAGAAAACTTCCAAAAAGAGATCCTCTTGCCCCTTCTGAGTAGGCCCTGCCTGCTTGGATTTGAATTGTACTTGTAGAAAGCTGCCTGGCTAGCTTTGTTATTCTCTTTGACTTCCAAGTGTCCATGTGTCTACAAAGCTTCAGAGATAACTGATTTACTTACTTACCAAAGTGTGGTAAATATCTCACTCAGCTAGTTTAAAAAGTGGGTTACTTCTCTTTATCCCTTTTTGGGTCTGAGTGGAATGATTAGGAGGAACAAGAGGGAATGACAGGGAAATCAGGCATTTGTTATCTATCAAGAGAATAAGTATAACATCTTGGATATACTGATAAGAACAATGAAATTGTTATATTTCCAATTAGGAACCCCTTATAAAAGAAGATACTTATTTCCTTCCTATGTAGATTGCAAACTCTGCTCATTGAGTGGCTATGCTATTTGTTGATTTTGCTTTAGAATACCAGCAAAACCAAAGTTGGGCACTTATTTTTGATTATAAGTTAAACAAGTCCACAAGGATTTCTTTTCAAAATATGAAAAATGCTGAGCTGCTTATGGAATCTAGGGTTCCCTGAGAGTTTGTTTGAAGGACAGGGGAGAGGTACCTCTTAGAAAAGGATTCTTAGACAGGGTGTACTATTTAGGAACTGGGTGTGGACCCACTTTAAGCCAGATAAGGCATAGCTTTTCTGCTCCCTATAAGTAAACAAATATCCTTTTATTGTAAAAATAAACATGTGGATTATGTCAGATCCCAAAGTTTTTAATGGCCTCTTGGGAAGCAACAGCCAGTTACTTGATTCCATTAAAAAAAAGTGGGGGGTGGGGTACTGAAGCATGACTTAAAATCATAGGAACAAGCAGCTCTGGGAAGGCCCAGCCCTTGGCAGAATTTGAAATAGAAACTTGTTCTTAGGGCCTCCTGCCTCCTTCTTTTAAGCTATTAGCAGCGTCCTCCATGGGACCCCTAGAACAGGTCCTCTACTCTAGTCCCAGCCTTCTCACTTATCCCCGCCTGATACCTGAGAATCAGATTCATTTCAGATAAACTCAGATCACTGTCTGGAATGACTTCCTTTTGAAGTATATGTTAAGTTTCTTTTTTTAATATAGAGGAAAAATGACCCATAACATTATCACCCAGACAAGCCTGTTGGCATTTTTTTTAAAAGGCAATGCAAGTATAAAGTTAGAAAATGCAGAATATAATAAGGTTCAAAATAAAAAGTTTAAAAGATTCCCCAAGCCACCTGCTGATCCAGTGCCTCTCTCTAACGGTTATCACTGTTTTATTACAAATCACCATAAGTTTGTGATTTCTAGAGCAATAAAAATGATATGAATGTACTCTAAGACAGAAGCTAATAATGGGAGTCCATGAACCTATCAGTGTTTACAGATGGGCTTCCAGTGTCTGTGAACCCTCTTAAATTATACCTAAAAACTTTATGTGTATGTGCTGTCTTGTTCACACACATATGCATGCGTGCATTTTTCTGAAGAGAAGGTCCATCATTTTCTTCAGATTTTCAAAGGGGCCTTATGACCCCAAGGAATCACTGTTATAAATTATCAGTGAATCATTGTATTATCCCTGAAAGGAAAAATAGCTACTGGAGGTAGCAAGGTCATAGACTTTGGCATTAAGAAGATGCAGGGTTAGATTCCAGCTTTCCACTTCCTACATGTGTGAATTTGGGTGAGTTACTTAACTTCTCTGAGCTCTTCCTCATCTGTAAAATACAACTCATACCTAACAGGTTTCTTATAAGGATAAACAGAAATACTGTATGTAAAGTGCCCAGCACACAGAAGTATTCAATAAATGTTAATGATCTTTCCCTTTCCCTTCCCCCTCCCAGTAATAGAATTGCATTCATCAGAAAAGAGGACTTTTATAGATAAGAGACCTGTCAGGTTCTTTAATGGTATGGCTATTAAAGCACTATGGCATGTGATGAGGGAAAGATACTTGGGTAGAGGGGGTATAAAACATCATTTTCTACCACTTAAGTGAAAGCAGTAGCACTCCTGTAGGTCAGTGTGATATTTGCCTAGTTTTTCTCCTGTTTCTAATTCTCAACCATTCCTTACTCCCGAGGCAGAAACTGAAAGCCCGTGATGAGCCACCAGAAGAGGTCTGTACCTGCTCTCAATTAGGGAATTTATTGTCCCAGCATCTGGGGAGTCCTTTGAGCAATCCTCTCGGCTTTATGGGTATCGATGGAGACCTGGATACCTTGATGGAGAATGGTACCCTGTCCAGGGAAGGAGGCCTCCGAGCTCAGATGGATCAAGTAAAAAGCCAATGTGCAGACCTCCACCATGACTGTTGTGGGATTGTGGGAAGCCTTCGGGCCATAAATATCTCTGGGGATGTGGGCATCTCTGGAGACATAGGCATCTCTGAGGCCACAGGCGTCTCTGGAGACATGGACATCTTAGAGGCTGTGGGCTTCTCAGGAGACTTGGGTATCTCTGGGGCCATGGGAATCTCTGAGGTCACCAGTGTCTCTGGAAACGTGGGTATTTCTGAGGCCAGGGGCTTCTGTGGAGATATGGGCATCTCTGAGGCCAGTGACTTCTCTGGAGGCATGAGTTTCTCTGGGAGCATGACCGTCTTCGAGGACACAGGCTGCTCCAAGGAACAATGAGATAGCTACTCTGCTTCCATGCTAGGTGCACCTGCAGCAGCCACAATGATCCTTGTCTCAAAGAGGGCTATGCTGCTTTTCCAATTGGCTGAAGTGGGTGAGGCCAGGCATCCCTCCCCTCACCTAAAGTCTAGAAGGGGATTTAGGGCCTTTACTGATTAAGCAACCAGTATTTGCATGTTAAACAGTTCATTATGTAGGCAAGAGAAAGAAAGAATATGTTATTTTTCTAAAATGGGATTTAATTTTAGAAATGTAGTCTCTCAGCTAGGATGCTTATTAAACTGGTTCCACTGTCTGTTTTCCTTAAAGATCAGCCTCCCCTACTTTTCCACCCTCACTGCTGTAGCATGAGCATGAAGTGGAAATATTGTCACCGTGGACAATTAAGACCCTGTGAAGGGGATGGAGAGATGGTATGCAGCAGATAACTATGAATTGCAGAATATTTTAAAAGAAAATTTTACTTTCAGGTATGCTTAGTCATGGGATGTGAGCTAACATTATTGCCAATAGAGACCAACATTTGCCTGAGAAACAAAACGATCCTTAATTGTTAGCATGGGTGCTTGGTGATTTAGAATTTATAAGGAAAGGTTTTTTTTTTTAAGTTACAACACTTGCTCTTCCCAATTCACACCCTAGCTAAGTCTTATTATAATACTCACTTAGCTAATCCCCTTTTTCATAGATAGCCCATAGGTAAACTTCAATCCACTGTGATCTAAAATGATCAATTCCAAGTTAGTGGGGTTTGAATTAATAGCATTGATTAATAGCATTCTCAGCATCAGTTCAGGAAGCAACTGAAAATCTCAGTGCTTCAGACCCTGACTGAGACATGGTCTATGTGCCCATTTGGGTTTTTGTAAAATAGGCCCTTCTTAGGTCTCTTTGTGAAGACCAGTGGTTTTGTTTATCTAGACATCACATAAAGTTTATGGACTTTCAGACACAGCACTACTTTTAAAATCTAGTAGTTTGTCACCTTGTACTAATGTACACCTTTGAAAAAAATCCATTCTTATAGAAGATCCAGATACTCCTGGGGGAAGGGAATATATTCTTGTTTAAACACCAGATTCCCCCTTGAGGTTGATAACGCTTGCTGTTTTTTTCATCGTTCTTATTGAATATTCAGTCATAGTTTTGCTACTTCCACATGTTAAAGGTAGATTAGACCTTGGGCAGTTTGGGTCATACTATATAGTACAGTCAGAATTTCCAGAACTCCCAATGCCAACAAAATACAGGTCTTCACCCAAGATTTCTGTTCCAAATACTCTATGTCGGGTTCAACCTCAAAAATTAGATGGCTTAAAGAGCCATCTCTGTTGACTATCACACCCAGTTGTGAGGACAGGAATCTATAAAGGATCACCTCATTAGATGCTTTTCTCTGAAGGAAAGAGGTGCCTTTTAATTTAAATGTTTAATTTAACTTAAGTGTAGGAGAGGAGAGCCAGGATAGCTCCTTGATTTCTTGCCCCTAGCTGAACTATGGACCCAAAACAACGTTCCTCTTTAGAGGAAGAACTCTAAATCATTTTAGTTGTCTTTTTTCATATGCAAATAGGAGCCATTTTTCTATTTACCTCCTCTTGGTAGCTGTTTTAATTCTTTGTTTTTAAAGAACTCAAATTTATTTGAGTCTTTTCCATTCCTAAATAGGGGCCATTTTTTACTTGCCTCTTCTCGATAGCTGCCTTGATTCTATAATTTTAAAGCATTGAGATGATTTCCTGTTGTATCTTCTCCTATCTTCCTCTTGCCACGATTTGGTCCTTGCCTTATATAACTTAAATCATCAGATGTTGCCAGTTGTCATTTGACTTCTTCTGGAAAAAAACGGAGTTTGTGCACATCATTTTGATCTGGAGGCTACATCTAACCCTGGCTTTGTGAAGGAAGTTGTCAGAAAGGATGACAGTACCAGTCTGCCACGGGCAAGTCTATTCTGGGTCTTCCTTTATACCCAGGGCTTTCTCCCATGTCTCAATCTGTATTTTGCAGTCCATTAACTATTAATAGTGTGATATTTCAGGTATAGTATGTTGAGTGTTTTTTCAGGGGAGGAAAGTAAAAAGGAAAATTACAAGACTGTAGTATTTGCGAATTCTATAAAAAACTAGTTTAAGAGTCACAGATTTATTTCTAAAGACCTGTTGTACAAGGGCAGTACAGAGTACTCAACCTTATTTCTCAGATCCAAAACAAAATTATTCAATGGTGAAAAGAAGATCTTTTTGATACAATTCCAAGCTGAGAAGTGGTAAAAGACGACCTTGATATTTCTGAAACTGAAACCAAAATTTTTAAAAAGACTATATTGTTGAATATCTAAGGCCATAGAATCAATTTCAGCCTCAAGATGTGTGAGGTCAATTTATTTGTTCTTTTATTTTTTATTCCCCAACATGTCCCATTATTGCTTGGGTATAACATATATAGAACTAAGGGAAACCTTGTGAAAACTCCCTATTTATTCTCAACACCAAGCACCACCCTGTTTTACAGTTAGATTTAAAAATCTGAGAGAAGAAAAGGGCGGAATCCAAATATTTATGTACTGGTAAAAGCCTAACAGTGGACAGAAGACTCCTGAAGGAAGGATAAACTATTAATGGCATTCATTACATACTCTGATATAGCACCTATGCTGTGAAAGAAATGTGACCCCTTCTCCCACTGTCCCAGCCTTCCATTTCTCCAAGCAGAAATTCCATTCTCATATGACTGCTCTACTTAAATAGGAAGGCATTTAACCACCTGCCACTGTCTCATTCACTAAGCTGACCTCTGCCTGTTTTCTACACAGGTTTCATGGGCCTAGGACTGGTGCTTATCTTTTCTAAGCATGAGGCAGGCTCTCTTCCTGTGCTTGCGGCCATGCTCAGATTCTGCATGGACACTTTTTTAAAAATTCATTAATTATTTACTTAGTCAATGGAATGACAGATTTATCACAGTAATAAATAAAACAGTCTTAAATAACAAACTTAAGTAACAGCTAACAGTCTGACTTTTTAAAGAAGAAATTCAGGAATAGGGTAAGCTGTATGAAAGAAAACCTGAAACTGTATGTAGAACTAACAGAGCAAGAATGCAAAGCTTATGGTGCATATATTAGACATGTGTATCTTTGGAAAGTCACCTTAGAAATTATGTTCAATTACCAGCAAGTCAGTTGTCATTGCCTGCCAACATGCATGAAACACCTTTTGTCTGAGACACACCTCAGACTTCATTGAAAGTCAGACCTTCCCAGAACACTTCCAGCCAAAAGGAATCTTAGTCTTTTTAAGAGATGCTTTTAAAACAAAATTGGTAAATATTTAAGCTTGGTCTGATTTTAGCAGGAAGAGAAGTATAATAACTAAGGATACTTGTGTTAGATTTTTGTTACATACTGGCTTTTATAAACACACAACATTTTTCTTGATGCTCATTAGGCTTCGATATGCCATTGGGGAATCTTTCTATGAGAGTATTTTATAAAGTGGCCTTTTTCTAACAGTTGTGTAGGGAAATGTACATTAGCTTTAGGAAAAATACTTTTCTCAAAAGGGGGTTACTATAATCCAGATCGGTTTATACCTGGAAAGACAGTTGTCACTTTCTGCCTTAGTTCCCAATGTGAATGAATTAGTGGTATCTGTACCAAATCTTTCCTTCTCCCTCCCAGAATTCTATGTATGATACAGGCAGATATTATTTCACCCAAATCTGGTTGCTTTCTAAGTGCCAAACCTAAACCTGACTTTTGATACAGACATTTTAAAACAAACAAAAAGTAGGCATGGCTTAAGCCTTAAATTTTTCCCTATGGGGTTATTTTTTAATATAATGTGAAGAAATGGCTACGCTGTCAGGTTACACCAGAGGACAAGGGGAAAGATTTGGAGTGATAAAGGACTCTTGTTTTCTTGTCCTTTTAAAGGCAGTTCTATTTTCAAAGTATTTGATGGTGGCATAGAAGCGTTTCCAAGGCAAAAAAAAATTACTTTTCAAGCCCTACAGAGCACATCTTCTCTGATTCCCTGGCTGTGGGACTGATAGTCTATGTCTTCCCCTTAAATAGGAAGTATTGGTATTGTCATCAGTCATGGCAGCCCACATCTCCTTTAGATGTCAGTGCAAGTAAAAATGTGTTACATGCTCTGTGATTTGTGACTTGTCTTCACAAGAGACAAGTGTGCTTTGAAATCAGCTGTCTAATTTAGACCCATGTGTCTTGCAGGAGCTGAACAAAAATATGTTCAGCAGTTAGCTTGTGTGAAACCAACAGCTTCCATGTTAAGTCTGGTGCCCTGCCCCATCATATTTTCTAAAGCTTTGGGGATGACCTAAAGGCTTTTTTCTCCTCCAAAGCTTTCTTGCCTTTCAACCATTTTCATGACTTTGTACTCTTAACTCTTTAGGGGGTCCTACACCAGCCCTCACAGAATCCCAGTTGTATAGAAGCAGGGGGGATGGCAGGAAGGAAGAAAGAGTAATACAGAAATATACCTGGCCAGTTAAACAAAGGGAGTATAGACCCACCATGATGATCAGCACTCCAGTTATTTAAGATTTCATGTGCTCCTTGAGATTAAATTGTTCACAATAATGTCCAAAAAAGATCCTCTTTTCCAGGCAGTACTGTGATGTATTTTCTTTTAAGGCTGTCTTTTACATTGGTAGAAACTCTTAAGAATGCTATGAGTCGTGAACTTTCTTTGTCAACACTTTTCTCTGCAGGGGTATGTGGACCTGGGTTTTCTTTTCTTTTAGAGTGTCAACAATGATGGGTGGTATTCTCACCCCTTATTATGTCCCTAAGGCAGATGAGTCCTGAGCCACCTTTTTGCTTCTGTAGCTGAGGTATCATTGGATCCCTTACCAGTCAGGTGACAATACATGCACCAAAGTCACTAGACGATCACTGTTCAAAGACTCATGTTCTCTGGTCCCACATCACATGCAGTTGGCCACACCAGTTCATATTAAGTACCTCCAAGTCTTCACCTCACTCGTATTTGCAGACAGAGTGGTTTCTGTATTTTGTGAATGCTAATTGGAATGCAGAGCACATATCCTAGTTCTGAAACACAGCATATTCTGTATTCTAGTTTAATAGTGCCTCGGGCTTGGGAACCACTAACAAGTTCAGTCCTTTTGCAATGTAATTCATGGAAAGACTATTTGTATATGTATGTGTTTACTGTAACTTTAGTAGCATCTGGTCTCATAGGTCATTTGAGCATTCAGATGAAGAGAATTTATCTAACAATAAAATTCTTTTAGTGCTAAAATAAACCTCTAACTTTGATATTGTCTAGCTAAGTGCTATGAGGACTTTGGGACATGCCAAGCCAGAGATACAAACCAAAGTGAAGCATTTGGCCTTTTCTCTGGGACGTATTGATCAGACAGCTTTAGAAGTAAGGTTAAAATATATGACCAGTGTTATCTGTAATGCGTTAACGTCTGCCACATACTTGCATGAACATCATGCAACTGATGTATAATTCAGGATTCCAAACTGTATAGTACGTTCTTCGATAACCTGACTTTTCATTAGCCCCAGGTTTACAGACTGACAGAGCAGCTCATGTCTGAACTTGCCAAGGTACAACAGTGTGAATGATTGACTTTTAACTTCCTGTTGTATGTTATCTTGAGCCTGTCACACCACTAAGGTATGGATGTGTGACCCAGTCAGGATGTTCCAAGAGCCACAGAGCTCATTGGCCCCCATCTGCCGTTATGTTCCAGTTTGAAAATGTTTGGTTGATATTTTTTTGTCAAAAATTAAAAATCTTCAGTCTTTTGTGTGTGTGAGATTGCTATGTATTAGCGACAAATAAAAGGAAAGGTAACAAACCTCCAAAAATTAATATCCTGACCTAGCCTCAACAGATGAACCACTTTACAAAGACAGAATCTGCAGGTAGGTTAAAATATATCCTACTGATGTTAAAATAAGACAGGTATCAGAGAGAGCACTTGGTTCTGAAGAGCACTGTGGAGTACAGGGTCTAATTGTCAGTGACCAGCAGTGAGGACAAGACCAACACCAACTTAACTCACAAAAGCATACTGACAGAATACCAGTTTGTTCATTCATACTGGGGACAGACCTGTTCAAAGACCAGCCTCTTTATCCCCCTCCAGGGCCCCCATTCCTCCCCCGCACAGCAAGAATTCTCACGCATGGAGCCTCATGAACTTGGTCGTTTCTTACAGGCCCCAAAAGAGGCCCCACAGTAGAGCCTCCCTCTCTGGGGACCACATGTCCAGGGTGTCCAGTGGATAGAACACAAAGAGACTAGGTTCTAGTTCTGGCTCAGCCATTTACTAGCTGTATGGCTTTGGGCAAGTCAGTTTCCCTCTCTGAGCCTTAGGGACCTCATCTGTAAAAGGGGAGTAATAATTTTACCTACCACACAGGGTGACTGTGCAGGTTAACAGAGCTAACATGTAAAGTACTACCTAGTAATGTTCCTGGCACATAAAGTCCAAAAGCATTAGCCACCTCTGCCATACCCTAATGCTGTCAATTAAACTGACAAATTCTTACTCTTATGCTTCCTTTTTCAACTCCATTCAGCCCTTTGCTACTCTTGACACACTGT
Organism: Propithecus coquereli; assembly: GCF_000956105.1. Taxonomy (NCBI): domain Eukaryota; kingdom Metazoa; phylum Chordata; class Mammalia; order Primates; family Indriidae; genus Propithecus; species Propithecus coquereli. The sequence continues at coordinate 6,256,286 of NW_012133970.1, forward strand.
CTTTAGACAGTCAGGTTACAATAAGTTTGCAATACAATGGATAAGGCTATAACTCTTCTTTTATAATTAACCAAGAAATCTTTGTTCATCGTAGAACATTTTTAAAATACAGAAAACCAAAAAAAAAAAAAAAAGACATCATTATTTTTCTATGCAGAGCTAAACCTACACATACACATAGAGAACAAAAATAGTATCATATTAAACACTCCTACATGATAGTCTCACTTAGTTTTGGACGTCTTTACATTTCAATAAGTATACATCTCATCATTTCTAATGGCCACATAAAATCTTACTATATGAGCTACAGTTTATTCAACTACCCCTCTGTTGTTAACCAGGTTACAGTTTTCTTCTATATCAAATTTTAATCTTGCCTTCCTGGACTATCCCCCGTTTCCCTTGGTTAGAACTCAGCAACCTCCTTTCTGATTTAAAATAACCCCCTTCCCTGAGGTGACCTATACAGATGGATAATTTATTCTAGGAGGATTTTTTTAATCAAAAAACTCTAAAGGTAATTTGAGCTCCACATTCTCATGGTACTTTGTATGGAATATAAGCCTGAACTTGGCATCCATTCACTCTATAGTCCCAAGGTAACCCATGTTAGCTGTGGCCAAGGGCATGGCAAGCTGGGCACCCTAAAATCAACTATGTTCACAGTCTTCTGTCACCCAGTAAAGGCCTAGTTTTGCAAGAGAAAGGGTGTCGGGAAGACCTCGAATGAGGAATCACTTCTGGATGAATCAGCCCCCCAACTTATGTTTCCTTATTTGCAATATAGGAATAATCTCTACCTTGCTAGTCTCCTGCTGAGATTGGGAAAACCAAAGGAAATTGTAATTGTAAAAGTACTTTGCAAATTTGGAGGTACTTTTCAAATATAAATTGGTGTTACTAGTTTCAGTCTTCAAGTCCTATTCAACTGAACAAGAACTACCATATAGAAGCAAGGAACCAAATAATCAAGAATTGACAGAATATGCCTTTGGGCTTTGGGGAGAAAAAAATGCCACTTGGATGTATCTGAGTCACAGCACATTTGAAATACTCTCTTGTTTCTCTAGGCCTCTGTTGCCTTATGTTTAAAACATGTGGTTTGAACTAGATGACTTCTAGGAAAAGATATTGAATACCTAATGAGTGGCTCACCTGTGCCAGGCCTTGAGTTGGGAGATTTAAATATATTTCATGTGGCTGAAGTAGTTAAAGTCCTGTGTCAAAGCTGCCAAGCTAGTATGTAGGCTTTTGAAACCCAGAACTAAGATATTATCTCTCTTCAGAATTTCATAAAATTTTATTGATTGGACTTCCAGTCCAGATAAGATGGTGTAGATTCATTTCTCACTGCTCCTTCCCACTAAGTATAAGTCGTGGAAATAACACAAGCAGCAACTAGAGAACTTTGAAAAGTGGTAAGAATAAGAACTGGTTTGGGATGCCAGGACTGTAGTAACAACACAGCAGCATTACGTCTTATGTCCCTTCATCCAATAGAGGGTGGCAGTGCAGGCTGAGTATTTACTGACCCCGAAACTAACAACCTCAGAGGGCAGCTCAGGTAGGCTTATTCCTCCCCCAGATCAAACAGGAGTCCCTCCAACGAGAGGTGGCAGCATCAGCGAGGGGGAGTGATCAAGACCTCCCCCACCCCCCACTAACAATAAGCGGCTTGGCAAAGGGTTCTTCATCTCTGCCCTTCCCCTCCCAGACACATGGTGTAGCCAGGAGACATCAGCAAAAGAGGCCCTACTGCAACAAGTGCTCATTCCAGGAAGCCCTCTCCATCTCCACAGGCAGGTGGGAACCCTGTCAAAACAAGGGACTAGGTAGGGAAGCCTCTTTATCCCTGCACGCCCGAGACTCCCATGCCCAACTGACAGAAAGTAGGCAACAGCCCTAGGGAAAGCCCTTCCACCACCCCCAGGCAGCACAAGCAGAAAACAAGAGGACCCCCCCTCCCCCAGTGGCACCAGATAAACCAAAATAGCACCAAAAAGGCTTTAAAAACTAAATTTCCATTAGAATGACAGCTGACAAAAGTAGGTGAGGATCTGCATGGTAAATCTAAACAGGTGACTGCTAAAATAGAAGGTTTAAATGGGACCCAGAGTCTCCTAATATACTAGACAAATGTCCAGGATATAATAGAAAATCGCCCGTCACAACAAGAACTAGGAAAATCTCAATTTGAATTAAAAAAGACAACTCACACAAACACTGAGATAAATCAGATGTTGGAATTATCTGACAAGGATTTTAAAGCACCCATCATAAAAAGGCTTCAAAAAGCCATTTAAAAGTCATTTGACACAAATGAAAAAATAGAAAATCTCAGTAAAGAAATAAATTTATTTTAAAAAATGGAAATTGTACAGCTGAAAAAATATGGTAACAGAAGAATAACCTCACTGGATGGGCTCCTAGTTAGAATGGAGATAGCAGATAATAGAATCAGTTAGCTTTAGGATAGACCAATAGAATTTACCCAAACTAAAAAATAAAATGGACAAAGCAGACAAAAACATACACCGGGGAAAAGAATCCTTGTTCAATAAATGGTGCTGGGAAAACTGGAT